>NC_073745.1:265268433-265592456 GCF_029784135.1 Toxorhynchites rutilus septentrionalis
GGCAAACTTTCAGTATTGTTCTAGATATAAAGCAATGAACATCGCTTGTTCTTTCCTTTTTGCGTCATCACATGTCTTCGTTTCGGATTGAGCTGTGGATCTCCACCAAGGATGACACCTAAGCAAATCGAGATCGAAAATATTAATAGAAATGGCTTCTGTTGAGAAGAGCGCAAAGCGGAGGACTTGAACAAAATACGTGGGACGAGTATGTCATTCAACGAAAGTCGGAGAAGTTTGAATTCCGTGCTTTTTTATGGGTGATGATTCGCCAATTGGCACTTTTCGAGGCAATTTTTGCTATGAGGCAAACGCTGCACTATCGATATGGAACGATTTTTAATACATTTAAAAATTTTCTCTACACACCGAATCGTTCATCCACGCCCGATCATAGACAACATTCCAGTAACATTTGCTTCTGTTTCAACTTTTTCTCACCCAGATGCACATCACCCACCAACAATGAACACGAATGTCGCCGGCAGGCTGCACTCTCCAGTATCCTTCCGCCGGTCGTTTCGGCGAAACTGAACACCAAAAGTAGCTTCCGTTTCCAGTACGGTCGAGTGGAGATTCGCGCCAAGCTGCCCAAAGGGGATTGGATTTTTCCACGTAATTAGCGCCAACATTTTCTTTTAGCGCTTCAGAAGCGCGTGGTGGGAAGCGGGGTTCCATGGGACAATTGATGCCACGACTTCGTGACTATCATTTTAATTCGTTCGATAATTTGAATCAAATCCTGAGTTTTGAACAAGTTTTTTTTGTCGTTTCGCTAGATATGCTCCTGCAGCCGGCGGAAAACTACTACGGTTATGCTGATATCGGCTCGGGCATGCTGGTGGTGGCACATCTGCTATCCAACGAAGAACTGATCAGTCGTGAAGGTATTCAAATCGATGGACATCGGCTACGAGGTGGTGCTATCATTACCAATCGGGCCAAACTGAGGGAGGCTTTCCTGAAGGCAAACGTGCTGGACGAACATTTCAGTGACGGTTTCCACGTCTATGGTCTGACCTGGAAACCGGATGGTATCATCCTATCCGTGGACGGATTTCAATATGCAACCTTGAAGGGAAAGTTTAAGGATTATGGACTTGGTAACGGGCTCTCGCAGGCTAATCTATGGAATGCGGAAAACGCATTGTCACCGTTCGATCGAGAGGTAATTTTCAGTAGTGGAATGTGAATTATGATTGATTTGATTATTTGCAGTTTTACATCTCTCTCGGCGTGGGCGTTGGTGGGGTGACTGATTTCCCAGATTTCTGTAGAACAGGAACACTGGGAGCGCAAAAGCCATGGAATAACACCAGCCCCAAAGCTGAGTATCATTTCTACCAAAATAGGAACACTTGGTTCCGCACTTGGACGAATCCCGAACTAATCGTTGATTACGTGCGTGTATATGCGTTGTAAAATACTCAGATCTAATTATGAAATACAAGTTTTCATTCATCATACTACTGGCTTCAATATGCAGCGGCGCAGAGGCGTTATTGCCATATATTTTTAGATTCTGTGCGGTCGGAAATAGCATTCCTGTGTAGCACACTTTACAGATATTGTGGGCGAACTCGGATAAAGTTTTAATACCGTTAAAATACACCTCCCGGAGGTATTTTTGAACTTGATTGCGGCTGGCGAAATTAGGGGTGTAAAATGCGTTTTCGCTGGGGACGTGGTTTCTGCCGGGGACGCGGTAAAGCTTATTAACATCTTGTTTGCCTTTCAGCTATAATTGGTTTGGGTTTGCGGTTGAGTTGATAGAAAAAATGTGTGGGCGTCAGTTTGATTCTGTTTTCCGCTTCCTTTTCTATCGCTTTGCGGTTCATTAACTTCAGGATTTTTTTGGGATGTGAAATTAGTTTCTGTTTTCAAAATGCGTCAAATACAATGTTAGAAGTCAACCCTCATTGCCATAAAATAGAACTAAATAAAGGGGAACCTCGATCTAACGTACATTTTAATTTTAAAATTGTACGTTATATCGAAGCATAAAAAAGAACTCAGAAATATTGGGTTGGGGAAAATGAAATCTCGTATATTGTTAATATATGACAACACTTAAACATATCTTGTGTTGTACTTATCGCATCAGGTCATACTATACGGCTATTTAAAGACGACAATCTGTGCTACAAGTGTTGTGATTGTCCTTTTCAGTCTCAAGTTATAGCGCGTCAAAAATGGAGTCCATGGAGGCTAAATATTTTTGATCATTTTTTTATTAAATTTTTTTAACTCGAAAATGTCCTACAAAAAAGCGATTCATGGAAGAGTTTTAGGAAAATAATTTTTCGTCCAAAAAATTACGAAATAAAGTGTCCGAAATTTGAATAAAATCTGTCCGAAATTTGATTTAGTGTCCGAAGTTTGATTCTTATTCGCTTCTTTTAAAAAGCATTTTATTCGATGATTTTTTTATGTTGTCAATCAAATAGGTACCAAAGTCGAAAGCTTAAAAGCATATTGAACTAATTTATATAAAATATCAACCAAATAGTACCTGTGCATAAAGTTTAGATCTGTTTTCTGCATCATTTGCCTTAAGCGTCCGAAATATGATTCAGAACGGTACTTTGAACAGAACACGCGACGGATAATCATAGAATTTCGCTCTATTCAGCATGGTACTTTGTAGAGTACTTTGGATAATCAAATTGTCGAACCGAAGTTAACAACTATATTTTTCGCATTTGAACGCAAGATCGAATGGATCGAATTGCTTCGAACGAAAACAAAAAAAAAATATGAATGGACAAAACTTTCAAACGTATCTGATTCGAACGAAAACAAGAATAAGAGTGCAAAATCAGCAGAATCACTATGCACAACACATGGGGAAATTGTTTTTATGAAATTTCCAATGCGGTAGTTTGAACTCAGAAACCTATACCGAGGATCTTTTAACCTGTGTAGGATGTTCCAAATTGATAATTTGTTTAGAAGCGGGTTTGAGATGTTTGTAATAGTTAATTCTACTAGGCACATAGCATTATGCTTTTTCCGGATCGATTCCATTCTACAGAAGATGGTTGTTCGTTGGAATGGATTAACCCACAAATCTCACCGTTCGCCATTATCGAATCGAATTTGTAGCTCCATCGTAGAACCACTATTCTCGTCCCTGTTGAAATCCCATCGCCCCAAGGGACATTTATCGTCAGTTAGATAATCACAAATCATGATTACGTTGCCCCGGCAACGGGTCACGTTTATTGGCTAAGTTATGCCATTGAAGTCACTTCATTTTCAAGCAGAATATACGAGCGAAGCAGAAGTGCACAAAGAAAAACAGAAAGTAAACAATCAAGTCTGGGAAAGTGTCATTGAGACACACTTAACAAGCGGAAGTTTTTATGCGCTTCGCACATTCCCGTATCACTATCGTAATGTCGTGCATAAAATGGAGAAGTCTCGGCTAGAGGGACGAATTTAATTAAAAACATTGTAACTCGAATCTCCTGGTTCATGTTCTGCACGCTTGGACTCTGTTCGGCATGTTCCCGATGAGCGTAGAGCGTGTATTTTTGCTCGGATTATCACCGAGAGCCCGGAGCTGTTATGTTATGTAATCACTATGACGTCATTCTTATTTTGTTGGTATTGGTCTGGCGGAATCGCCGGAGAGTGACGACAGCGCATCCCAAATAAACGCGCCACCCACTCCCAATTCTTCCTTTTTTCCTATGGGGATAGTGGAACTCACATTCACATATGAGTGCGCTAAACTATTTGCTGGCATCCGGCGGAAATGGGAAGTTTTAGCGGTTTCTCCGCTGCCGTTGATAAACATCCTGGATGAGGCAGAGATGACTTCTTCATTATTTGATGAGGTTTCATCTCTCAATTTTATCAGAGTTGTTTGTTTTTGTAATCACGGTATAAGTCTTGAACATTGTTGTTATACACCGTTTGACACAACCGCGACTGCTAGTTTTTTTTTGTTGGTCCTAAAGTGAGCATCAAACTTTAATTTTTCGATGGAGTCAATAATTTTAATTTACCACTCACGAATGAATTTACGTTTACGAACATACCTAATATCGCTTCTCTGTTAACTCACAAACCGAAATATAACCATCAGCGAATTCAATTTTACAATAAAACCACTCAAAATGCTTAATATCGAAGCCGCAAAGTTACATCGATACGTGGATTTTTTTTTTGATTTTCGGTTTTTGTTTCCCTATTCCACTTTCGATCAGTATTCATTGTCATAGGATGGTTTAAATATTACAGAATAGCATGTAGGAGGGGTTCCCATCGACAGAAATTTGAAATCCATAATGTAACTATACAAATCGAACTATACCCCCACTGTCTGTTATACCCGCACTTCCTCTACATGAATACATTAGATAAACGAAGAACCCGCATTATGATTGGTAGATTTGCACACACAATCTGTGCTCTCTCAGTTGGTCATTTAGTAGGGGAAAGGGGGGCAGTTTCGTACAACGCTTATATAAAATAAGTGGTACAATTTTCAACCAAATTTAAAATATAAGTAAGTTAACAGCCCTTCAACCAACGGCTGTCATATGGTTTGACATCTCCTGGTCGTTTGGTTGGTAAATGACTGGACTAAGCGTACCATCGGTACTTCGCGTACCTGCAGGCATAAAATAGACCCCATTCGTGGTCCTTAGCTTCCTGTCCAGTAACTTCATCCCTACCTCTCCGTGGAGCCGGCTGGGGTACGAGTAACCATAGTGAAGATAGGGCCTATCCGAGCGTCTGTTCACCATGGAGGTGCGGCTCAAAACAGCGTCTGATCCCCATGTTAGGGGCGGCTGATCACTGTATTCGTGCCAGCGGGGACTCTAAAAAGAGCTGTGCACGACGGTTCTCCGGCGAGACAGGAGGTTGGTGCAGGCTCTGCAAGCCATCCGTAAAAATAAAACGCACAGGAAAATTCACAAAGAAATTCGAGACAGGAAAATCGGACTAGACCCACGCAAAGAACACGGACTAGAGATTGGAAACTCGGAACATGGAACTGCAAGTCCCTCAATTTTCTTGCAAGTACCCGAATTCTTTCGGAAATATTGAGAGCCCGCAATTTCAACATCGTAGCGCTGCAGGAGGTATGCTGGAAAGGTTCGATGGTGCGATCGTTCCATGGTGGATATACCATCTATCAGAGCTGCGGCAACACACACGAGCTGGGTACAGCTTTCGTCGTGATGGGGGAGATGCAAAAACGGGTGATTGGTTGGTGGCCGATCAATGAAAGAATGTGCAGATTGAGGATGAGAGGCCACTTCTTCAATATCAGCATTATCAACGTCCACAGCCACAGGGGGTCTTCGGGGGTCTTCGGGGGTCTTCGGGGGTCTTCGTAGCCTAATTGGTTGCGTGTCCGCTACTAAGCGAACGATCATGAGTTCATAACTCAGGGCCCCTCAACTGACCATCTTTGTGTGTTATTCTAGCTACTATGTCCACGCAACAATCATCATGTGTCGGTAATCCCAGTCCCTTACCGCTCACATTTTCGGTCTGCTGCATCGGTAATTGGCACTATTAATAACGCAACAAAGGAAGCCTCATATCAACAGTCTCACTGTGAACAACCCATCTGTAAACATTCGAACAATAGCAATATTCTTACGCCGAAAAAAGCGACATGTGTTGTGGATCGATAGAATTAGGAATTCTCTTACGCCTTAACGGCTACTGTGTTATAGATAAAACAAATGTTTATCGATAAATAGCGATACTCTTACGCCTCAAAATGGTAACAGTGTAATATAATACAAAAGTTATCTTAAGATAACAAATGTACACGAATAAATTCGGCTCTGTTACAGCTGAATTGCTAAATGAGCCTAATAAAATAAAACTGTTGTTAAAAAAAAAAAAAAAAGTCCACAGCCCCCATCTAGCTAGCACCGATGACGATAAAGAAGAATTCTACGCGCAGCTAGAGCGTGAATACGATCGCTGCCCAAAACACGACATCAAAATCGTAATCGGTGATTTGAACGCTCAGGTCGGCCAGGAGGAGGAATTCAGACCGGTAATTGACAGGTTCAGCGCCCATCAGCGAACCAACGAAAACGACCTAAGACTTATCGACTTCGCTGCCTCCAAGAACATGGCCATACGTAGCACCTTCTTCCAGCACACCCTCCAATACCGTTACACCTGGAGATCACCACAGCAAACAGAAACACAAATTGACCACGTTTTGATCGACGGTCGGCACTTCTCGGATATCATCGACGTCAGAACCTATCGTGGCGCTAACATCGATTCAGACCACTACCTGGTGATGGTCAAACTGCGTTCTAAACTGTCAGTCGTCAATAACATGAGACACCAGCGCTCACCACGGTACCACCTACGACGACTACAGGAGCCGAACGTTACTGCAACATACTCGCAGCGTCTTGAAGTTGCGTTACCGGGGGTAGACGAACTGGATGCTGTTCCCCTCGATGAATGCTGGAACTCCTTAAAATCTGCAATTAGCAGCACAGCAGAGACCGTCGTCGGGTATGAACAACGAGGACAACGGAACGAATGGTTTGACGACGAGTGCCGAGCGCTCCTGAACGAGAAGGATGCAGCACGCGCAGCCATGCTGCAACGAGCGACTCGACAAAACGTGGAACGATACAGACTGAAACGAAGGCAGCAAACACATCTCTTTCGGGAAAAAAGCGCCGCCTGGAAGGGAAAGAGTGTGAGGAGATGGAGCTGCTTTATCGTTCTCGAGAATCGCGGAAGTTTTTCAACAAACTAAACGTCTCGCACAAAGGCTTTGTGCCGCGGGCCGAAATGTGCAGAAACAAGGAAGGAGGCATCTTGACGAACAAACGCGAGGTGATCGAAAGGTGGAGGCAGCACTACGATGAACACATGAACAGCGCGCAGACAGGAGACCAAAACGGCGTTGAGGAGGACTACACCGGTGCAATGAACAACGACGACGTACCATCCTCGACGATGGGTGAAGTTAAGGAGGCCATTAATCAGCTCAAGAACCACAAAACAGCTGGTAAGGATGGCCTCGTAGCGGAGCTCTTCAAGGGAGGTCCGAGAAAACTTGTAGTGTATGCAGCGGTTGATAGTCAGGATCTGGGACACAGAACAGCTACCGAAGGAGTGGAAGGACGGGGTAATATGCCCCATCTATAAAAAAGGCGACAAGTTGGGTTGTGGGAACTATCGTGCCATCACAATCCTGAATGGTGCCTACAAAATTTTGTCTCAGATCCTCTTCCGCCGCCTATCGCCAATAGTAAGTAGATTTGTGGGAAGTTATCAGGCCGGATTCATGCCCGGTTGCTCGACGACGGACCAGATTTTTACACTGCGGCAGATCCTCCAAAAGTGCCGCGAGTATCAGGTCCCTACACACCACATCTTCGTCGACTTCAAGACCGCATATGATACAATCGACCGACGACAGCTATGGAGGATCATGGACGAAAACGGCTTTCCCCGAAAGCTGACAAGACTGATTCAGGCAACGATGAACGGTGTGCGGTGCAGTGTGCGGATCTCAGGTGAGCTGTCGGAATCATTTGAGACTCACAGGGGACTTCGACAAGGCGATGGAATCTCCTGTCTGCTATTCAACGTGGCGCTGGAAGGTGTTATGCGGAGAGCGGGCTTCAACATGCGGGGCACGATTTTCAACAAGTCTAGTCAGTTTATCTGCTTCGCCGACGACGTGGACATAATCGGAAGAACACATGCGACGGTAGCCGACTTGTATACCCGACTGAAACACGAAGCAGGGCTGATTGGGCTTGGGATCAATGCGTCTAAGACTAAATACATGCTAGCTGGAGGGACTGATCGCAACAGAGTTCTTCTTGGTAGTAGTGTTGTGATCGACGGCGACGAGCTCGAGGTGGTAAAGGAATTTGTCTACCTTGGCTCGTTGATAACAACTGGCAACAACAACAGCCCTGAAATTCGAAGACGCATTGTCAATGGAAGTCGTGCCTACTATGGGCTCCGCAAATCCTTGAGGTCCAACAAACTCCGACCCCGTACGAAGTGTACCATGTACAAATCCCTAATTCGACCGGTTGTTCTCTATGGGCACGAAGCATGGACGATGCTTGAAGAGGACTCACAAGCGCTTGGAGTTTCCGAACGCGGTGGTGTACAGGAAAGCGGAGTATGGAGAAGGAGAATGAACCACGAACTGGTGCAACTCTACGGCGAACCCAGCATTCAGAAAGTCGCCAAGGCTGGACGAGTGCGATGGGCAGGGCATGTTGCAAGATTGCCGGACAGCAGCCCTGCAAAGATGGTGTTCGCATCGAATCCGGTAGGAGAGGAGCCCAGCGAGCGAGGTGGTTGGACCAGGTGGAGCAGGGCTTGGCAAGAATCGGTGCAGCCGGGAGTTGGAGAACTGCAGCCATGGATCGGGATTGTTGGCGAAAAATTGTGAAGAAGATCTAATCTCTCAATGGGATGTAGTATCATTATAAATAAATAAAAAAATCTCCTGGTCGTTTATTTCTTACGAAAACAACACAGTGCCCTTTTTCATACACGTTTAGAAACTTTTGAGCTTTAAGGTACAAGTATTTCCCTAATTCCTTTGTTAACGATTTAGAAATTCTAGTACACCACCTCAGTTAGTAACTAATATGAAATGAAAAAAAACGTGCATACAACGGGGAAATAAAGATCTATTTATTAGATAAAATTATGATTTGTCTTCAAATGGTGGTGGGGCACATTCGGACATCGTTCACGGGGCACATTCGGACACTGTTTAATACCTCATAAAATTTGTGTCTGATTGTTGTTTACTAACATACATCAATTTAGTCTGATTCTCAGACCTAATGTTGGTTCGAAACTACAAAAAGAAAACCGATAGAACCAGCATTAACAAAAATGAGATGGAAAGAGCTATCGAACTAGTTTCGAATGGAACGTTTTTATGATTCTAGCTTGGTCCATTGTCTTTGCTAATTTCCCAACTAACGGTTGCATAACGGGAATACTGTTTTTCAAAGTTCTGCAACATTTGAAAAAAAATAAAAAAATCGAAAATCAATCAAAATGTCATTGCTCTTTTAATTGGAAACAATTAAATATTGCCGAGAAAATTGCACAATTCATGTATCTTTTCCACCTGATGTCACAAATCGCTTACAACCGCTATATGTTTCAGTTATAAGCCCTTTTAAGCAAAAGCTCATAGTTTCCCAGAACGATTGGCAACTCAACCATCCTGGAAAACTATTTCTATACATGACCTTTCAGGTATAGTTGCATCGGCTTATGATGCTTCTTTCAATCTGAGTAATATCCTAGCTGGATTCAAAATGACAGGTGGCTATCCATTCTCAAGAAAGGTTTTTTCGGACAAGGATTTTGAATGCTCAAATGATTTCACCTACTGGAGCGGAGGTAGCAACTGACTTATCGTAATACAATAATGCTGCAAAACATTGCGTCTACAGCACAGATAGTTTTTACTCTGGAAACTTTGTTCCCGGAAAATGTTGAACCTTTTCCAAAAACTTCACCGCGGAAAAACCGCCACTCGAAAACGGAAGAAAGCAAAATCACAAAATTTTACTGGCTCTCATAGCAAGCAGCTTCCTTTCAGACAAATAGTGATAAACAGAAAAATACAGACTATGCTGGAAACAAAAGGAAACGGAAGTAATTGTTGATAAACATAATTTTTTTTTTCATTCTCCGAAAGTGTCCCACGACTGTCCGAAACGGCCCCACACATGGGGCACATTCGGACAAAAAGGCAATTTTCAAAAATCGCATCAACGTACACTTCTAACACGTTCATATGATACCAAATGACAACCAGGATGAATTGAGGATTTTTTTCGGAGCTCATCGTGTTAAAAGGAACAAGTGGCGATCAATTGTGCCCGTGCAGCTAGCGATTTCAGTGTTTTAGTATGACTCTAGACAGCTAGCCGGTCTTCCGTGTTTCAAATAAAACACTGCGTACGAAACGAACAATGTTCACGCTGCTCTCGCGGTTTTGTGTTTGCATCAGGGCCCGAAATCCTCGAACGTGAAAAATTAAGACCGACTCTACTTTCCGTAGCTTCGCGTCGACTAGAACTACTTCGGCAGTCGCCGCCAACAAAAAGTGACTTGATTAGAAAATGAATTGACTAGCGTTGACTGGCGAGGATGACTGATGAACTAGTCCAGTCAGTGGTTATTTTAACTGACGCGACTAATTAATACAAATCTGCCTCTTCATTCAACTGACTTCAATCACTTCAATCAATCGACACTTTCATTTTCCCTCTGACACTAATTTTATACCGGCGTACGCAATCTTATTTTTACGTCCATATAAAGAGGAACGAAAACATGATTTCTGATGCAAAAAAGAACTAATCCCATCATTGGTCGGTTTATTGTCTACCCACCGTGAATTCAAACCAATGAACTTTAACATTTATCAAGTATGCTATAAAGGTTCTCGCGTTAGTATTAGTAAATAGCGTGCAAAATAGCGCACACACACTGCACGCTATTTTATACGTGTGAGTAGTTTTCGTTTAGATAACGCTTGATATTTACAGTTATTCAATTGTTCATCTCATGAAAAATAACATTTTATTAATTGTGATAGACGCATAGAAATATTTTCTATCAATTGATGCAAACATCTATCCGATCTGTTAAGAAATGTTCGAGTTATAAGCATTCGAAATACGGGCAGGGTTAGCACACAACTCGGCAGAACAAATGTATGGGAAAAAGGAAGTTCTTCCAGTTTTCATGATTTTAAATCGTTTAGGGATAAGCGAATTACGTTCACAGCGAAAATAGTTATTAACGTTAACTTTATTTCATAAAAACGTGACCTGTTTTCTGATTTGGCACCCTTCCTGAAAAACGTAGTTCTACGTTAAAACAACTGTTTATCTGTTCTGAACAAAATAAGCGTCAACTGATAACAGAGTTCTTGACAATTGATATCTCAATTTATTATTTAGTGCACGCATCAATTTATAAATTGAATTTATGTAACATCTGCTTTTATTAGCTATTTGAACAAGTACTAAAATTGAATAGAGCGTGGCGGAGATGTTTTGTTATCCACATCAAAATACCAAGAATAGGTGTAAACTTTCCTGAAACATGCATCTAATATTTGGGTATTTATATATTTATTTGGCTAGCATTTGTATCACGTATCACTTTAATTGGCAACATGCGCGGAATTTTTTTTCACATTCTCATAGAAAGCTTTTTTCTATTCTGATAATGTTTTCTTTTCACGGAAAAAAACTATGGATTATTTAATCAGACATGCAAAATGTGCATGAACTCATAGCCTCTGAGTTCATGCCATTTTTGCAATATGCGACAACGGGTGGTATGTTTTGTGCATGATGTGCTTGAATTATAAACATCGTCTTTGTTTATGATGTGTGAAATGCATGTCATCTCTGCATCTTTGTGTTTGTTTATTATTGGACGTGTTTGGGATAAACATTGAACACTAGCGGAAACCATGTTCGTGTACAACAAAAACATGGAATTTGAACATCGCGTACATACTCATGAAGCGAGTCGTAGATAGAAATGCAATCCATTAAAGGTTTTTTTTAAGATTCTCGAGATGCTTATGAACGATGATTTCAGATATCTGTAGTGAATCTGTTGATTCATTTGTTGTGTACCAAGGATTATTATTAATCAGCGTCCCGATTGTTTCATCATCATAATATTTTTTCCTCAATAAACAAAGTACTTTTTGATAACATATATTTTTTATTTAAAAAGATGCTCATATTTACTTTTTTCAATAAGGCATATAAATCAAGTTGTTGTATTTCAATGTTATTTACAGCGAGAATATAACAGAACCTGTATATGCTTTATTTAATTCTACAAAATTCTAAGTGGCACGAAATTTAGAAAGTAGCTTTCATTGTTTCCGTTTCCAGTCTATTTCTATAACCAGGGCAATAAAGATTGAACTGCAATAGAAATCACTCCGACGGCGACTGTATCACAATGATTGCAATGTTTAACGCTCTTTTTAATGACAGTTCCAATTTCATACCAGGAAACTTTGACAGGAATCTCAATATATTTATTACTGATAATTTTTATTCCGATAAAGTTCAAAATACAAAAATCAGGAGGAATCAGGATCATTTCAGATAAATCAATCAAAATTGAATTATTGTCAGGATATCAAAAAGCATTCCCAAAAGTCTGAGAAATCCTGGATAATCAGGAAGGTTGGCATCTTTGTGCGAGTTTGATTGAAAACACCGTGTGAGCAATTATTTTCCGTCTCTGTTCGAGATTCGCATTGATACAGTAATTGCACCGCATGTCAGTTGTTGGAATTTGGTTAGTTTTTTTTCAGAAGCTATAGTCTCCTCAGTCTTTGGCCACCCCTCCTTGTGAGCAATCTTTTGTTGCAATAACAGAAATCGACGAGCTGCCCAGTTCCGAGGTGATTTGCCTATGTGTGAGCATGCTATGGATCCATTCGACTATACAATCATCGAAATGCCTTCTTCTCACCTTCGAAGTCAAGGAACGCACATAATGCTGAAGTAACCAGGCGGAGGGAAGGAATGTTAGCATATTCGATATTCGCGACCAGAAGGGTCGCCTCTATAACGTGGTTCCCTTGCGATTATCATGGGAGGGATAGTGGGGAGAGGTAACAATCAGGATTCACCGAGGTAAGTGATTAGATTTGGTAAATGTGAACTATCGACCACTCGACGAAACGAAAATCCGAAAATCTCATGCGTCGCAACACGCGGCAGGGATTATCTTTAGTTTATCCGAAAAAAAAACCTGTACAATAAATTGGATCTGCTTTATATTTTATTATTTATCACATGTGCTTTTTATCGAAATCCAATCGCGACTGCGGAGAGTTAACTGTGGGAAATCTGAGAAGGTAAACTTGAGAACTCCTCCAGAACCAATCGAACCAGCGATGTGTGTTATTGTTCATCGCGCGTACTCTGTATCGAACTTCAATCGCGACGACTCTGGTTCTCAATAGTTTCAAGTTTTTTCTCGGACATGCTACTACATCCGTTATCCGTTATTCGCAGGCGGAGTTCCTAAACATATTCCAATTATTTTTTGCATAATCTTCGGAAGGTTTATTATTCGTAAAAAATATTATTGGATACCATTACGATTTCTATGATTTGATGATTCTCAATTTCATGGAACATGAATTAATTGTGATATTATTGTGATATTAATCCGTTATATTCATTGAGACAACTAGATCATTTTAACCAGTCTAATTGAACATAGTATCAAAACTCTAAGCAAAAATGGCGAGTTGTTATCCTCACAGATACAGTTATTTATGGATCGATTGGTAATTAAATTGCACACTGTTTAATACAACATTTTTACAGCAACAAGTGTCCATAGAATGGCAGTGCGCTCAACCAAGCGGACGTTGGCATCGTTGGTCTCATTGGCATTGAAGAAAAGGACAGCGTGTATCGATTTTTTTTCCATACATTGTAAAATTCATTACGAATAGTGCTATAGAACACTCCTGGACAAAACCATCATTTTACGCGGCTCTCCCAAATCTATGCTATCATAGCAAAATATCGCCGGAAGGCATACATATCAATCGGAAAGCTTCCCAAACACACGCCACGGAACATGCGCATATTTTTCGTCCATTTCCACGTTATCTGTTCGGCTGTTATTTGCCTATGCGTTGTCACGGAGGATCCTTTTGCCTGCGAGCGCGGAATCGTCCCCCCTATTTGCTGCCATCAACAGCTCAGCTGTTCCAAGCTAACACTTCATATTTCCGCCGTTTCCGAGGCGGGTATCGTGAGGGAAGTGGAAGTGGAATGGATAAAATCCGCTCCTTACGTCAGGGATATTTCTTGTGCTTCAGGGTGGAAAAAAATGGGAAAAATACTTAAGTACTTCCAATGATGATGGAGGCTCAATACGAGGATTTTGTTTGCTTGCAACACTCTCCATTCACTGGGCTGATGCGATTAATTTTTCGTTGCATTTTTGTTCACTTTATCCAGTTCCGCCAAAGATTCATTTTCAGGAAAAAATAGCAGCAAAATTGTGTCAATAATACATACATTTTTAGTCAGTTATCTTCTAGACACATTCTTGTTTCGTCCCAATACTTGTTTATTCGAAGAAATTTAAAAAAAACATACCATATTATGATATTATGAACCTACCTCTGTAGTATAAACTTAATCTCAATAGTAATATCCGAAGAAAAAATATTCTCTTCATATCTTTTCAAAAAATCTTTCCACTAAAAACACAGTTTCACTGTATTTCCCGAGGCAAATGTGCGTGCAACCCTTCATTAAAATAAAAAAGGGAGATCATATTTTCGAATATTTCCAGGTCATTCTGACTGGAAATAAGGAGAATGAGATAATATCAAAATTCGGCAATCTCGCAAGATGACAACAGGCTTGTACCTGATTACGTCAATGGAACAGAGAAGTGCAGTATTCTACGGTACACACAATGAAGCATTTTCCACATTTTTATTGCTCCTGAATTATCCTCTTAAAAAGCAACGCACTGAGCATCGACCACGAATAAAAAAAAACGATAGAGATCGAGGATAGCACGAGTCGTGTTATCATTTGCGCTACTGATAAGCCGCCGGTTGTTTACAACACGTGTAAACATCGCTCTTTGTTTGAGCACTCACTCACGAAACTCACGAGAAAAACTCTCATTCTCCACCTCGCCTCGAATGGGGGGGGAACTCTTCTCCAATTCACAAAAATCCAACACGGACCATTCCGACCGACTGCAGCTCAGTCTCGTACGGATACGCGCGCCGACAGGAAACCGAATCCGTAAGTTCTGAACCAAAGTACCAGTACAGAACCGGTCTGTGTTTAGGTCTGTCCCAAGGGCAGAGCCGTTAGTGGAGTGTGAGTGAAAGTGAAAAAAGTGAAAATCAATCCTGGCAAAACATGGAATGAGTCAAGCCTCTGTTTATGTCCCTTTTTTCCCCCTATCGTTCCGTCGGCGGAAATAGGGAGCGCAGCAGTTCCTACCTGCTGGAAGTGCGGAGTGCAACTTGTCTCGACCAGCGGAAAAACGACCGGGACACAATTGCCAGTGTTGGTGTGAAGATTTCGAGGAATAATAATTGAATCGCTGTTGTTCGTCGCCTTCCATCAAACTCCATTATCATCCGAAACCATCCATATCATACCATTTTTGCGTTCGGTACCGACCGGCCATAATAGGCTGTCTGTCATTTTGGTTCCAACATCCGCAGCGAACGGAGTCTCCGTGAAGGAGGCGATGGCGGTGGTGACACGTTAGGAGAGAAAGGCAGTCTTGCTGTCTTCAGCTCGTTTACGGTAAGGATGACGATGGTGATGGCCAAAGACGATAGATGGATAGATTGCATTGTGTATGATAGTGTTCATTCGAGTGGAAAATTTTTGTTCTACTGGAGGTGGACTTGGCGTCGCCGAAAGGAAAACATAGTGGGAAAAACGAAGTGAAAGGAAAAACAGATGAAAAATCTATCATTCCGTTTCTTCAACTATAAATATCTCCACAAAGTAATAATCGAGGAAGGGAACTCTGAAGAATCCGTGTGATTACTGAGTGGTCTCGATTTTTAAATTCAATTCATGTTTGATGACACTGGAGGAAGCACGATTTTATTTGGTTTCATTTCGAATGGAACTTTCTAGACTTTTCTTCAATTTGTCATAGGTTCGCGTTAAATGTTTGAATCCATTTTCCTAGACATATTCCATCTATTCGTTGTAATATTATTTACTTTCCATCGCTTATACGAGTCGTGGTCTGAACTTATGCTAATCTCTAGGAACTTATTTCAAAAATTGTATCGGTGCAAGTTTTAGCGAGCTTTAAACTAAATTCAATGCTGCTTCTATGATCATTTTTAATCTTGATACATCGGCCCTATTCTGGTAAAATAGTCAACTTTATACCAGTCACTGAAACAAGTTCTCATAGAATAAATCTAAATAATGCTAAATAGAGAATGCATCTTTTTTCTCGTTGACCATAGAGGTAATCATATTGACACTCTCAGGGTAATCTCAAAGTTGATTTTCCACGAAATTACAGCATGTTAAAAATCAGTAAAAAATCGACTCCGCACTTCGTTCCTCTAATTTGTTTGTCGTTTGTATTAAAGCCGACAAATTAACATGTTCTTCTGATAATATCTTCTTGAATGGCGTTAACGTTCCCTGTGGAACTTTTGCCGTCTCAACGTATGCGTTAACTAGCGTCTCTTATTAATACCTAGCTGAGATTTCTTAAGCCAAATAACACGCCTTGAATGTATTCCGAGGGGCAAGCTCTAGAATACGCGTGACCAACCCCGGTCAGAACGAGAATCGAACCCGAACACCCGGCATGATAATGTGAGACGCCAACCACTCGGCCACGGGTGCACTAACTCTTCTGATAATATGCTTTCCTCAAAAATATTCCGTATTCTTAGATGACCTTTATGAAAATCAAATCGAACGTTTTACTGATATCCAGAAAAATCATTTGTATTTTTACGGGGATGAGCACTAGGCAATACATTCTGTCAACCTCAGCGGCCCTTTGATTCACGATCTCTTCATGTCTGCAGCATCCCGAGTCACTTTGGCACCCTTGTTCAATTTTCACTCGACAATTTCCCAATATTTTTCGATTGGTTGGAATTGGAAGCAATTGAGAGGATTGAGGTCTTTTTCGATGTATTCGACCCCATTGTCACGGTACCACTGAAGCACCTCTAGACTGTAGTGGCAGCTTGCCGAATCTGGCCAAGACTTCTCCGGACCTTTGTGAGCCTTAATGACCGAACGATGACGTTTACGTGCACGAGTTCTTTTAAGTGAATTTTCCAATTAACGAGTTTTTTTACGAGAGTACATTTTCGAATCCATTGTATTGTGGAGTTTTTCTGGTCACAGTTGCAAATCCTTTGCCAAATCAAGAACATCCTGGCTAATTTATCAGCGAAATGGAACTAAAATTAATTGGGGACATCTCCTCTGGTAGTGGAGATCATCTTATCTTATCTCACCCTTAGAGTCCATCATTGACAACCTCAGTTTTCCTGTACATTGAAGCAGAGTTACCACTACAGCCAGCTTGGGCACAAGCATATTGTGTTTTGTTTGTAAACAAAACACAGTAGATCTCCAAGATGGCTGAAGAGTGGTTGCTCGCTCGTGATCAGTCTGTCTCTTTCACGCTACAAGCAAGTAATTCCTTTCTGCTTTCTTCCGTACTGTTTTCATATACCGCTCCCCTCACCAACTTAGTGACGAAACGGCCTCACCTAGTACCATAGACCCGTCATGGTTTTAGCATGTTGGTCCACCTTAGGATATACTTCTAGGCGCTTTGGTTATATGCTACCAATTATGACACAAACAAGAACGAAAGAAAACTGCTTCGGTTAGCACTTTATTATACACTAGCTGACTCGGCAAACTTCGTTCCGCCCAAAATTTGGTTTTTGTTATCAATACCTTTAAACATTCACGTTTTCTTACTAAGCGCAAGTTCATGAGTCCAATCGCAGAACTGTTCATTGATTGATCTTCTAATCGACCCCGTTGAATTTACCTTTTACTAAAAAATTCCTAGTACTTCTACCAAAACTCATCATTATCATTATAATCATCATTATAATATCAGATTATTTTCAGAGACAATTCTCGTTCAAGATTTTACAACCACTTGCAAATAACATGTTTCTCCGTTACATGGAATAAATGTTTGATACAGAAAATATGACAGAATAAAGACAGACCTCTCCCCTCTTCTGCCCTTAGAGAGGGAGGAGGAGTGTCTATTCATCATAGAAACGTTTCGTGCCCCCTAAAATCTTCACATGCCAAATTGGGTTTCGTTTGCTTGATTAATTTTCGAGTAATGCAGAAATTTGATTTTCATTTGTATGGCAGCCCCTTCTTAAAGAGAGGGCTGGAGTGTCTAACCAACGTGAAAACATTTATTGCGCCCTAAAACCTCCATATACCTAATTTGGTTTCGTTTGCCTAATTAATTTTCGAGTAATGCAGAAATTTGTGTTCCATTTGTATAGTACCCCTTCCCCCCTTAGAGAGGGAGGAAGAGTATCCAACCACCACAGAATCATTTATTGCACCCTAAAATCTCCACATGCCAAATTTCGTTTCATTTGCTTGATTAATTCTCGAGTTATGCAGAAATGTATGCTTCATTTGTATGGCAGCGCCTTTTTAGAGAGGTGGTGCAGTGTCTAACCACCGTGAAAACATTTATTGCGCCCTAAAACCTCCATATACCTAATTAGGTTTCGTTTGCTCGATTAATTCTCGAGTAATGCAGAAATTTGGGTTTCATTTGTATAGCAGTCACCCCTTAGAAAGAGGAACGGAATGTCTTAGCACCATAGAAACATTTATCGCACCCTAAAACCTCCATATGCCTAATTCGGTTTCATGTGCTTGATTAATTCTCGAGTAATGCAAAAGTTTGTGTTTCATTTGTAGGCAGCCTCCCCTAAGAGAGGGAGGAGGAGTATCTAAACACCATAGAATCATTTATTGCACCCTAAAACCTCCACATGCTAAATTTGGTTTCGTTTTCTTGATTAATTCTCGAGTAATGCAAAAATTTGTTTTTCATTTGTATGGCAGCACCAGGGTTGCCACATTTAATTCTGTAAAATTTTCTGAAAAAATCTGTATATCTGTAATTTTAGCAAAAGAATCTGTATCAAAAAAATTAGAGAAAAAATTAAAATAATGGTTTATTTTCATTTCGAATTATTTTTTACTATTTATGGGCTGCTAAAGTCATATCAATACAACAAAATGAACCATGAAAAGGTTTTCTCATAATCCTCTAATTGTATAATGTTCATACATGGTTTTGTTGAACTTTGCCTTCCAATTTTTCGTCAATTTCATCTTCGAAGCTCGGCCGGTGGCTCCACACGATTATCCCTAAGGTTAGCCTCAAACCACGGTTCAAAAGTCTGGACTTGAGTCGGGACTTTATTCGCACCTTCTCCCGACTCATGTTCAATCACTGTTCGTTAGACGCGCTACTCTTTCGTATTAATCTTGCGACAACAATCTTTGTGTTTGTGGCCAAGGTTATCACGACATCGAGCACGTTGTTTGGTCGTGCGAGGTGTATCTTGTCGCCAGATCGAATTTAGAAAACTCCCTTCGGGCTAGAGGAAGGCAGTCCAATGTGCTGGCTCGGTTATTACCTTGATTACATGTTCCAAATCTTTTTTTTTCTTAAATCTATCGATGTTCGTGTGTGATTATCCTTATATCCTTATTGCCCTCGTTTTCTTCCTTTGCGAGCAACTGGTCCCCTTGCTATAGACAGTAGAATAAGTTGAAATGTAAATACACAATAGATATACGAATAGATTTTAGAATCGAGTGTGTGAGATTATCATTATTGTAACAATTTCCTTACATCCCATCCTTTTCCTGAAAAAAATACTCGAAAAAACTCGAGTAGACCGCGAGTAATCGGTTTTCTACCTTACTAACCATAGAATAAAATGTTTATGTATAGTTATAAAAATATAATTAAGAATTCGGCTTCTTTAAACTTTTGTAACTGAGCCTGTAAAAATAAACGAATTCAATAAAAAAATAAATCTTTGAAGCTCCTATTTGAATCGATACATAGTTCTTCGCCTACAAAATAGAGTCTATAATTGTGGGTGCCAACCGATTTCCGGACATTGTTTTGCTGATATTGTAAAGCGCTCAACACACGCTGATGAATGTTATCCAAAAGTGGCTTACAAACGACCATAGCAATGGTTGCCAAAATTTCTCACCGCACTTTTTGACATCCAACAGGGACCAAGTTATATATGAGTCACTCAATTGTTGCCCCATGAGATTCGTCTTGAGTAGCCTGAATTCGTTATCCAAGCCTTGTCTATCACCTGCTTCAACGAATTTAGGAAATTGGCGCATCAAATCATTAAGGTTTGGCAGCTTGACGAATTTTTTAGGGTATGTAAAATTAATATTTTCAATTGAATTTCAAAGAAAATCTGTAAATTCTGTATCTTTGCTGAAAATCTGTAATTCTGTACATACAGATTCTGTATCTGAAATTTGGTCAAAAATCTGTAATATACAGAATATTCTGTATATGTGGCAACCCTGAGCAGCACCCCCTTAGAGAGAAGGGAGGGGTCTCAAACTATCATGCCCCAAAAACCCATACATACCAATTTACATGTCGATCAGTTCAGTAGTTTCAGAAAGTAATAAATCAGTAGTAAATCAGAAGGACAGAAATCCATTTATATATATATATATATATATATATATATATATATATATATATATATATATATATATATATATATATATATATATATATATATGTATATGTATATATCTGTTCAAACGCGAGTAAATTGATTTTCGTTAATGATGTTTAGCCAATAGGGCACTATTATGAGTATGAGTATGAGAGGCAAAAACGAATATAAACTTTCAGTACCGAAACCGATCATGACGTATTGGTTAGCATGGTTATCTATCTATATATATATATATATATATATATATATATATATATATATATATATATATATATATATATATATGCCGCATTCGTTCATTATAGCAAATTTGTTCATGCATCAGCTATATGAACAAAATGAACTCGTTTGTTATTGTCATCAATGCAATGAGGGCAGTGTGTTTCAAGCTGAAAAAAAGTCCTTACTGGAATAAAATCATATTCGTTACTCGTGAATATTTGTTGATATTCTAAGACACTGATAATGGGAATGTACAAGATGCGGTAAATTAATTATGTAGCCTAAAGATAAAATTACTCCGTAAGGAAATCGCAATTTCAGAAAACGAGCAGGTGCAGGATTGGTAGACAAAAATTGGATGCCCTAAAAAGAATTGACGGTTCTTTCGCCTTTTCGGCGCTTCGATGCCTTGTTTGTAACGTTCTCACTATGCATCACTCCTTGGCAACTGTCGGGCGTTTTTTTTTCTGAATATAATCAAAAATAAGCTTTAAAGTCGGCTCAGCAACGATATGATGAAGGATATTTGGAAATCAAACGAGTTGGTCAAACATCGTGGTGGCAGCTCGAAAATTTAAAAAAAAAATGATAGTATGCAATCTAGGCTCAGAAAACTATGTATAAGCATCATCAAATACACGAATGACTTGCAAATGTAAATGTAGTATTTGTAGTAAATAAATGACTAGTTTTCTAATGCTAAACATGTTTTTGACATAGGACTTTATAGGGGGGTCACTCCACGGAAGACGTAACGATTTATGAAGAGTTTTCAAACGCAACCGCTATTGTGGCATATGTTGTTTTGTATACAGAACATTTCTCCAGCATTTTTTTTGCTTAAGACATAAACAATGAATATAGTAAACAAAATTAACAATGTGAAAATTAAAATGGTTTTTTTTGTTTTACTAGCCACTCGTTTTCCCCCACAACGCAATCTTTTTGCCTACAATTCGGCGTTAACTCACAATGTGATTAGATGCGTATTATGAATTATTCTCGATTTGCCGATAATAGGCATTTATCTGTTGGCAGAATCAATGGGGGGATGATCTAGGAATGATCTTGATGATGATATTGGATGATTTCACTCGTTACTCCCCAAAGATTTGACGATAGCCTGGCTCAAAAGGCTAAAGGTTAATAGAAATTTTCTTAGATTGAAGTTCAGGTGGTTGTCCAATCAATTCGTGCTCAATTCACGTTTTATCGTGTAGGTCTTGCATCCTGAACCACAATTTATGGAATTGTGGTCCAGGATGGCATAATATCGAGCATGTTGTTTGGTTATGTAAAAAATGTAGCTAATGAATTTAACTGGCTGTTGATTCAGAAGTTGGAAAGGGTATACTCACGCATATTTTTCAGGACTTCCATTTGATGTATAAAAAAAGAAAAAAATACAGGTTTTGAACAATGAAAAAAAATCTATTCAAATGCAATTACTGCACACAATCACAGTCCTATGTCGAGATCCCGTCCGTGCCCCTAGGCTCAGACCCATCAACTTTTTCTTTACAGTGAGTATTTCGGATGGTACAGAGTTTTGGAAAAAAGTACAGATGAGAAAGATTTTTGACCCCTCTGGTACAGATTTAAATGTGGCAACACTGGATATGAAGAGAAATAATTTTAATGATATTTTCCGACGGAAGTGCAAAAACATATCTTTGTTCTGATTGGTTAAAATTTTTTGTATGTCCTTCCATCACCGAAATATAAGTTATTTTTTCCGTACGGATTCTAAGTGGACAGTGCTTGAGTATGTTTACCTAGAATGGATTTTGCTACATAACAATGTGTGTTTTGCCATTACACCGTTTTACCATTTCACTGGGTATTGCTTCGTTGGTGTAGGCTCTATTGCGACTGATGACGAACGGATTCTCCAGGCAGTAAATTATCAATCGGCAAAAAAAGGTCGACTAGTAGAATTCAATTAGCTCGGAATCTTCTGAAAATTGAAATCATACCTGTTGTGGAATTCATTGTTTTACATGTTTTACCAAGAAAATGATGTTCCAGCAGAGGTATGTTGATGTGATACAATGACATTCCATACTGTCAAACTCTACGAAAATAGGAAGAATTTTCACCTCTGAGTATCGAAGAGCATGCTATATTAATTATCTTTTGATTGTTACTATCTCAATCATCTTTTGATTATTACTATAGATAATTTGGATTTCACTTCAAAAAGGCAAGTACAGTTTGGATTCTACACATAGATGTGCTGGATAATAATTTAGTTAATATTATAATTAACTAAATTATGTTCCACTATTTACCAGGCAAACCACTTTTTAATTTATGAATACAGGTACACTGTAATGTGGGTATTTTGTCAAAAAAATGTATAAACGAATTAGAAAAATTCATGGCTTCAATTTAATTAAAGGACTGCAAAAAAACAACTTTGACTCTCACTTCAAAAAAAAAAAACCATGAATATCTACACACAAACTTACAAAAGATCATTCGCTTTTAATATAATATTACTAACATTTTATTTCTCCTGTTGTCTACTTGCAGATATCAATCCACACAAAATATCCACATTCGATATTGTTCAGCCAGCATCGCGTAGGTTTCCATAGCGATATCTCATGAAAAAATGGTTCCGAGTTGCTTCATATGTCATCAGACTTGAAAACACATGTGAGCAGTGCGTGCATTACTGCGTGCGCGATCGGGTGCACCAGAAGCGTCTCGTCGTGTCGTTGGAAGAGTATCAGACCCATCTTTAGCTTGAGCTATATCACAGCTTTGGAAAAGCAAATATCCGACCAAGATCAACATTTCACAAGACGCGTCTGGTGGAAAAGATATCGCGAGTGGGGGATAAATTAGAAGAGAGTCTGTGCGATAGAGAGCGCGAGTAACTCACGGGTCGACCTCCCGAGTGCTGCGAGGGTGGATGTTGTATGTGTGTGAATCCAGCACGCGTTTGCGGTTTGTTGCTCCATCAAATCAGTGCTTTCCGTGATCACAGCGCGTTTGGTCTGAAATTTCTTCCGTTCCATCTCCGGCAAATTCTTTGGTTCTGACAAATTGGAAAACTGTGTGTGGGGCCACATCCGAGCCCAGCTGGATACCATTCAACCATACAAGGGTCTGTTTAGTGCTCTGCCAGTGGTCGTGACAAAGTGAGGTGTTAAATGTGTAATTTATGGCCACACTCGAAATTCTTGGCTAATCGAAGATGTTGGGGGGAAAAGTGAACCGTTTCGTGAGTTTGTTTTTAGCTCTGTGAATCTGTGGGTGTTGTTTTCGGTGTATTCCCGCAGGGAAGAGCAGATTCTGAGGCAGTAGTGTAGTAGACGAAATGAGCGTGAAGATTTAATGTTTCGAATGAAAAATTCGAAGATATAATAGCCCGACGAATCCAAATCTCAAACGGCCGCCGAAGCGTTGAAAGCCAGAACGGTCCAATGCGATATGAGAAAATTCTCAGCTGTGAATAACACGTTCTATCGTATAGCGATTTCGGAAAATAGATAGTACTGTGGAAAACGGTCAGTGGTGTCTACTGCGGGAACTGATGTGTTGCCCTTAAATTTAATAGCGGTTTGAAAGGACACAAACGGGTTTCACTGATTTGCTGCTCCTCTGGAACCAAGGAAAAACAAGACCATCGGAATCTGATATCGGTAAGTAGCAACTGGAGACGCTTAAAATAAGTGAGTCATATTAACCTTCCGACCTGCCTCACCGAAGCGTGATTTTCATGGGTTCGTTTTACGATATATCTGTCTGTTTACGACGCCCGCGCTTCGAACAGTTGAAGTTTTCGGTTATTTATACTCGGAATGAAAACAATTTGGAGCATTGGATGGAATTTTTGGGTAAATTTGGTACTTATGAAGAATAATATGGTGTCGAGAAACATGTTGGATGGATATGTATGTTCAGGCGACGTTCAGACGATGTTATATTTGCCGTTCGATCGTAAACTGATCTCGTGCCGTCGTAAATGATTGAATGATGCCTCATTTGACGATTTTTATGATCGCTCAAAGCCCTTAAAATGGAGCGCATTTATTGTGAGCCATTTATCGGACGATTGTTATGATTCTGAATTCGGTAAGAAGACAAAAGTAATATGTATCTTGAATTGAAAAAAAGAATACTGATAAATCTGGTGAATGACAATGTAGGTTGACGAATATAACACCAAAATAACCTGATTATATTTTTTGAACAGTGAAAATGTTATTTCGTATTGTCGTTTCATACTCTACTCTTCATTATATTTATATTTTTATTTATATCTTTCAAATAATGAGAATAAATTTATGGTTTAGGGTTTTGTTTTTTTTTTAATTTTGTTGGATAAACTTGCGCTATACTATTTTTTTCGTATTCGATCATCTTTGATTGCAAAATTTGTACAAACCCCCAAATGTGTAGTAATATTGTTCTGTAAATCGTCAGAATTTTTTCTCCTTCATTAAATTCGGCTCAAAAAGATAAAGAGTCATCTTCCTCCTGTACATTCCTAACCCTTTGCACTCGGCACGACTCTGGAACCAGCTGTTCAACACTATTTTGCGGCGGAAACGTTCATTTACAGACCCTAGTATTATTCAGTATAATTTTGGAACCAAGCAATGTATTATAACGATATTGGACTTATGTGAATTGGTTAACATCGAAGAATATAATAGGAATACCGGTAAGTCGCTTCGTATTTTTTTCCAATTCCAATTTCAAAGGTTCAAAATTGGAAAAGTGTTGGTCAACCAGGTCATGTTGTATCGATCGAAAAAGGTAGGAATCGGACGGAGCAATGTCTGGAGAATACGGCGGGTGGGATATGATCTCCCATTTCAGCGTTTTCAAGTATGTTCTGACTGGTTTCGCGACATGCGACCGAGCATTGTCGTGCTGCAAAATAGCTTTATCGTGCCTTTGCTCGTATTGTGACCGTTTTCCCTTCAGTGCACGGCTCAAACGCATCAATTGTCGTCGGTAGAGGTCCCCCCGTAATGGGGGTTTTAGTTGCTCATAGCGCATCACACCCAGCTGGTCCCACCAAATAGACAGCATAACCTTCTGGTCGTGAATATTCCGCGCGGCCGTCGATTTTGATGCATGGCCGGGGTATCCATACGTTGCCCGACGTTTAGAATTGTCGCAATGGACCCATTTCTCATCGCCAGCTACGATTCGATGCAAAATACCCTTCCTTTTAAGCTGTTGGAGCAGTTGTTCGCACGTGAAAAAAAGGCATTCGACGTCTCGTGGCTTCAATTCATACGGCACCCAATATCCTATCTTTCGGATCATTCCCATTGCTTTTAAACGATCGGATATGGTTTGCTGTGCTACTCCAAGTGTATCTGCAAGTTTGTGACGAATCTTGATCGAATAAAGCCTCCAATTCTTCATCTTCAAACTTTTTTGGCGGTCTAGAACGTTCTTCGTCTTCCAAGTAAAAATTACCACTTTAAAGCCGTGCAAACCCTGTCTGACACGTTTGCTCAGTTGGAGCATGGTCATTGGTCACCATAAACTTCCACCAAAATGCGATGACTTCCCGCAGCTTTTTTCTTCATATTGAAGTAATGAAGTAACACTCCCCGCAAAAACACTCTTGTTGGTACGAAATTCGACATATTCGAAGTGGCAAAGAACTATGTTTTTTATGCTTCAACTTTTTGACAAATACTGAAAAAAGACGCGCAATGACAGTAGCTTTCCAACGAATGTCTGAAAATTTGATTCACTGGAATAATAATCGAGTTACGCCATCTGTTGTAAAACCGAAAAAACACCTAATATATGTTCGCAAAATTTTGGTCTTGGATTGTGTCAAAGGCTGTTTATACTTCTGCACTAGGATTGGGCAATCTTGGATTAATATTTAAAAGATCGGTTCTTTTCTCTCCGATTGACCGATTGACGATTTTTTGGATCGACCATTTGTACTCCGAAAAATCACGACAATCGATCTTTTCTTCACTAAGAAAATTCCTTTAAAACTCTCGAACTGTATATTTTTTATTCGTCACTCGTATTGTTTTTAAATTATTTTTAATCGTGGCGACCGATGTTTTTATTGGCATCCTGAGAAGGTCACCGAGAAATTCTGTTAATATCCCTCGAATAGACGATATATTCTTCAACCTGAGAAGGTCTCTGAGAGAATTTCTGGCTTAGAGACTTATCCTTTTTTTTTCTTTGAATAATAACCATGGATAACAACTCTGACAAACATCCTCCTTAGGGGCTATGGAGCCTCTGCTCTGGTTCCCAATAATTCAGATTCATTTCCGGGCATGTTTCTATCCGTCATTCGCAGCATTCGCAGACGGAGTTAGATCCGTTCGTTCCTAATATAAATACTTTTACGCAATTCCTGGCAGATTGAAAAATTGAAAAATGAAAAATTATGAATCGATTTCGAAGTGCCATTCGACGTGTCAGATTCCTTCTTTTAATATTTGCGCACACATCACCAGTCGGGTCATAATAGGGGAGCTCTTAAGTACCTTCGCGGCGGACAAGGCAAATCAATTGATTGTTATTTCTGTAGGTACGGTTTTAATGGTGTTTTTTGTACTCAACACATCGATGAAAGAAAGCCAGAAAATGCCGAGCTTCTCGTGTCAATTTTAGAACATTCACGGGGGATAAAGAATAAGGATGAGACTAGCATCTTCTTGAATGGCGTTAACGTTCCCTGTGGAACTTTTGCCGTCTCAACGTAGGCATTAATTAGCGTCAGTTATTAATATTTAATTGAGATTTCTTAAGCCAAATAACACGAATTGAATGTATTCCGAGGTGCAAGCTGTAGAATATGCTTGACCACAGTGCGAGTCGAAGGAAATTTCTTTGACGAAAGATCCCCGGCCAGAACGGGAATCGAACCCGAACACCCGGCATGATAATGTGAGACGCTAACCACTCGACCACGGGTGCACGACATTTCTAGACTAGCATAATTCTCCTAAAATTTGAATAGACATATTTTTGAAAAATATACTTACTATTCAGACGCAACTGATTGTATTTGACAGGAATTTCATATAGTTTTATTAATACTGCCCTGACCAGGTTCATATAAAGTGAAACAAAAACTTGATTTATGATGTAAAAAAGTAGTTACACCATTAACGGACGGTTTATTGTCTACCCACCGTGAACTCAAATCAACGAACTAAGGCAGTTATCAGGTATGCTATGAAGGTCCTCGCGCTAGTATTAGTGAATAACTCTAAACAAAATTTTAGTTCACTTTGTCTCCGAATTCAATTTCGTGAAAAAAACATACTGAAAAACGGGTTTATATCAACAAAATTCACAAATTTGTCAGTGTTTCTGAACACAACACTGCACGCTAGTTTATATGTGTGAGTAATTTTCGTGTACGATACCAAAAATCTAGCTCATCTGTAATATATGTCGAACCACATTGAACTCAAACATTGATACATGCATACGTGATACATGAGAGAGAGAGAGAAACGGATTCATTTCAATATGCATTGTCCATTTGACGGGGAAGGATGGAATGCGATAGTCGAATCATAGAGTGAGATAACAATTAAACGTCTGAATGACTGTTGAGTCATGTTGACGGAGAACTGCTAAAGAAGACAAAACTCATTTCATGAAATGATGCAAGGTCATATCAAAAGGCGACATTGTCATTTGCTTGGCAGTTCCGAATAAAATGGACAACTTCGGGCAATTAGTACTTGAGGTTTGACGACATTGACTGCTGGTCCTTAGCGAAAGAACAATGATTTCGATATTCCTTTTTCGCTAATTGGGATTGGATTTGCAATGAACTTACTTATTACTTAGTTGCAGGTTTTCTCGGATACACAGTTCTTTTCCATCCAACGTCAACTAGAACATCATCCATTATCACAGTAGCATCATTCTCGGTATAAAAAACTTTCTTCTCCTCATGAGAATATCCATTCGATTCAAGTATATCTTCGTCGTTTTCTCAGATTATCCCAACATGCTACTGGAGAAGGAATGGAATTTAGCCACATTTCCTTCCGAGGTTCGTCTCAGTTCTTGGCGTACTTTCGCATCCTTCAGCACGGTGGAGCGACCGGAACCAGCCGAAACTTCCTTCGAATCGATTTACTACATTCCACCAAAGAATCGATCTGATAAATGTATGATCGACTGTATTTTCTTCGAAACAAAGTGTTCCACTAGCACAGATTTCTTCACTCCGCAAAACGTTCCACACTTTTTATTTATTTATATATATAAAGGCCACAGTGCAAGGAAAACTGGTTTTTCAAATCACTGCAACGCGCGATTAAATTAACGTAATCTGCTTGTATTCAGAGCCATTCATCTTAATCATCTAACCATTCATCTTAAAAGCTACTACTCAGATGTGCCAACTCCTTCCATTGAACCACTCACAGCTGTCTTTGCGGAAACCGTTAGACGAAATATTATTTTAGAATTCGTCAGGAAGCCGATTGCGAAGTGCTAACGGGTGAGTCATAAGTAGCGGGACTAAATAATGCTGACATAGGTATTGGGTTCAATTCTTGATCGGTCAAGGACTTTTTCGGGTTGGAAACTTTCTTGACATGCTTTGGGATAAGTAATGGGCCTGAAGTATCGGCTAGAATTAGGTTTGGGTTTGCTCAGCTGCGTGAATTGGAAAACGATCCCATCCTGGCCGGGAATTCGCTTGTAAATTCTTGGCTAGTATGGATATAGGTACTAGGTTTAATTCCGTTTTTTTTTTTAAATTATTCACTACGTACAATTCCAAATGAAATTGAACTAAAAATGCAGATTTTAAAAACTTGTATTTTTCATTCGAACGAAACTTTGTATTCCGTTTGGGTTGGAGGAAATATGAGTTTGGGAATTTTTCGACCGAAGTGTAACTTCTGAAAATGGCGTATTGATTTAATAAGAGTAATCTTTGACAATTTATATTTCAAAAATTAAGAATCCTACCGAAATAGTGTCTTAGAAAGAGTTATAGGGGGGTCTACGTAGACTAATTGGTTGCGTGTCCGCTACCAAGCGAACAATAATGAGCTCATAACTCAGAAGGGACGAATGACCTTTGGGTTAAAGTCCCTTTAAAACAAGAACCGTACCAGAACTTATAACTTAGAGCCTCAACTGACAATCTTTGTGTGTTATTCTAGCTACTACATCCACGCAACAATCATCATTTGACGGTATTCGCGGTCCCTTCTCGCTCACATTACGAACTGCTGCATCGGTAATTGGAACTATTAATAACACAATGAAAACCTCATAACAGCAGCCCCGCTGTGTCCAACTGTGAACATTCGAACAATAGGAATGCTCTAACGCCTAAAAATGGCTAATATGTAATATACAACATGCGAAAAATTTACACGATAAATTCGGCTCCGTTACAGCTGAATTGCTAAAAGAGCCCAATAAAAATAAATAGATGGGATAAAAAAAGAGTTAGAGATCATTGATGTCCGAACGTGAAAAAAATACACACTGAGAAAAAAAATAGTACTTTTTTATTCACAAAACAAAATTTAATTTGCAATATCTAAAATATATATTTTTCATTTTTTTTAATGTTTCCATATAAAATAGAAGTCATGTAGAAAATTCAAAAAATGGGCACAAGATGGTAAAACTATTTTTGAGGAACTTTGTGGAACATCGAATTTTTATGAACTTTTGAAACTTCGAATTTTTGTATGTTAACAATCATTTCTAGCCACAAATTATGAATCCTGATGTGATTTTAAAATAAAAAAAAGCTTTTATTAACCTGCTTCTAAATGCAGCCATGCTCGAGTATTTGAAAAAACATTTCTTATTTATTGTTTTTTTTAATAGTAAATAGGCTCTTTTAATATGTTTGTCGTGTTATACCGTCATGGTCATGAAATTTTACGAATTTGCTTATAATTTTCAACAACTTTTACAAATACATCATTATGGTAAAAATATATGTTTAGGAGTTACGTTGAAAAACATTTGAAGATATGTGGGTTAATACAAAACGTAGTGATAATGATGAAGTTTATATAACGAGTAAATTATTCTCCTTTGTATGTGTGTGTGTTTTTATTTTATTTTATTCATTTTAACGTATGACTTTGATGATGATGCTATTGATTGGTTTTGTTTTACTTTAATTTTAGTTCTTCAATTCAATTAAAAAATAAAATAATTGTGAAGTCTGCAATAGTTTGAGACTGCGCGCGTTGCCGTACATAGAAAAACTTGAGGTCAAACATAACCAAAAGCAGTTTTTCGCGAATAATATAAGAGTATTCGAAGGGGTTTAAGGCAGTATTCCAGTCTAGCAATTTGAAAAAAATCATTTTTTTCCTTCATATTCCTGAAGTTTAGGCATTCAAGAATATACCCTAGAAAGAACTTGTCGAAAATCCCATTATTCACCGAGTTAGAGAAATTTAAATGATGTGGTATCTAACCTGGTACGTCCATAACGAAGAACTTCAAACGCGTTTCTCTCGAAACTAGTTTTTTCAAAATGGCGTACACGATATCTCTAGTTCCACTGAACCGATTCATATCGAACTTTTATGAATACAATCTATATGGATCTCTCTATCGCATGAACCTCTAAAAACTGATATTTTTTAATTTCACTATTTTTGAAAAATCGGAAACCTAAGAAAAAACTTTTTAACCCGCATTTTGTTTTTAAAACGGCCGCCATTTTGTCAGAAAAGATGTTTTGACATGTTCGAGATTCATGCGATAGCAGCATCTTTACTGATTTAGAATCTATTCGATTTTTTTTTGTTTCAGATAACCAGAAGGGCTCAAATCGTACGCCATGGTATAAAATTTTTTTGAAGTCCCTCGCTTCATCAGCTTGTAACTATCCTAGTTATATTTTTTCTCCATTCAATTTTTGTTTTATTGTTAAAAACTAGATGAATATAAACATTCTGGTTATATTTTTTCTCCGTTCAATTTTTGTTTTATTATTAAAAAATAGATGATCAAATAATGATGTAATCGATTGTAAAAATATTCTTTGTTTTATTTTCACGGATCTCGAAAAACGTCCGAGATTCGTGTCTCTACACTAGAATACCCGCTTAACACTTTCGTCGCCTAGAGCGATTCGGTCGAGTTTCTTGCGGGCCCCAAATTCAACTGTCGGTGCGCTAGAGAAGTAAGAGGGCAACGATTATAATGAATTCGGGTTCGATTCAGGACTGCTTTTCCGTTGAATCGGAATGAAATCAACCGACTGCTGATGGGAAAACTTATAAAAATAATTTTTCAGCCAATTGTACAGTGTTGCCAATAATAATAAAAAATGAAATTCAACCGAATGTACTTGCTCCATATAATATATTCGATGACGATAAATAACTACAAGTTTATTGGAGAATATGAAATATTCTGTTCAACCGATTGCGAAGATTCTGTGAATATATCACACCAAGAACAAATGTCACTTTTCAGGGAATATAATCGTCATAAACTGTATCACATTCGGCAACTCCGACTTTTCACGTGATTCGTTTTCATTGTTTTTTGCGCTTGGTAGATAAAAATCTAAAATAAGAGGCAAGTTGCAAGTCTTTTTTTCTGAGAATGAGAATAATAATTGCGCTACTCGGATAGTCTCCTGTTTATTCCAAAAAGTGTTTTTCTTAGACGCCATGTGTTTTTTTTTCATCCTCAAAATGTTCACCGGACGGCGAAATAGTAAATCTGAAAGCGAGGGAAGTAGTGACGACGAAGTATTGCGAAGCGCTAGAAGAAAAGTCTCGAGAATTGTCTAATCGAGCTCCGGATTCGGATATTGAGGAACTATACGCAAGTGAAGACCTGGACGATATATTAGAAGAACATACTATAGACAACATAAAGATAAAACAATTTGTACTACCATATTTAATTTTTGAGAATGTTTTTTTAAACGGTTTAAAGGCGTGTTCCAAATTTCATATCAATCGATCAACAATTTCTATTGATGTGGGACAACCCTGAAGATAAACATACAAACATACTTACAATATGGTAGAAGTACCTATCATCGCCATAGTACCTATTATGGTAATACGAGTGAGGTTTTTATTAGTTTAGAAAACATATTTTATTTTTAAAGGCTCTAATATGATTTTTAAACATCAGAAATCTCTTCTTTGTCGATTTTGGTATTTGATGCCATTCGAAACATTGTTCTTTTGTTGAAAAATTTAGTTTGAAAATAGTGTGTCCCATTGATGATTGCCTCTTAGCGTTTTGCTAAGGAATATGCGATCAAAATAATGAGTTTTTTATGCTGTGAAGTGGCTGTTTTGATGCAAACACGGTGTAGACGCATACATTACAACATTCTTGATGCTATGGTCAGTGCTCTGCATAGTCATAGTCTACTGAGGATAGTCAGCTGACTAACTGACTGACTATATCCATAGTCAGTTAGTAATGACTTTTGGCTTCTTCACGCAGTATCTCCGCCAAAACGACTGAACAGTCAGTCGGGCGTTTAGTCGCTATCCCCCTCTACCGACTCGACTATATCATTTCATTTTACCCAGTCAAATTGTCCTCATTGCATTTTGAAGTGACTTCCCCCAAAATGAATTCGGTCCCTTCTTTTTTTCTCTCCCATGTACATGTGCATGCATCGATGTTTGAGTTTGACGTACGCTACAGGTGAGCTAGAATCTTTTGTATCGTACACGAAAATTACTTACACGTATAAAATAACGTGCAGTGTGTGCGCTATTTTGCACGCCTAATACTAACTAATACTAACGCGAGAACCTTTATAGCATACTTGTTAAATGTCTAAGTTCGTTGGTTTGAGTTCACGATGGGTGGACAATAAACCGTCCATTGATGGGGTAACTTCTTCTTTGCATCAGAAATTATGTTTTCGTTCCTCTTCATATGGACGTAAAAATAAGATTGTGTACGACGGTATTTCTCATTAACAGAAGATAAATCATAACCGGAACTTGTAATGCTTGTTAATTGAGTTAATTAATGTTAATTAATAGTTAATAGTTAATAGTTAATTGAGTGTACCTAATAATAATAATTGTTAATTGAGTGTACCTTCTCTCAGATTATCATCCCGGAAGTTCTTATTTTAAAAAAAAATTAATACAAATAATTGGTTGATGTTCATTGCATATTGAAATTATGTGGCACAAAATCTGTCTGAAAAGCCATGGTTATCGTAAGAGAAAGTCAATGAAGAGGATATATCAAAACAAAAGCAAAAATTAGCCAAAAAATTCCGAATAATGAATAATAAATAATGAGTCTTGTACATAATTGATTGGAATTTCCAAAACTGCTTTTTGATTTGGGAATAATCGCATTATTGAAAATGTATTCATTAGAAAAAGGGATATTTTTCAATCTATCAACACTTTTTCCTGTAGTAAAAAGACCTACAAGAGCATTCTTGGAATCGAATAAATGCTGATTGTTAAGGTTATTTGGATTTACTATTGACTTGGTAAATGAATCATTGTGTTAATCAACAAAATCTTTAAAAAACAGAAAAAAATCGTTTTTTTCTTTCCAATATTGTTATCTACTAAACCTACATACAAAAAGATAGCATTCAAGTATTACGTCTCAAACCTTGAAGCTTTAAACAAAGTTACAGTGTTCGCAAAATCACTTGAAAACATCGACTTCGCGCTCCGTTCTCATAATTTTCGTCGAGTGTAGAATTAACGACATAGTATTGCATACTAGTAATAAGATTTAGACGCATAGTTTTATTTAAAAATTATTATTTAAGTATTATTTGAATACTATTACCACTTCTCCATGTGACACCGACTATTACCATAATGGGTACATGGAAGTGGCATTTTCAAACATTGTTTTTATACGATTTAGTCAATTATTCATAGAAAAATCAGTGAGAATCTTCAAAAACAGAATTCAAACTGCTAGAAATGACTACTTTTGTATATTTTTGAACTAAATTAGAGTATTTATTAGAAAATTTCTGCAAGTTGGTGACATATGTCCTTCATAATTGGTACACTTACCCTAGGTCATGCTAAATAAAACCGTTTAAAAGTATAGTATAAAAACTACATTTTTTGTTTTTGATTTTTTGATTATTCCCATATTTACATTTAAGTGCCTATTCTATCAAAATCTGTTTGAAAATCCTATTCAAATTAAACGAGGAAAGTATCACCCACAGCGGGAATCCCTTTGTAAATTCAAGACTAATACTGACATAGGTATTGGGTTCGGGTGGGAAACTTGCTTGACATGCCTTGATAGAAGTAATGGACCTGAAGTATAGCCTAGAATTAGGCTTGGGTTGCCTCAGCTCCTCGAGCAAGAGAACGTTCGCAATGGCAGGCCGGGATTTTCCTTCTAAATACTTGGCTAATACTGACATAGGTATTGAGTCCCGGCCTTCCCGAGCTGGAAATTCTCTCGACATGCCATGGAATAGATACGTACAGATAATGGGTTAAATAGTTCTTTCGGTAGGTAATCTATGTCCGGGAAATTACTAGTCCGTTTTTTCTTTTGAAATTAAATTTGAATATTGGTGAAAAATTAGGATATTGATGAAAAATAAAAATACCGTAATAAAATAATCTCTTACCGCTCAAACCTTTGCAGGAGAATGAGGTGGGACCAAAAATACGGTAACATTACTATACGACTCGGCTGTCATTTCAATATTGTCAATCTGTTATCAATGGAATGATTGCAAAAGCCAAAAGCGTACCGTCGCAGATGCTTGAGACTCTGGGTACCATATCAGTCAATTAATTCTTCATTGTGCTTGAAAATTCTTCCATATTTCCAGTACAGTTAATTATTTATCGAGATACTGAGATCGGTGGTTCACAAAGACCAGGTGTTCTCACCTCGCAATCTTTGACACGAATCCGAGCGCATGTTTGAAAAACTATCGAAGATATTAAGTTAGACACACTGTGCAATGCGCATTATAAAACTCATTGCTATTCACAACCCATCAAAGAAATTCATCTCTCCAATATTCTTATTTGTTTTTTTTTTCTTATTCTTCTCTTCCCTCAATATATTGACCGTCGTATGCTGTGCATCGTTTCAAAGATCAAGCTTAGAATGGAAATGTTCTCTATATCATCACAAGCGGTGGAATCGCTCGGACAGGCTGACGAGTCTTGAGTTTCGACGGATAATTTCGGCACTAGCAAAAAAAAAGAGGTTGAAAAATTCAGCAAGGCGGAAAATAGTGAATAGAATAGTGTGGGTGTCTGTGTGAAAAGTGTTATCAATCGATAAACGGAGCGCGATTCGTGCTGTGCATTTTCCGCTGAAAGTTGACCGAAATATTAGGGTGGAATCGGAGAAGCGAACTCAAAGCGAACCACGGGAATCAACGGGAGCAGTGGGAAAACAAAACCGCCCAGAAATATCAACAACAGGTAAGTTTATATCTGAAAAACAGCTCATAAACGTCAAATTCGCGCGTGCTGAATAATAAATTTTACTACCACTGCAGCCCAGACAGCCGGAACGCGATTATTTATTTACACTTCTGTCCTGTGAATGAGATACAAGACGCGTACCAACTTGTGTCAGGGTCATTTTTTTTTTTTTTGGTTCATTCTTGCGTCTCAGCCATACGAAGATAGCAAAAGTCGTCGACTTGACGTGAAGCATGTGTTTCTGCTTATCGCTGCCACGGTGATTTTCATATTGAAAACTCCGCTCGATACATTTAATATGTTTGCGTGTGTTGTCGAAATGTAGATCAAGGAGGAAAATATTAAGTGAGGGTTTGCAGACCATTTCGGATTTTCAATAACCTTAGCCGATATTCATAAAAATGCGTTTTTCCGATTAAATTTATTTTAAGTTTGGAACTTATCAGAACTCGCACAGCTCATCCCTTCTGGAAGTTGATATATGTAATAGTATAAGAAAAATATTTAAGGTTTGGCAAGTTTTACCACGAAGATGAGACTCAATGATGACTTCCATTGGAAATGACAAGAACATGATTCTTGGAAATGATTCAATGGTGCTTCGAATTCGTTCGCATCATTGCTCTATCTATTTCGCAGGAAATATGTAATATATAAGTACGAAGTTGATAATTCGAGGTACATTTTCAATGAATTCTTAAGGGAAAATGATTTGAATCATTTACGCTTATCATGCAATGTTTTTGTTTTGAATGAAAACATAATTCATTGCATTGCAAAACCCAGGAATGTGACTCTTATGCTCAACATCCTAGAATCGATCATCAAAAATGTATTAAAATTTATAAATTAAAATGAAAATGAACTGATCTATGAACTAAACAATTCCAATCGAATGGGCTCTCGATTGACAGCTGGTCTCCGTGATTCCCAAGAAACTAAACGAAACAACTTCGGCTCCACTTTTAACACACCCCAAGTAAGAACCTTTTATAAACCCCAAAAGAAAAATAGTTTGAAGTTCTTTGACTGTGTGTTTGCGCCGCAAAGTGCCTCGGTTTTATCCCAACAATATGGTGGTAACTCACTGCGGAATTCATCCAAAAGAAGCGAGACAATAAAACGGAAATTCCTTTTAATAAAATCATAACACGCTTTCACCAAAATCGCAATAAAAAAGATTGCCACTGCCACAGGACAAAAACGCTAAAGGACGCCTGAAGGACTGAAACGTCGACAAGAGACGGCGCAACAAAAAAAATCGCGATAACAGCAGGATAGCGGAAATCTCGAGGGATCACGAAAAGAAATTCAAATAATGATGATGATTATTACTGGATAGAGGAGGTGCTGCTGGTGGCTGGGGGTGGTGGCTGGCGGAACGGCTGTCTAATTCAGTCTGTGTTGAGAATATTGCTGCCCCACTAGCATATGTCATCGCCGATTTGGAGCAGACAGAACTTATTAAGAAATACAAATGGGTAGATGCCTAATCTGCTTTCATTACTGCTATCGTGACAAAAGAGAAAATTAAGGCTTTCGGTAGGCTCATTCGAGTTTGATTGTCATTTGGTGGTTGATTTTCTTTGGGTTGCGAGAATTCAGACTTCAGACTTCTACTGTTTGCCGGTTTTTTGTTACTTAAACAGATAATAATCTGTCTCGAAAATTGTGTGTGTGGACTTGGAAGTATAATACAATTAATTGTATAGATCCAACCAAATCTGGATGAGTCGATTTTTTTTTATCAAGTGTCTGAGTGAGCCCCTCTGCTCGCAATAATCCAATAAAGCGAGCGAGTGCCAGTCAGGATATCTTCCAGGAACGCTAGGTGGCATCATTGAACGTACGTATCCGGAAGCTTCGCTTGCAATTTTCATTCAGACCATCGTCAGAGAAAAGTAATGTAAAGTCAAATGGACTTCAACGCATATTGAAGTGACTCCCCAAAATGAATTCGTTTCTCTATCTCTCATGTATCACGTATGCATGTATCGATGTTTGAGTTCAACGTTGTTTGACATATACTACAGGTGAGCTAGATTTTTTGAATCGTGCACGAAAATTACTCACACATATAAAATACCATGCAATGTTGTGTTCAGAAACACTGACAAATTTGTGAATTTTGTTTTTTGTTGGTTTGTTGAGTAGATGTTGCATTTATCATTGCTTGAGTTTACTGTTATTATATTGATCCATTCATAATTTAGGCTTTCTTCAGAATATTGCCTTTTCTTGGGTATTTTAAAAGTGTTCACCTCAACACACTCAACACAGAGAAACTTTATTTCTGCTACCGCGAAGCACACAATAAACAAACTCCAGGGCCCCAAGCGGTTGCCATAGAAATCATGTAGACAAAATATCGGAGGCGATCTGGCGTAGTGGCAACAACCATGCCTCTCACGCTAAAGGTCACGAGTTCAATTCTCACTCCCGACATTCTTCCAAAAATGAAAGTAAAAGTGACGAACCAGCCAAATTGAGTTGAAAATCACTATAATACAGATAAAAAAAATGTAGACAAAACAACATTATTGAATTGGACAACTCATGATCAGAATTGAGTTGTTGAGCAGTTGAGTATTTAACTAAATAAAAAGTTGATGAAGAAAAATCGATCAAATCACTTACACCCCTTGCATTCTGAGTCCCTCTATTATTATTTTTAAATTAAATTGGGTCTATAATGTAGGTTTCAGGCAGGGTACGTTACAAGGGACAAGGTAATCTGGACTCGAAGTGTGTCCGACACGACTCACTTGTACACTCTCAACTATGACATCTTAGCTTTGATTGAAAGCAGCGATCGCAAGTCAATTCATAACAAGTGTTTTTTTGTTGTTGCGAATATTACGTGTTTTGCAACTTTTGTTTTGAAAAAACGTCAACAATACTAGAGATAGGGGAGGTAGTGAGCCAATAAAGTTGATATAGCGGAACAGGAGTCTTTTGTGGCTAACTTCTGACTACCTAGCTCGTTCGCCATGGACGAAACCAGGTGGTAGTCACTTGGTGCAAGGTCCGGACTATACGGCGGATGCAAAAGAACCTCCCATCCGAGCTCCCGGAGCTTCTGGCGCGTCACCAAAGAAGTGTGTGGCCTGGCGTTGTCCTGATGGAAGACAATGCGGCCTCTGCTTATCAAAGATGGCCTCTTCTTCATGAGTGCTACCTTCAAGCGGTCCAGTTGTTGGCAGTTCAGGTCCGAATTGAGCGTTTGGCCATAGGGAAGCAGCTCATAATAGATCATTCCTTGACAATCCCACCAAACACACAGCAGAACCTTCCTGGTCATTAATGAGGGCTTGGCCACCGTCTGAGCCGCTTCAGCGGGCTTCGACCACGACCGTTTGCGCTTCACGTTGTCGTAAGTGACCCACTTTTCATCGCCAGTCACCATCCGCTTCAGAAACGGGTCGATTTGGTTGCGATTCAGCAGCGATTCACATGCGTCGATACGGTCAAAGATGTTTTTTTTTGCGTCAACGTGTGTGGCACCCATACATCGAGCTTCTTTGTGAATCCAAGCTTCTTCAAATGGTTAATAACGGTTTGATGACTTATCCCAAGCTCTTGGCCGATGCTACGGCTGCTACTATGCCGGTCTTTCTCGGCTAATTCATCTATTTTGTCGCAATTTTCGACGACAGGCCTTCCGGAGCGTGGCCTCTTCGACGGCCTCTACACCAGAACGAAAACGTTGAAACCATCATTGTGCGGTGAAAATGGAAACTGTATCGGGTCCATAAACTGCACAAATTTTATTGGCAGCTTGAGATGCATTTTTACCTTTGTCATAGTAGTACTGTAAAATATGTCGGATTTTCTCTTTATTTTGCTCCATATTTGCGACACTATAACTCACGAACGACTCAACCAAACAAAACACTGTCAAGGACTATATTATAGCGCGCAAAAATACCTTTCCAACAAGCTATAGTATGACTCGATATAATGAATACAACTAGAACTACGCGCTAACAACGACACCTCGCGGAAATACTGCAGGACTTTTTTGACAGTATATATAAAATATTTTCATTTTCAGACACCAGACAGTCCAGATTGTTTCATACATATCGATGGCTTGGATGTACAATATCGCCGTAAACTGATACGAACAGTAAATTTAAACAAATCCAGATTATACAATTAGTACACAAAATAGTTTATTTTTAGCTGTTTCTACTGTCAGAAAGGCTAACGATTCTCATGCCTCGGGAAAACAAAACCGGAAGGCTCGCCGAACGGTCTTGATTGTCATAAAGCAAGAGTTGAATCCATTAGAAACATCCGTAACATCCGCAGAATCGGTCCAGTTTTCTAATGGGAGGAAACATGACTATCCCGAGAGAGATATTCCGTCAAAGGAAATCGGGAGCAACACCATGAACATCCCTATCGAGAAACCTAGCGATTCGGCCAGCTCCGATAGCTCAATTTAAGCACTGCGGCAAGAGGTATCGGAGAGCTACAGAAATTTTCAGGAAGCTAAAATCCGGATTGCCGATCCACAATTTCCTGTAGGTTTTGATTAAAAAACTATTTTAATTATCTTCACGCTGCAATATAGATACATTACACAAAAATACAATAGAAATAAACTAATTTAGACAAATTTATAATACCGTCCCATGATACTTGCAAAGCTAACACGTCACAGCCTAACTACTATTGATGCACTAGTCAGTACGTTCGACGAAGGAACATATTGAGGAATTATCAATATCGAGTTACCGTGCGGAAGAACTTGTTAATACCAAAAGAGACCCAATTCGCACGTGTTATAGATTTGCTCATGTTACGCTCGGGTATAATAGCTTTATCAAGGTGTTGAAGTCTGCGTCTAGTTAGAGCTCCGCAGTTACAGAGCAAATGTTCCGACGTTTCGCTCTCGGCATTACAAAAGCGACAAATATCATCTTGTGCTAAATCTATGTTTTTAAGATGGTGTTTACTCGGGCAGTGTCCTGTTACAAGACCAGTGAATGTGCTTTCTTACTAAGGCTTAGCAGCTGTTGAGTAATTTTAATACTCGGCGTAATAAATTTTTTCGCTTGTTTAAGTTTTGCAGCCGTCCAATTGGCACCCGTGATGATATGCTAAAGGGTGTTCAGATCAAAAAGTGGTCAACTTAAATTCGCCTTATTTTTTCTAATCATTCATAGAAAAAACCTGATCACCCCTCATTTTGTAGGTGTGTGTGTAGAATGATGCCTCTATTTGGGTTTTGACATTAGATCTTTAGTTATCAAAATGGCGTCCGCCGGGACGCCGGGAAAGCCGGGAGCCGCAGTGACGAACAGAAAAGTGGCTAGCGCTTTCAAGCGCAACCCCAACCTCTCCGTTCGAGATGTTGCAAATAAGTTGGGAATATCGTCTACACCCGTGCATGAAGCTAAAAAACGATCCGGACTATCGACTTATAAGAAGGTAGTGACTCCAAATCGCAAAACCTTACGGCAAAAACAAGATCTCGGAAGCTGTATACGACATTGTTGACAAAATCTGATTGCGTGGTAATGGACGACGAAACCTACGTCAAGGCAGACTTCAGACAGCTTCCAGGACAAGAGTATTATACAGCAACCGGAAGGGGAAATGTGGCAGACATTTTCAAGCATATTAAACTATCAAAGTTTGTCAAGAAATATCTCGTTTGGCAAGCTATCTGTACCTGTGGCTTGAAAAGCGACATTTTCGTTGCAACCGGGACCGTCAACCAGGAAATTTACGTGAAAGAGTGTCTTCAAAAGCGTTTGCTGCCTTTCCTGAAGAAACATGACTTGTCTGTGCTGTTTTGGCCGGATTTGGCATCCTGCCATTATGGAAAAAAGGCCATGGAGTGGTATGCCGCTAACAAGATGCAGGTTGTGCTCAAGGATAAGAACCCTCCCAACACACCAGAACTTCGCCCAATCGAAAAATATTGGGCGATAGTTAAGCAGAACCTTAAGAAGACCCAAAAAACTGTTAGCAGCGAGAAGCAGTTCAAAGCAAACTGGCATTCTGCGGCGAAGAAAGTGGATAAGGTGACTGTACAAAATCTGATGGCATGCGTCAAACGAAAGGCTCGCCAATTTGGACTAGGTCGACCGGAATCATAACTGAGTATTTTTTCCGTCTTTTATACATATTGAACTTCAAAAAGAATGATACTTTGATTTTTTTAATAAACAAATAATCGATTTACACGCAATTTAGTTTGACCACTTTTTGATCCGAGCACCCTTTACTTTTACAAATGACGCATGTAATATTTACGTTGAGAAGGCAAAAGTTGCATTGGGAACGTTAGTACCATCCAAAAAGAAGAAGATGTTCGGTCTAAGAAATTTTTTCGCTGATGGCCTGCTCCATTATTGAACACCTGTGGTTATGAACAGTTTGCTTGCATAGTTTCAGTAATCTTGGATTTCTAGTGTGTTTTATTCGTCAACAGTTACGATTCAGCAATGTTTGATGCAGCAGACTTTGACTTTTGACTTCAATACACACAATTATTTTGACTACAATACAATGCTCATGATGTTCATGAAAATAAAACAGCGACCTCACTTCTAACAGGTGTCGCTCCAGTCAACCTCCAATTGATATGGATTAATGAATTCGAATGCTTCTGCAGTGCGCGCTGTTTATGACAATACAGCTACGATAATTTATGCAAACGGTGAACCGTTGATCCCTGCTGCCATCAGAAAACATTGGATTATACAATGCAAACAATATAGGCCTCCTCACGTTTGTCGAGGGAACCAAACCAAAACGAGCCTCCTGATTTTCGAACCCAATGCATGCGAAACGCCAATGAGGCAACACCAATCGCTCACAAATCCCCCACATGTCGCCGACAGATAACACTTTTACGTCATACCGACAGTAGTGTAGAGAACTTACACTCTTATCAGGATCGTGCCCATGTTTAATGCATGAGGAGTCATAAAAGCGTATTAATCACAACATCTATCATCCGGCGATTATCGATCGAATGGGTTGGTTGGTTAGGGGGGGTGGCGGAGGGTGCCAGATAGAGATGGAGATGGATCGGGATGCGAAATTCATTCGCAGCATGCAGTGTGCAGGTTTCATATCCGACTCGGAAAATTCTATTGCGTGCACTCTTGTGTGACTTTTGGCCTTCCATTCAGAGCATCAATATTATACCCCACTTCTATTTGACTGCACTGTGGAAAGGCAAATAAAGTCAGAAGATCAATTTCGCACTCAACCATAGCCATAGTTGAAATGCATATATGTGATTTCCGGTGCGGTTACTATATGAATGTGGTATGCTTTCCATGATAAATGCTCTGTGCTCTGGGAAGCTCTGGATACAGATACTTTATTTGTGTGCCACAGAATGATGTTCGAAATATTGCATTATTTCTCGTTTGAAATTTTGAATCTACGATGCGCCCTGCCAACTAGTTACCACAGATACAGCGAGCGATCATTCATAAACTGCGGATGTAAGCTATATGATGAAAATTTGGATCTCATCGACACTATCAAATGCCACGAGGTCATGCTTACGCTTTTGTCAAGATAAATGATCATGATTTTGTTTGTGGGCGTAGGGCGAGTACGGTTACTATGTTACTCTTAAGCTACGAAGTGTTACCAAGGCTCAACATATAAACATTGTCCCTCGCACTAACACATATCATAGTGATCAGGTTCTAATAGTTCAATTAGTAAACATTTTGCAAAAATGTATATTAATGTTCAATTAAACACAGGATGTTTGTTATCCTTTCAAGTTATGTGTACTGCCTTTAAAATATAATGATAAAATATAATGAATGATTCAATCGTCGAAACATCTTCCAAAAACATTTTTCCGAAATGATTTCAGCTCTCACTGCAATCTCTTTTTGTTTTCTTCTGGTTGAAAACGGGAACCTCGAAATAGTAATTTGTGTTTTGGTAGGAGATAAATGGCAACTGGAGCCAAATTAGGTGAACAATCAATGATAGTTTTGCTTTTCAATCGTATTTGGACCTTGAAAATCAATTTAAAAACTTGATCTAAGGGAAAAAACGTGCTTATTGGCGAAATTTCGTGGGAGGTTTGTCACGAGAAACGTCAATGAAAAAATTATGGAAAGTGGCTCGAAACATGAGAAATCGCTCTTCAACAAATGAAAGCGAGGAATATTCACATCGATGGACTTTTAATTTTGCACGGAAGGTTTGTCCTGATTCCGCTCGTGTGCAAAAAATTGTTCGAGATATACCACAAGATAGGTGCGATCTTGATTCCGAGTTTTCGATGGTAGAATTCTCTCTTGCTCTCCTTTCATGTAACAATTCTGCTCCGGGATCGGATAGAATTAAGTTCAACTTGCTGAAAAATCTCCCTGATGTGGCGAAACATCGCTTGTTGAATTTATTCAATCGGTTTCTGGAGCATAATATTGTTCCAGATGATTGGAGACAAGTACGAGTTATAGCTATTCAAAAACCCGGAAAACCCGCGTCCGACTTCAATTCGTACCGCCCAATAGCAATGCTGTCTTGTATACGGAAATTGTTGGAGAAAATGATCTTGTTTCGCCTTGATCGATGGGTTGAAACGAATGGCCTACTCTCAGATACACAATATGGGTTCCGCAGGGGCAAGGGGACGAATGATTGTCTTGCGTTGCTTTCTTCAGAAATTCAAATGGCTTACGCCGGAAAAAAACAAACGGCTTCAGTATTCTTGGACATAAAGGGGGCCTTTGATTCTGTTTCAATAGAGGTTTTGTCAGACAAATTACACTCTCGGGGCTTGCCGCCTCTATTGAATAATATGTTATATAACTTGCTTTGTGAGAAACATTTGAACTTTTCTCACGGAGATTCGGCAGTAAGTCGGGTCTCTTACATGGGACTCCCCCAGGGCTCTTGTTTAAGCCCCCTTTTGTACAACTTCTATGTAAGCGACATCGATAATTGCCTTACACAAAATTGCAGCCTAAGACAACTTGCAGATGATGGAGTGGTCTCTGTCGTAGGATCAACAGAATCCGACCTACAAGAACCCTTACAATATACTTTGAACAATTTTTCAACCTGGGCCATTGGGCTAGGGATCGAATTCTTCACGGAGAAAACAGAGATGGTGGTTTTTTCTAGGAAGCATAGACCAGCAAAACCAAAGCTTCAACTTTTGGGTAAACCGATCACTCATGCTATGTCATTCAAGTATCTTGGGGTCTGGTTCGACTCCAAATGTACTTGGGGGGCCCATATTAGGTATCTGAGTAAAAAATGCCAACAAAGAATAAACTTTCTCCGTACAATTACCGGCACCTGGTGTTGAGCCCATCCCGAAGATCTTATAATGTTGTATAGAACAACTATTCTCTCAGTGATGGAGTATGGCAGTTTCTGTTTTCAATCAGCTGCCAAAACACACTTAATTAAACTCGAGCGAATTCAGTATCTTTGTCTCCGTATTGCGTTGGGATGTATGCCCTCAACGCATACCATGAGTCTCGAGGTTTTGGCAGGCCTACTCCCACTAAAAGATCGCTTCAATTTATTATCTCTTCGGTTCTTCATCCGGTGTAAGGTCATGAACCCATTGGTGATCGGAAATTTTGAGCAGCTGATCGAGCTAAATTTTCACTCCGGATTCATGAGTTCATATCATGAATTCATCTCCATGCAGGTTGATCCTTCTTCGTATATTCCCAACCGTGTTTGTTTCCCTGACTACATCAATTCCTCTGTGCATTTTGATCTGTCCATGAAGCAAGATATCCATGGATATTCAGATTACCAACGATCGAGGATCGCTCCAACGATCTTCGATGAAAAATATAGGGGTATCAATTGTGATAATATGTACTTTACTGATGGGTCCACTATAAATGAGTCCACAGGATTTGGAGTGTTCAACGAATTTTTTAGCACCTCACACAGTCTTCAGAATCCTTGCTCAGTGTATATTGCTGAATTGGCAGCAATTCATTGGGCGCTGGACAGCGTCGCCTCACGACCTGTTGAACACTATTACATTGTAACGGATAGTCTTAGCTCTGTCGAAGCTATCCGTTCAGTGAGGCCGGAAAAGCACTCGCCGTACTTCCTTGAGAGAATACGAAAAATTTTGAGTGCTTTATCCAGACGCTGTTATGTCATTACCTTTGTGTGGGTCCCTTCTTATTGCTCAATTCCGGGTAATGAGAGGGCTGACTCATTAGCAAAGGTAGGTGCGATTGAAGGCGATATTTATCAGCGTCAAATCGCCTTCAATGAATTTTATTCTTTAGTCCGTAAAAATACCATCGCTAACTGGCAACGCAAATGGAACGAAGATGAATTGGGCCGGTGGCTTCACTCGATTATCCCTAAGGTTAGCCTCAAACCATGGTTCAAAAGTCTGGACTTGAGTCGGGACTTTATTCGCACCTTCTCCCGACTCATGTCCAATCACTGTTCGTTAGACGCGCTACTCTTTCGTTTCAATTTGGCCGGCAGCAATATCTGCGTTTGTGGCCGAGGTTACCACGACATCGAACACGTTGTTTGGTCGTGTGAGGTGTAACTTGTTGCCAGATCGAATTTAGAGAACTCCCTTCGGGCTAGAGGAAGGCAGCCCAATGTGCCGGTGAGAGATGTGTTGGCTCGGTTAGACCTTGATTACATGTCCCAAATATATGTTTTCCTTAAATCTATCGATGTTCGTGTGTGATTATCCTTATATCCTTATACCCTCCATTTCTTCCTTTGTGAGTAATTGGTCCGCTTGCTATAAACAGGAGAATGAAGTGTAAATTCACAACAGATGTACGAATAGATTTAAGAATTGAGTGTGTGTGATTATCAACATTGTAATAATTTCCTTATACCCCATCCTTTTCCTGAGAAAAATATGTCACCCTTTTAATCTCGAGTCCACCGCGAGTAATCGGTTTCCCACATTACTAACCATAGATTTAAGAAAATTGTTCATATATATAGTTTTAAAAATATATTTAAGATTTCGGCTCCTTTAAACTTATGTAACTGAGCCTGTAAAAATAAACGAATTTATAAAAAAAAAATTATAGTTATTCATTTTCGGCCATCAATTCGTTAACAATGATAGCCTTGTGGAAAGATGTATAATCGTCGTGCAAAACCCATGAGTTTTCTATCCGCCGAGGAAATTTTATTCGTGAAATAAAATTAGAAGCAAATCCTTCGTAGTATATTTTCAACCGCCAAGTTGAGTGATTCTCATTAAATTTATAATTAACTAGCTGACCCGACGAACTTCGTTCCGCCCAAAATAGATTTTTTGATTTGAATACTTTCAAAGATCCACGTTTTCTTACTAAGTGAACGTTAGTGAGTCCAATCACTGAACTCGTCATTGATTGATTTCCCTTTGACCCTTTACAATTTCCTTTTACTATAAATTGTCTAGTACTTCTACAAAAATTCGTTCTTATAGAGTAGTGCGGGGCAAAGGTGCGCATTGGCCATATTGAAGCAAACGAGTATAAAATTTCGACAACAGTGTAGTCGTTTGATACAGTATTACATCAGCATCTCACACATACGAAAAAAGATACATTTCATGAAAGTGGCAAAAAGTTATGAGGTAAAAGAGTTTTGCGATGTTTTGATCTATTCTTTTCAGTTTTGGAGATGACGATTAACTTACCAAAAATACCTGGAAAGTTCGAAACTATACCTTCATTCATTCTATAGTAGATGATAGTACGTATTCGTTTTTGAGAAAAAGTTCAAAAGTTTAAAAATTCGATTAGTGCAAAAATTGCTTGTGGGGCAAAGGTGCGCAGTGGCTGTGGGGCAAAAGTGCGCAGTGACTGTGTGGTAAAAGCTCGCCCTAGCGTTTTGCTCTGAAAATAATTTATAAAATGTTTTGAACAAAATTTCTAACGGGACCCACAAGAAGAAAACTGATTTGAAGAAATGCACTCCAGAAATGCTCAAATGGCCCGACGGAGGTTTCGGGAGGGAGTCTTGAAGTGTCGGATTGTGGCAGACCTCGGTATTTCTGAATCATCTCTGAGGTAGAGGCTCATATCAGAAAGGGATTTATGATTTGAATCTTCTTTTATTGACAATTCTACTTCTGCTGGAATATGTCAGCGAGCACCTAGTGCGATTCAGATAGGTATTTTCGAGTGAGCAGTCTGATTATCTGCAGGCCACTGGACAAAGCTTTCTATGGTATGACTCTCAAAGATTTACGGCGCATGGCGTTCAATTTTTCGGAAGCCAACAACCTCTAGCACGAATTCAACAAAGTTGCAAAACTAGCAGGAAGAGATTGGGCTTCTAACTTCATGTGGAACCACCGTCTGTCTCTTCGAACCCCACAACAGCGCAACGAAGCAACAGCGATCCAAGGCAAAGCGTCGGAATCCTCAGAACCGATGAGATGAGGAATAAAAATAAACAATTGCTTAAAAATAATTCAAAATGAATTTCAAATGAAAAATGTTTTTGTTTTCACCATGCATTCAGTTCAATAACGGTTATGTTTCGTTTATGTTTATGTTTTCACAATGAACTTCAAATCAATATTGTTTTTTCAACAATGAGTTTCAAATAAATCAAGTGAAGGTAACTATGTATTTATAAACTTGATCTATATAAATAAAAATGATTCGGTGTCCGTTCCTCACGATTTAACTCAAGAACGGAGCCACGGATTTAAAAAGTCAATATCAGGGTTGATGCGTTTTAGTATGCATCAGGTTTATATGTAAAAAAATAAATTATATACTGCGAGTATAGATTACGTACATAAAGATAATTTCTGTGGGAACTTGAGTGTTCGAAATTATTTATATCAATATATCAATTGTGGGTGGGACGAAGTTCGCCGGGTCAGCTAGTTTGCTCATAAAAACAAATTCTGTTTCAAATGTTGGACATTTTAGGATATATTATGTTGTCAGTCTCCTCCCTCCTTAAAATTTCCACGTGGTATGTCGACCATAACATTTACTTTTCTCCACCCATAAAAAACCATAGAACACCCCCCTATTGCCTATTGGACGGTTCCTACACTCTCTAGTAATGATGCTTCTCTCGCTTCTGATGATAAAGCATTTATTTTTGGTATAAGTTATCTCAGATGTTCAATTCAATAAGTGTGCACCTTTGCTCCGTTCGGTGGAAATAACATGTTTCTCCATTGCATGGAATACATGTTTGATACAGAAAATATTACAAAATAAAGACAGCTCAAATCGGACCATTCCTTCCTCGGGTTTAGTTAGGGCACACCAACACATTTGGCATTCCATTTTTGTTTATATAGATAGAAGATATGGGAATGCGTTATTCCGTCTGAAAATCCTCTTCCACTTCCGAACAAAAATTTCGTTAGCGCCAACATCAAATGGACTAATAACGCTTATTATGATGTAATTTTCGAACATGTGGGAATCCAATTTTTCGAATTTTCCGAAAATTTTCCGATTTTTCTCTCCACTATATTGATCTACGGGAAGAGATGAATACAACAAAATACAGGAGGCTAAAATCGGACCATCCCTTCTTCGGGTTTTCCGCTTACCAACAGATTTTGCCTTACATTTTTATTTTTATAGATTATAATTAATGTAAAAATAAAACTCAAACTCCACGTCAGTATAGAGGACGGATGAGCAAATTTTGCGACAAAAAGAATGTTCTGAAAACATCATCCCCCGGTACTTGTCTAACAGAATGTATAACCATAATTTGGGTTTTTGTACATGTTGATGCAATTTGGGCTTGAGCTTCAGCTTGGGTAGACTGTACAATTCGTAGTTGCTCTCCGAGATTGACCTGAACCAACCAAATTGCACAAAGAACACACAGAATGACGTTTGGGACTAGCAAATCATTATCGTTGTGCAATTTTCGGTGATTCGAGCTATAAATGGTCAATAAGGAATGTTAGTATGATATGATATTTGCCGCTCGAAGGCCAGAAGGGTCGCCTCTATAGCGTGGTTCCCTAGCGAATATCATGGAATGGATAGTTGATAGTGGGAAGAGGTGAGAATCTGGATTCACTGAGATAAGTGATATGATTATGCAAACGCTCTCAACAAAATTAAATATTGAAAATCTCATATCTCAACAAGCGGCAGAGGTTTTTAGGTAACCTGAAAATGAAAAACTGTAACATTAATGAAACCACACGTATTTGTTATCTAAATCCAATTGCAACTACGAAGTTTCAACTGTGGGAAACCTGAGAGATAACCGAGAACACTCCTCTAAAACCAATCGGACCAGCGATGTTTTCCATTGTTCAATGCGCATAGCCTTTATTCAACCCAGTCGCGGCGGCGGATGGTTATCGTTGGGAAATCTGAGACGGTATCCGAGAGAACTCATCTAGGAAAAATTGTCCTCCATTATAATATCAATTAACACACTAAGGCTATTATGCTCAAACTAGTTCCATACTGGTTTAAAAAAAAGCATGCCTCCCCTCGTCAATCACGTTTTCGTATGTTATCGATTCAGTATATAGGTGTGTTCAAGGCTATGGTGACAGTGGATCCGAGGGCTGACGAAAACAACATGATTGCACCACTGACGAAAAAAATAAACCTCTGCCTGCCCGAAGCAGACGAGTTTTAACAAAACGAGGGAAAGCAATACACCCACAATTCCAGGCAACTGCAATCCCACGACCGTACACGACTCCTATAGGGCACTTGCAGCGTGCATATGTATTAGTAATCTGTTGGGCAGGCAAAAGAGATCGCTGCATAGGATTTATATGGATCGACAAGATTGAGCTTTGTTTAAATAATTATTTTAGCGAAATAGTTATAGAAATTACGCGCTACACTATATTAATAACATGCGAATATATGTCTCTTTACATACAAATATTTACTTTTAGCGTCAAAGCCATATACACGGAAAAAAACTTCTGATACATGAAGAATGTGGGTCCTCTATTATATTGTATAACCTACTGAATATGCGGAAGCAGATTGATTATTCAAAAAGTTTCACAGAAACAATGCAAATTACACATTGCGATTGTATAGCCGGATTAGGTGAAGTGTGCTCCCATTTAGGCTTTGTGCTTTTTGCCCTGAAATGCTGGTCTCGTGATGAAGTAAACTACATATATACAGCCATTCCATGGCAACCCAAAATAGTGGTTCTCAGATTTTCGTGAAAAGTGGCAGTTCTGTTCTTTATTGCAAAACATTAGACCGGTTTTTTTTTATTTTTTTGTTAGGGTGGCCATTTTCATTTTAGGCTGATCCGAAATATCGACTCTTCCCCCTTTTTTCCAAAAACGACATTTTTCAAAAATTCATAACTTGTGAACTACTGAACCGATTTAGACGGTCGACATATCAAACTAAAGCTAATTAGCTAGTAATTCTTGGAAAAATGCTACGCTTACAAAAAAAATCCAGGTTTTGGTTTTGTAATTATTGATTGTATTCGTTTTTTATGGTTTTCATGGTCTCGGGACCAAAGGCGCTATTTTTTTTTACATTTTTCTGGAAAGCTGAGTATTTTTCACATAACATATTTCGAAACTAGAGAGGCGTTTGTTTTCGTTTTCGAGTTATGATTTTCCAAAGTTAACCTATGGTCCAAATAATAATTTTTCCCCATTTTTTCCACTACAAAAAATCATAACTTTTGATATACTGAACCGATTTAAATGATCGACTTATCACATTAAAGCCAATAAGCTAGTCTTGTTTGAAGGAATATTACACTCTGAATAAAAATGGATTTTGTTCTCGTAATTATTGATTATATTTGTTTTTTATAGCTAATATCGTTTCGGGACCAAGGGCGCCATATTTTTTATATTTTTTTCTGAAAGCTGGGATTTTTTCACATAATATGTCCGAATACTAGAGAGGTGTTATTTTTCGTTTTTAAGTTATGATTTTTCAAAGTTAACAAGTTTTCAGTTTTCGTTCAATATTTCTATTTGACTAGACTGAATGTATGTGACTATAGTTCAATTAATTGGCAAGTGTGTTATTTTTTCAAAAAAGGCTAGCTAGTAGTCTTTAATTGGACATGCCGATCATCTGAATCGGTCCAGTAGTTCAAAAGTAATAAATTTTAGACAAAAGTCATTTTTTGGGAAAAAAAGGAAAAATGATTTTTTGGACCATCGGGTAACTTTGAAAAATCATAACTCTAAAACGAAAGAAAACACTTCCCTGATTTCGACATATGTTATGTGAAAAATCCTCAGCTTTCCATAAAAAAATATAAAAAAATATGGCGCCCTTGGTTCCGAGACCATGAAAATTATAAAAAACGAATACAATCAATAATGACAAAACCAAAACCTGGATTTTTTGCAAGCGTAGCATTTTTCCAAGAAAGACTAGCTAATTAGCTTTAGTTTGATATGTCGACCGTCTAAATCGGTTCAGTAGTTTACAAGTTATGAATTTTTGGAAAATGTCATTTTTGGTAAAAAGGGGAAAAAGCCGATATTTCGGATCAGCCTAAAATGAAAATGGGCATCATAACAAAAAAATAAAAAAAATACGGGTCTAATGTTTTGCGATAAAGAACAAAACTACCACTTTTGACGAAAATCTGAGAACCACTATATCGGTTTGGCATGGAATGGCTGTAATATCCCAGATTCTTGGTTTACAAAAAAAAACTTTATAAATTTAGATTTTGACATGAGTATTGATATTCCGCTGTTGTGATCTGACAAAAAGCTAAATCGGTTTGAGGTTATCATTTGAAAATCATAGAACTGAATTCGAAAACAATTGGTCCGAACAATCTCAATCCTATGTCAAACTTCACTTTGTGCCCTTTGGTTTGTCTTTTGTAATAGTTTAAATTATAGTTGCATCGGTTGCCTCCAAATCGTACTTGGTTCAGTTTTTGCTGATAATAAAATTTCTATTTCTTAGTTCAGGAACCTTTCTTTATTTTTTTTTAGTTCTGGATAGCCAGTATCAAGTCCAAAACAGCCAAATTGTTCGCCATTCCTACACTGAGTCATAACCGAAGGGAACTAGGCATCATATGACAAGGTTGAAATTATCACTAATTTAAGGGCACAAAAGTGCAATGAATATCATATGCAGATCGCGCTGTTTATGAAACACAAAATATGCTACAGTGACAAAGTGGACTTTTGGCTGATATTGAAATGTCCGGATCAGTGCACCCGTACCGCCGGCTTACTGCCTCGCAACGGTTTCGCTGTCATATGTTTCCGATAGCTAGATAGGAAGAAGCGCATCGGTGCATCGCAATTGAGATGCACCCCGTTCGTATCCGAGGCAGGGATTATTAGAATGCACATACGTATCCGCAGTTTCACCGTATCACCAATGCAAATGCCAAGGTCGGCAAAATACGGGCACGGAGCATCGCATGAGCATCGAACCGTCCAAAGCCAATACAGGTAAACTTCGATATAACGTACATTTCACTTTCAAAATTGTACGTTGTATCGAATTCTACGTTATATCGAAGCATAATAAAGTACTCACAAACGTAGTCTAGAAAACATTATTGTGTTGCTGTTTTAGTAAAGTCAATGAATAACTTCAATCAGAAGACGAAGCCAGCCTTTCTCATGATGTTTCCCTTCGTACTGTTGATTAAAGCATGATTCATTTAGAATCCGGAATTACAAAACCAGCTGTATTTCGGGATTGATTGAAGGTACAAAACTTGTTTGAACATCACAATACAGATAATTCATTGTCCTATCAGAAAAATTTTTTTTGGAATTTATTTTCCTCTACACTTTGGAAATGTGTACGTAATATCGAGGTAAAATGTACATTATATCGAGTGACGTTATATCGAGGGTACGTTATAACGAGGGTACGTTATATCGAAGTTGCCCTGTATCCTGAATGTGTTCGAACGGCACAGCAGATCATTGTTGCACCATGTTGCAATTATTAACTTTCTCGTTCGCTATCGATGCAGAATTCTCCACTGTCAAATCAGCAATTTTCGTGGTTCCCTTGCTTGTTGAGGTCTGAAAGACGTGAACGTATGCAAAATCTCTTAGTTATTAACGCTACTCAATAATAATAATAGAAAACCTGGTTAAACTATGGTAACCAGACTGGTAACGTCTGCAATTACGTTACCAATCTGTTTTTCGCCTCCAATAAATGTTATCATTAAATCCATCAGAATGACATAGTTAACTTACTGCGTCAATGGAACGAAGATTAATTAGGCTGGTGTTTCCAATCGATTGATCTTAGGGTTAGGCTAAAAACGTAGTTTAAAAGCCTGAACTTGAATCGGGACTTTTTCCCCGACTTATGTTCAACTACTTTTCGCTCAATACCCTACGTGTTCTTATGAACCTTCCCGGAGACAGTTTCATGGAAGATTCTAATCCATCAGACACAATAGGCAATACAACAATGCAAATTCACAATAACTTGCTTTTTGAATCAAATTTTGATTTATTAAAATTATTCTTCCCGAAAACAACATGCTTGCCTGCATTTTATATAACTTTTCCAGAGATTGATTCTAAACCACACCAGCAATTCCAATTGAAATCGTCCTTAAAATGCAGATTTGAAAAACTTGTATTTTTGATTCCAATAAAAGTGTGTATTCCGTTTGGGTTGGAGGAAATATGAGTTTTTCACAACAATTGGGAATTTTTTGACTCAAGCGCAACTTTTGAAAAGGGCGTATCGATTTTAGTAAGAGAAATCTTTGATAATTTATATCTCAAAAACTATGAGTCGTACCGAAATAGTGTCTTAGAAAGAGTTATAGAGTATTGATGGTTGAATATGAAAAAAAAGTACACTGAGAAGAAAAATTAGTACTCTTTTTTTTTATTTACAAAATTAAAATTCAAGTTGCAATATCCAAAATACATATTTTTTTTTTTTCATACAAAATAGAAGTCATGCAGAAAATTAAAAAAATGGGCCCAAGATGGTAAAACTATTTTTGACAAACTTTGTGGAACATCGAATTTTTAGGAATTTTCGAAACTTCGAATTTTTGTATGTCAACAATCATTTCTGACCACAAATTATGAATCCTGATGTGATTTGAAACCAAAAAAGGTTGTTATCAATCTCCTTATAAATGTAGCCATCCTCGGAATATTTAAAAAAATATATGTAATTTATTGTCTTTTTATAGTAAATAATCCCTTTTAATATGTTTGTCGTGATATATCGTCATGTTCATGAAATTTTATGAATTTGCTTATAATTTCCAACAACTTTTCCAAATACATCATCATGGTTCATTTTTTGACTCAAGCGTAACTTTTGAAAAGGGCGTATCAATTTGAGTAAGAGAAATCTTTGATAATTTATATCTCAAAAAATATGAGTCGTGCCGAAATAGTGTGTTAGAAAGAGTTATAGAGTATTGTTGGCTTAATTTGAAAAAAACTATACACTGAGAAGAAAAATTAGTACTCTTTTTTTATTTACAAAATAAAATTTTAAACTGCGATATTAAAAGAATGTATTTTTTATATTTTTTCATATAAAATAGAAGTCATGTAGAAAATTTAAAAAATGGGCCCAAGATGGTAAAACTATTTTTGACGAACTTTGTGGAACATCGAATTTTTAGGAATTTTCGAAACTTCGAGTTGTTGTATGTTAGCAGTGATTTTTAATCACAAATTATGAATCCTGATGTTATTTAAAACAAGAAAGGTTATAATCAATCTCCTTCTAAATGTAGCCATTCTCGAGATATTTAAAAAAAAATATTTGTAATTTATTGTCTTTTTAATAGTAAATAGGCCCTTTAAATATGTTTGTCGTGTTATACCATCATGTTCATGAGATTTTATGAATTCGCTCATAATTTCCAACAACTTTTCCGAATACATCGTTATGGTAAAGACATATGTTTAGGAGTTACGTTACGAAACATTCGAAGACATGTGTGTTAATACAAAACGTAGCGAAACTAAAAAATCTTTTTTATCCTAATAAAAATTCCAATCAATCAAAAAAATTGTCGGAAATTATAAGAAAATTCATAAAATTTCATGAACATGACGGTATAACACGACAAACATATTGAAAGAGATTATTTACTTTAGAAAGATTATAAATTAGAAATATATTTTTAAATATCTCGAGAATGGTTGCGTTTCGAAGGAGATTGATAATAACCTTTTTTGTTTAAAATCACATCAGAATTCATAACTTGTGGCTAAGAATGATTGCTAACATACAAAAAATCGATGTTTCGAAAATTCCTAAAAATTCGAAGTTCCACAAATTTCGTCAAAAAAAGTTTTATCATCTTGGGCCCATTTTTTAAATTTTCTACACGACTTCTAATTTATATGAAAAAATTGAAAAAAATATAAAAAAATACATATTTTTTGATATCGCAAATTAAAATTTTATCTTGTAAATAAAAAAAAGTACTATTTTTTTCTTCTCAGTGTCTATTTTTTTCAAATTAAGCCAAGAATACTCTAGAACTCTTTCTAAGACACTATTTCGGTACGACTCATATTTTTTGAGATATAAAATATCAAAGATTTCTCTTACTCAAATCGATACGCCCTTTTCAAAAGTTACGCTTGAGTCAAAAAATGAACCATGATGATGTATTTGGAAAAGTTGTTGGAAATTATAAGCAAATTCATAAAATTTCATGAACATGACGGTATAACACGACAAACATATTAAAAGGGATTATTTACTATAAAAAAGACAATAAATTAGAAATATTTTTTTAAATATTTCGAGAATGGCTACATTTAGAAGGAGATTGATAACATCCTTTTTTGTTTTAAATCACATCAGGACTCATAATTTGTGGCTAAAAATGATTGTTGACATACAAAAATTCGAAGTTTCGAAAATTCCTAAAAATTCGATGTTCCACAACGTTCGTCAAAAATAGTTTTACCATCTTGGGCCCATTTTTTAAATTTTCTGCATGACTTCTATTTTGTATGAAAAAAAAAATAAAAAAATAAAAAAATATGTATTTTGGATATTGCAAGTTGAATTTTTATATTGTAAATAAAAAAAAGACCACTAATTTTTTTTCTCAGTGTACATTTTTTTCATATTTAACCATCAATACTCTATAACTCTTTTTAAGATACTATTTCGGTACGACTCATAATTTTTGAGATATAAATTATCAAAGATTTCTCTTACTCAAATCGATACGCCCTTTTCAAAAGTTACGCTTGAGTCAAAAAATTCCCAATTGCTGTTGAAAACTCATATTTCCATTAACTCAAACGGAATACACACTCTCATTCGAATCAAAAATACTCATGTTTTGTCATTTGTCGATTTCATTTGGAATTACTCATACACAAAGAACATTTTGGATACTTCTGAGTGGGAATTGTTAGTAAATGGTTCTCTATTGTTAGGTAGAGAGCCTCCTTGCATCAACCGTCCAATCACGTGCCATCACAAGTGCTATTCAATCGACATACAAATTGGCACGTCAAATTTCGGAAAATCGCTCTTATTATGTAATTACACACTGACGTGCATCTTGTTGCGTAATGTGAAAATAACCACAGTTGGTCCTCTCGCACTGACACTAACGCACGATTTAACGTTGACCAAACAACAACCAAACAACTTTATAACCACCAAACAATCTCCCCGCATTCCCGCCTTCCCAGGATGTAAAATTCGTTTACAGCATGACTTCCGAACTACGTCAAACCCCAACGCCCCAACATAAGCGGATTCATTTCCAGCCATGTCGCGCAAACCATTGCTATATTTGTAGAAAATTTAATTGCTGAACGTGCTGACGGCTGATGTTATTACAGTTTCGAAAATGGCGCGCACCCGAAAGGTCTCGCGTTTTTAACTAAATTGGATTTTATTTCTTTTGCCTTTTTTTTTTTATTGCGCTCCTGCCAAATAGCCCCGAGTGCGTTGAAAATGTTGATTGTTTTTTGATTCGATTCCGTGCTGACATCAAATCCCCAATCGATGGGTAAGCTGCAAGAGTTAAGTGAGTGTCCGAAGGCGCAGCAGTGCCATTCTCTAGATTAAATGACACTCGTGATTGATCATCTCTCCCAGTGCTTTTCTTTTTGTTTTACTCATTATAATTCGATTTAGTTTTCATCGCATCGCATCTCGAGGCACTGTTGAGAAGTGCTCGAAGAGACTTACTTTAGCAATCGTGACGACGGAGTCGTTTGCACACACACCAGACAGTGCCCTATGGGTGCAAATCGAAGAAAATAATTAAAATGCCAATTTCTTTCGTTTACGTTAATTCGAAATCGAATCATTAGTTTTCGCAAGCTTAGTGCTATTGCTGATTTATTATTCGACGGATTGGATAATGAAGCATTTGTCATTTACAATCCTTCCACTACACAAATATTCATCAATCCTGCTCCTTCGCCATCTAAAGCTTCATTGAGTCCAAATCTGGACGCAAGAAATTCCAATGACATAAAAACCTTTAAGTGTCAAAATTGAATTGTAATACTTTACAATGCAGCTGCCGATGATAAGGTTCACTACGATGCGCACTATGCGATTCCTTCCGGATTATAGTTCTATGCTCGTGGACACGTTTTAAGACACTGCAATTTAGCCTGATTCAACGGGTTTGAATGCAGTTTTGAACCTTTTTGAATCATTTTTTGAACCTTTTTTTTTTACTAGGGGCTCCGATCAGATCGGTAGTAGAATAGAAACGGGAAATTGGCCTTTGGTAAGCAAGCGAAAACATTCTACGCCAGCTTCACAATTATAACTAATTAGATTTCCTTCTTTCCTTGTTTGTATTAGAGAAGCTTTATAAACTTTGCAGTTCAGTCGCCTCTATGCATTTCCGAGCGGGCATCCGCTTCTATACAGGTTTATATGTTTTCAATAGTTTGTCAGAGCAATTTTTAAGCTATTGAAGCAAATTTATCGCTTTATTTTAATTTATTTAAATTTTTCGAATGAAGTGACTACCATACCACTTCGTTGAGCAGGAAAAGAACTATTAACGTTCAAAGAAAAAATCGATTTCTCCTGAGAAATACCCAGCACAAATAATCCCCCCCCCTTTCCCGCAAATTGAAATCATCGATCGATTGTGGCATTCAGCAACATTTGCAATCATAACTGCTTGATATGGTGAAATATTGAATGATTCATAGTCTCCTCTATCGGTACTTAGCTTTTCACTAAATCCTTTGTGTTCAATCCGGCAGCAGCAAAAAATGGGATTAGGAGAGAAGAGCATACTGCATTGGTGAGCGAGCGAGAATCGCTTAAAAATCCCAACTAAATGGGTTTTCGTACCATTCCATACCAAACTGATATAGTGGTTCTCAGATTTTCTTGAAAAGTGGTTTTGTTTCTTATCGCAAAATGTTAGGCTCATATTAAAAAAAAAAAAAATTATTGGGGTGTCCAATTCCATTTTAGGGTGGTCTGAAAAATTATCTTTTCCCCCTTTCTTCCAAAATTACTTTTTTTTAAATTCATAACTTTTGAACCACTTGACCGATTAACACGTTGAGTCCCGATTTTTTCTTGCTGCGCATTCCATTCAGCCCGCATCAAGAGCGTTAGCACAACATCAGTGTCGGTCCCAGCTCCCAAAGATACTTATTGTGTGTATGGAAAATAGTCAGAAATTCGACTAGAAAGTAGTACCATTGTGTAAAATGTCCAAAAGCAAACCGTATATATTTTTATTTTCTTATTTTGTAACTGTCAGTCCCAGTCAGTCAGCGCTTTCCTACCAAAAAGCTCAACGGGGTCAACGTGTTAAGTAGATCAATATATTAAGGCAGTATTCTAGTCTAAAAATTTGAAGAAATCAAAAAAAAATCCTTCATTTCTGTAGTATAGGCATTCAAGAATCTACCCTAGAAAGGGCTTATCGAAAATACTATTATTTACCGAGTTAGAGTCATTTTAGTGATGCTGTATCAAACCTGATACGGCCATAAAAATGAACTTCAAACCAGTTTTTCTCGAAACATTTTTTTTAAAATGGTGTACACGATATCTCAAGTTATACTGAACCGATTCGTTTTGAATTCATATGGATACAATCCGTAGAATCCAAGATGGCGGCCGCTACAAAATGGCGAATTACAAATTTTCTCAGAAGCCCATCCATATGCATATCAAATGAAAGAGATTGAATAGTAGAACAAAGTTATTAACGAAAAATGCAAATCCAAAATGGCCGCCACCACAAAATGTTTTTTGAAAACCTCATCTAGTAGAACATACATGAAAATATTGCATGTATTTGCAATGCCAATTTCCCACAGGCGACTTAGTTTAGGAATCTCTGTTAGGGAACATATTTCGATGAGAACAAAAGCCCCCCCTACTTCCATGTATTTGCAATGCCGATTTCCCTAAGGCTGCTTAGTTTTGATGGTTGTGTTGGGGAAACCGTAAATCGGGCCAATCAAAACGAATCAGTTAGGGCGTTTAGATAACGCTTAACATTTTACAGTTATCCAATTGTTTATCTGATGAAAAATAACATTTTATTAATTGCGATAGATGCGTAGAAATATTCCCTATCAATTGATGCAAACATCCTTCCGATCCAGTAAAAAATGTTCGAGTTATAAGCATTTGAAATCTTGCATTTTTTCCTGCATGTTCTGTGTTAAGGTTTTCTTTTTACCCCCCATGTATTTCGGTTAGACGTAGTCCCACGTCAAAACATGATTCTAGTCCTAAGCGCAGCCCACAAGATGTACGCAAAGTGAAACAATGAAAGATTTACTTCGCTAATATGTGGATGAACCGCGACGAAATCTAATTGTTGATCCTAGCACAACTGACCTATATCCATACTCGGTAAAGCGTGCGCGTAATGAATCAGCTCTTTGTAATCTGATTCCCCGCTCGGTCAGTGGCACGGTAGCGTACTCATATTATCGCTTTACAGCTGGTGGAAGGAAAATTGAACGAACGCTAACAGCTGATAGCAGCTAGCGGCGACAGTTCCAATTATGTACTTTATTGAAAAAAGATGCTAAATATAGGTTACAATGAATTATATCCCTTGTTTTTGATAGATTCTTTCGTTACGATCGACGTTTTATATCAGCAGAGTTAATATATAGTAAGGAAAACAGGGTTGAAACAAATTATTTTTAAAAAAGCTACCGCAACACCGTCCTTGAGGCACAGCCAGATGGACTAATTTCGTCTTGTATTTGCACCTGTCGAAACATTTATTTCAGGATCTATATGGCAGATATGACTGAAATTTGTTTTTAGCATGTAAACATGTGTTTTCGATCGCGTAGAGTAGTTTTCCGATATTTTGGTTTTCCGATTTTTATTTATTTATTTATTCATTTTCGTTAAACAAATGTAGACTACACACTTATGCACTAATGTTACAATGTTTTCTTAGGTTAATTATTATTTTTGCGGTACATGTTTCTTTTTAGCTGTTTTTTATTCATTGTTGTGTCAATTATTTCGCAGTGCTGATTGTATATACGCATCATGCGATTGATAGGGGCGTTATTTGCATAATTTGTTCTGGATGTTTTGGTTAGAAACAAATTTCGCGTTCTTAGTTGACGCCCAGGTACATAGAAATTTAGTTTTTCTAGTAATTCAGCTAACTGTACTCGTTGCGAAATTAGGTCATTAACAAAAGAAAGCATTGCAAATTCACGGCGTTCTTTTAGTGTTTGGATGTTTATGAGCATGCAACGTGCTTCATATGAAGGAAGTGAAAATGAGGTCCAGTTGAGTTTACGAAGTGCAAATAGAAGAAACTGTTTCTGGACTGACTCAATGCGTTCTTCATGTACGACCATATACGGGTTCCAAACGATGTTACAGTATTCCAGAATAGGCCTTACATATGTAATATATAAAAGCTTTATTGTGTATGGGTCCTGGAAGTTATGTGAGAAGCGTTTGACAAAACTGAACACACTATTCGCCTTATTTATTACAGAGTTGTAGTGTTCTATGAATGTGAGTTTACAGTCCAGGACGACGCCTAGATCTCTAACTATTTCACATTTTTCTACATTTTGATTTCCAAGACATATTACAATAATGGGGGTCTTCGTAGCCACTTGGTTACGCGTTAGCTTACTAAGCGATCGGTCGCGAGTTCAAACTCAGGACCCTCAATTGACCATCTTTGTGTTGTTATAGAATAACTACGTCCACGCAAACATCATCAGCGATGGAGATCGATCCACGGTCGAAACTAGATCGATTCATCCATACAACTGCTCTGCTCTGCAAGAAACATCGGGCTGCTGTTCTATAAATAACCCAACAATGATCAATATCAACTGTCTCCGCTGTCCGGTCTGCTGAACAATGGAAGAACAAAAAGAATACCCTTACGCCGAAATGGCTACTACTGTGTAATTTACCATAATGTAATGGAACAGAAAACTTAACGCCTAAATGGCTACTATTAACTACTGTGTAATTTACAGTTTATAGAAACATAAACATATGTACAAGTGCACGATTAAAACCCGGCTCTGTTACAGCTAAAATGCTAATGAGCCTAATAAATAAATAAATGGGATAAAAAAAAACATATTACAATATTTGGTACATGTTTTTTTCTGCTAAATGTTATAGAGTTGCACTTTTTCACATTCAGTGTTAGTATAGATAAGTATAGATAGATAAGAATTGAGCCAGTTTAAGAGTCTTTGTTCCATTCCTATTTTCTGCAATTTGAAGAGTAGTAATGGAATGTCGATGCGGTCAAATGCTTTACTGAAGTCAGTGTAAAGAGTTTCTACGTGTTTGCCATTTTCCATTGCATTCAAAATAAAAGTCACAAAAGCCAACAGATTAGTTGCAGTTGAACGGCCTTTGAAGAAGCCATGTTGCATACACGTAATTCTATTCTTTACTTGTTGGAAGACTTTTTCGTTGACTATTGCTTCGAATAGTTTAGGAATGCAAGAGATAATGGCAATTCCACTATAATTACGTACGTCAGATTTAACGCCTGATTTAAAGATAGGTACCAAAAAAGATTGTTTCCATTTTTCTGGGAATATTCCAGTTTGTAGTGACATATTGAAAATGCAATGTAAGGGAAGGGTGAGTTCCTCAGCCAGGTTCTTTAGGAATATAGGTGCTATTCCGTCAGGTCCTGGTCCTTTTGTTCCGTCTAATTTTTTTAGTGCATGGCATATTTCCTGTTGTGAAAGATAGTTCACCGATATGTCATTTGGATAATCCGGTAAAAATGAAAAGTAGTTCCGATCGCGATTTTCTTCGGAAAATGTGGTATATACTTCCTGAAAGAAATTTGCAAAGAGATTACAAATTTCGTTCGAAGCAGTTTAAGGGACGATTTTTGTCACACTTATAAAAAAACATATAGGTGTTATTTTGATAACTTTTTGAATTTCAAAAACCGATAAGCAACGCGTTAGAGAAGACTTTTTTATTGTTATTGTCAGAAAAAATGACACAGACATTTTTTTGCATGGTTGGGTTTACGAAGCGCTTTGTGTTTCAATAACAATGCTTTTTGTTTCAATTCTTTTGAACCGTGTCTTTCAACTTTGTATCAACTGGTCAAAAATCCATTTTATTTTCCTTTTTGAAACACAAAATGTCGCTCAAATTCTAGAAAGAAGGAAGTAGGAAAAAGGTCGCCATACAACCAATTTGATTAGTCGTCTTATGTCGTCTAGTTGCAAAACCTCCAAAAAAAATTTCTACCGGAAAGAACATTGAAAAACGAGGAAGAAAACAGATAGGATTTGGCCTGTTTTTCAGCACATCATAATTTTTCAACACGTGTTTTATAGGGACCGATTTTGGTGCTGTTTCTCACAGCGGAACAGTGGAACAATGTGTCTGAAAAACGTAAAATCAAAGGGCCTGGCCGTGTAAGGGAGTAAGAAGTAAGAAATGAGAGTAAGAAGTAAGAAGTACTCTCAGTATTTTTTTCCATATTTTTGTCTCGAGGCTATTGAGAATGGCGTGCAAAAAACGAAAAGGTGCATTTTTCACCATAGATCCTATGATGTACCATATAACTCAAATATATGGTGCTACTGCCAAAATGGTTTATTTAGTACCCTATATAATATTTTCCATACAGCTGGTGATTTGGTTTGAAAGCACTTTTTACTCCCTTACCCAGCCAGACCTTTTGGAAATATAAAAAAAATATTTTTTTGTGCCGGGCAATACTGAAACAAATCTGAGAAAAATCACACATATCTTGAAAAGCCGTAGGAACACATTTAAATATGAATCAGAGTAGTACTGAATCTCTATATCCCAAAAAATATTTTTTTCAAAATTTCAATGTTTTTTTAGTACTTTAATTTTTGATTAATTTTTTTTTTGATAATTTTTCTTGATACACCGTAATGAGATGCACATTCAGTATTTTTTTCAAATGTTTATCTCGAAGCTTTTGAGGATGGCGTGTTCAGAGATTACAAAAATTAAACGAAAAAGTACGTTTTTAACTATAGATCCTATGTTAAACCACATAGGGGTTCGAATAAGCCGCCAAAATTTCTTATTCAATATCCTATACAATATTTGCCATACAGCTGGTGATTTGGTTTGGGGGCACTTTTTACTCCCTTACCCGGCCAGGCCCTTTCTCAAATTTGAGGAGTCGTCCGGTTTTCCAACTAGACAACAGAGAAGAGGTCTACTTAGGACTCACTCTAGACAGTCATCTGATTTTTAGGTCTCACGTTTATAAAATCGTCACGAAATGTAATATTCTGCTCCGGTCGTTGTATTCGTTGATTAGCAGAAATTCTAAATTTTGTCTGGAAAATCAGATGGCTGTCTATAAACAGATCATTTTTCTTGCAATTGAATATGCGGTTCCAGTCTGGAGCGGCTGTGCCCGGACACACAAGCTGAAACTCCAGGGCATTCAGAACAAGTTCCTCAAGATAATTCTGAATCTGCCCCCCTGAAGAGAACAACAGAGGTCCACGAAAAAGCCTGCCTGGATACCATGGAAGTGAAATTCCACAATTATATTCAAAAATTTGGAGAGAGGCGCTCCTATTCCGAACATTTGATTGCCCGGAATCTGTAAAGTAATTTCATAGGTTTAGGTTAAGGATACGTTAAGTAGGTAGTTTGTATTAAAAACTAAAAAAAAATAAGAAATAGAAATGTCTAACATTCAAATAAGCATTTAATAATGCAATTTATGAAGCTAGAATTAAGATGCAAAGCATAAGCTGTTCACTTAACTTGAAAGAACTTTGTATAAAACAAAAATAAAATGAAATAAATAAATATTCATGTAAAAAAAAATGTTTAATTTTCGTCCAAGGTCATATTTGAATATTATTATGTTCTTACACGTTGATTCAAACTCAAACATACGTTGAAATGATTGTGTCCAGCTTTGCTGACCCAAAGATTCTTCTCTGAATTGGTTAACAATTAGTTGTTCGAAACGACATAAATACAAGTAATGCAATTTCATTTCCTTGCCGAAGCCGATGGCAAACAAAATATCGACAACGCACACTTCAAGGTGATGTCCTCCATTAACTTTCGGTGTTCAAACGGTGAAAACAATTTTACGATGTGGTCAGTCAAAATGCGAAACACCACACGTCCCCATAAAAGTCCAACATGGAGACGCTTGGACGTTTACAGCAGTTAACAAATTTCCCGTAATTTCGCTGCGATCGAAACACAAATCGTGACGCAAAATTTGCTTTCCTACAGCTCGTAAAACCCCGAGAACGCCGCATCAGATAAACGCTCGGAACGATGGGGGGTTGGTTCGAGAACAAATCTCGCCACACGTCCACCGTCCAAATGGATTGGATATCATCTAAGCAGGAACCCACCATCCGACCAAAGGCGGATGAAAACACGGAAAGTAACCGAGTTGTGTTGATTGGAAAATAAAACACGACACACACAGAGTGAGTGGTGAGTGGAGGACTGAAATTATAAGGAACATGATGAACAAACATCAACACAACACAGCCATAGAGCGTGAATTCAAAAGCAATGCCACACCCTTCCCGCAATCGAAACACCCCTCGCGGAAGCAAAAGCAGCAGCAGTTTCCAAAGCAATAGTCGGAAAAACGATGACGTCAAAGGCGTCCTCACTCTACTCTGCCAGCTGCTAGCTGCTTATGTGTGTTCGTAGATATTCACCGTCAGGCGCACAAGGTTGGGGCGAAAATGGAGTTGAACGTGATGTTAAGCAATTTGCGGGAACTTTTAGTTTTATTTCTGTTCTGGGGATTTCGACTGAACCAAGCGATGCACTAACTAACACGCATTGACAAGTGGGGGTTCGCGGAACCGGAGAACCGGAGAACCTGGAGAGGAACTGGAAAATGTATAAAGTGTTACCTATCGAGAGACTTTTCCCGAAATAGAGCACTGAAAACGATGTCAAGTGGTTTGAAAATAGCACTTCGAGAGTCATCTTTTTTCTGCTACTTGTTGTTGTTGTTATGTTCTCGCAAAAGACCAGATACATCTGTTCCGATAGCAAAGTGCAAAAATATGTATTCCTGTAGCCATCGAGCGCGTTAGTTTCCGTTCTGTATTTTTGTTTTGTTCGAATTCGAAAACAAAATAATTAATTCCCTTTTCTTAGAAGGCATCGAAAACTTTACGCAAATATATCTTATCAAAGAAACAATCGGAGCGGTATTTATCAATCGATAGCACCGACTTGAAGGCAATCGCGGATGGGCGAAGCGCGTTGAAACTTTTTCGCGTCGAGCCTCAGTTTTTTTCTCATTTTCCATCTGTGTTTTTGTTTCCATTTTGCGGCTTTTGTTGTTCTTTTATTTTAATTTTTTTTTGCTTCTTGATGATGGGAAGAGTATCGCTTGTGCGGCATGAATAAAGCGGTTTCATACCACATAGGTACTCTATCTCTTCCTCTCCCTCAGTGGCCACAACTGCCGCAACGGCGGAACAACGCGATTGTGTAGCGCCTTTTATACTTCCTCCCCCGCATTATGCGCTATTATGAATTTTTACCCGCGAAAAAGAAAAACAAACAGGGATATAAAATAATTAATTAGGTTAATTTCCAATATTTTTTGCGCTCCGATGCCATTCTCTTGCCGGGGTGTTTACATGTTTTTGGCGGCTGTGTAATGAGTTTCCGAAGCGGACTGAATGAATTTAAAGAGCGTAAGATATGAATATATATCGCTGGTGGCGGCATTGCTTGACTTTCCGGGAAGTAATTCCCGGGGATTTCGGAGAAGCGTAATCAACACCACATTCAGGGCGAAGAACCAATATCTTTGAAAGTTTTGTGAGCCAAGATCGCACGAAAAAGGCGGCCCATCCAGGCGCGTTTATGCTTCACAGCAGATGAACAATAAATTATTATCTTGGGCTCACGCAAGAGCGCGTGTAAAAATAGCACCTCGATTTTCCATAATCAGTTTTCCATTTTGTGTTCCGCCAACGCACCGACCGACCGAAGCAATCAACGAATCTATTTCACACGATGATTTACTGATGATTGATACAATTCTCGTGAAGTCGTTCGCCAGCAATGACTGCTCGCTTTGAAGAGCGCTTGCGATCGATGTATCAAATTTGTTTTCGTGTTCGTTTTTTGATTGTTGTTCGATAAGTTTTCTATTTGTCACGAACTTGACGAATTACTAGATCAGTGCGAGTACTTGGTGTGGCGACAAGACATTAGCGATCGACAGCTGTTTAGTATAATGCCTTCATTTATGAACGTCACACAATTCGTTTCGGTTAAAAATTCGGTCTAGTTTATTCAGCGAAAAATTTACTCGTAAGGGAGAACATTTAATTTTGCCGATGGAAAACCCCCTGAGAATCTAATTTAATTGCTTTTGCAGTTTGTCCTTTATTCAAATTAATTTTATTCCTAATACCGTTTTGTCTCAAATTCCGAACACTTAAGTTTTGGTGGCCATTAAACAGTGTCTCATCACTCATAATGATACTTTTTCGCGAAATTAATTAATTTTTTGGATACTATAGAGCCTTCTTTTTCACTTGGCTTAAAAAAAATTGATTTACAAATATATGTTCATGGTGAAAAAGTAAAATTTACATTAATCACATTTGTCTCAAATTCCGAACAGCAAAAATGCATTTGTTTAAAAATTCATAACGATTCAGATGATCGATATATCAAATTAAAGCGAATCAGCTAGACTTTTTTGGAAAAATATTTTACTCGCAAAAACAATAGATTTTGTTTTCGTAATTATTGATTGTGTTCGTTTTTTCTAGTTTACATGGTTTCGGTACTAAGGGAGCTATATTTTTTATATTTGTTTTCAAAGCTGAGAATTTTTTACATAATATATATTCAAAAATCAGAGATGTGTTTTTTTATTCGTTTTTGAGTTATTATTTTTCGAAATAAACATGATTTAGTCTTCGTTTGATATTCCTATGCGACTAGACGAGATCTATGCGAATAGGATTACATTTTTTGCAAATTCAATATTTTTTCAAAGAAGACTAGCTTATTGAATTCAATTTAATATTTCAATTATCCAAATCTGTTCGGTACTTCAAAAGTTATGTATTTTGAAAAACGTAATTTTTGGAAATAAGGGAAAAATGATTTTTTAGACCATCGAAAAAGAACACACCTCTGATTTTTTGGATATGTTATCTAAAAAATCCTCAGCTTCCAAGAAAAAATATAAAAAATAGCACCCTTGGTCCCGAGCCCATGAATACTACAAAAATCAAATATGTATTATAAAAATAAAATTCAATTTCTTTCAGGTGTAGTATTTTTTCAACTGGCTTTAATTTGATATGTCGATCGGTAGTTGAAAAGTTATAATTTTTGAAAAAAAATAAGAAAGAAAAGAATTTTTGGACCACCCTAAAATAGAAATGGTCAGCCTAACAAAAATATAAAAAATACTGGTCTAATATTTTGCGATAAAGAACAAGACTACCATTTTCCACGGAAATCAGAGAACCCCTATATCGGGTTGGCATGGAATGGCTGTGTAATCGAATCAGTATGTAATCGAGTCCGACCTGTTACTTTAGGACCCCGGTTTTGTTATTGTAGTTTTAGTTGAAAACCTGAATAAGAAACTCAATTTTACTCTCGTTGGTTCCTGCGACCTGCGTTTCGCAAGGAAAGAACTTGCAAACATTTGTTAACAAATGTTCTTTTTATATTGTTGCTCCAGAATTGGATTATCCTTGTACCCCAATTTGTAAACTATCGCTGTATTTACCTGAAAATAGTTTTAAATCAAACATTTTCTGTTGTAAATTTGATTCATGCGTCGAAACTTGATTTAAATTACGAAAACTTCTTAACACTAATTTTTATAAAGATTTCTGCATAAAAGTTTTTTTTTAACAATTTATAGTGGTTCGTAACGAGATTCGTACCGAGCGAACATGAAAACAGTAAACAAAATAGTTAAAACAACTACAAAAATGAAAAAATTAACGGTGCTTGTTTTCTACGGAATTTACTAATGCAAACATTTTATCACTGGTTTTGATTGTCACTTTTTTGTTAATGCTTAGTATTATAAATTATAGGCAGTATCGATACCTGTAAATTATTTTAAAATGAAGCCTATAAACCAAAAAATGTCAAGGCTCTCATTATTCAATTATTTGTAACATTAATGTTCAGTAAATTTACATTTAAAATGAGGTGTTCGGAATTTAAATCATGCATAGAAACTTGATTCAAATTCCGAACACTACTTCAATACTAATTTTAATGAATATTTCTGCATGAAATATCTTTTTTTTTCATCCATTTATCGTAGATTCTTGCATTTCCTTGCACTTAATATGAAAACAGCAAACAAAATAGTTGAAAAACTTCAAAAACTGAAAAATTACCGATGCTTGTCTGTTACGGAATTTGCTAACGCAAACATTTTATCATTGGTGTTGACTGTCACATTTTTTTGCAGATGCTTAATATTATAAATTATAGGCAGCATCGATACCTGTAAATGATGTTAAAATGAAGCCCATAACCCAAAGAATGTCAAGGCTCTCATTATTCCATTATTTATAACATTACAGTTCAGTAAATTCACATTCAAAATGAAGTGTTCGGAAATAAAATAATGCATAGAAACTTGATTCAAAATCCGAACATTACTCCAATACTAATTTTAATGAATATTTCTGCATAAATTTTTTTTTTCATCTATTTATTGTAGATTCTTGCCTTTTCTAGCACTTAACATGAAAAAAAAGCAAACAAAAAAGTTGAAACAACTACAAAAACTGTAAAATTAACTATGCTTGTTTTTACGCAAATTTGCTTACGCAATCATTTTATCTTTGGTTTTGGCTGTCACTTTTTTGCAAATGTTTAATATTATAAATTATAGGCTGTATCAATACCCATCAAGTTATGATGTAGCTTTTACCTCAAAGAATGTCAATTACTCAAAAACTCAATTATTTATAAGATTAAAGTGTAGTAAATTTACATTAAAAAATGGAGTGTTCAGAATTTGAGACTGTTCGGAATATGAGACAAAACGGTAGCTTCATTTCCGACAGTGTTCTGCAACTATCTTCAGCATGCAAGCGTCAATTGACACGCAATGTTTCTCAGCGATGGGAAAGTAGCGGAATAATAACTCATCCATTCACCTTAGTCAAATGCTTCAAAGCTCTGCCTCTAATCACTCACATTCCCAAGCAGGGGATCACAACACAACGATCAGGTCTGGGCTCGAATGTTCACAAGCCAGTCACCACCAAATCAGTATGAATGCTTTTCTGCCCTGTTCCTCAGTTCAAAATTGCTCTGAATACAGTGCGAATGGTGAATGGCACGCTGTTAACTATGGTTATCTCCCCCGAAAACTGTGCTTGGCCTTCCCCCCGCTTGGTATCTTCATTTACACTTTTATCAATTTTTCGATAAATCTCAGAACTTCCAACCATTCACCATTCAGACGTTTAGCGGATATCAGTCTCAGGCGAACAAGGACACCATACAGCACACCAGGCAGTCCTGCGAGAGATGGCAGTGCTTTTCGGTTGCGTGTGGTAAAGAGAATCCGATTTATTGGAGGGGGGAAATGAAATGAAAGTTATACGCCCCCTTCTGTCGGTTTCAAGCTTGTAATACGGCTCACAGTTGTGTTACTAGTTCATTGGTGGGTTTCACGATGGGTTCCACATGCTGCTTCGAGGCGGGAAGTGCTTAACTTGGTTAAAGTTCTGTTAAAATTAAAATTGGTTAAAATTCCCGTTTTCAGAGTCGATTCCATCAATATCCAAGAAGAGCAAATAATAATAATTGTGCACGTGCGCCTGCAAAATGGTTCGATGTACCTGACATTACTTCGTTGCTGATTTTCCTAGATGTTATGTCCCAAGAAACGGATTTTTATCATTTAGTCTCATGATGGTGCCAATAAAGGAGCGTGAAAATCATAATCGAAAACATCGATTAGGTGAAACATTGGTGGGATCGGTTTGCCCTTGTTAGACGATTTCTTCAAAAAAACAAAAAATTTGGATTTTCGATGGTAATTTCATTTGACCATATATCGTGGTATATCAAAGTAAGATGTACTCTGAGTTTTTTTTTTCATGTTTTCTTTTCCAAGCTATTAAGAAGGGCGCGAAAAAAGAAGAATTATGTTTTAACCATACCATACCTCGTTTTCTCAATAAGGAACATTCAACGTTCTAATGACCCCTTACAATTTCCTATTATTTCTACCTGTGGAGGCGATCTGGCGTAGTGGTAACATCCATGCCTCTCACGCTAAAAGTCACGAGTTCAATTCTCACTCCCGACATTCTTCCAAAAATGGAAGTAAAAGTGGCGAACCAACCAAATGAGTTAAAAATTCACTATTCATTCGCGAGACGCGACACGGAACTAGGACACAACACTTATAATCCTTACAAACATTAAAATGGTTAAATTTACCTTTTTCGTCGACCGGTTTCGGGCTCGATGTTGCCCATCTACTGGACGGTGTCCGACTGGTTACGATGGAGCACTAACACATATTCATACGGTTATCAGTACTTGTCGAAGATATAGTTTGCTGAGTTATCAGCTTCGTCAGATGGAAGAGTTGAGATGATATTGGTGCATCTTCTTCATTCATAAGTGGGGAATCGCTGGTTGAGATGTACATTGATTCCCATGCATTCAACTGTGAGGCTTTTCGTACATTTCTAATAATTTTTGCCTTCTCCCAGTCTACGCAGTGGGCTTGAGTTAAAGCATGTGCTGCCACACTTGATTCGCTGGCTCGTTCATTATCCACCGCATTCTTATGTTCACGTAGGCGGATTTTGAATTTCCGACGAGTTTGACCGATGTATACACTAGTACAGTCTTTGCAGGGAATCTGATAGATCCCTGATTTTTCATCCGGTGGAATTCTATCTTTCAGGTTGCACAAAAGGTCTTTCAGGGTGCTCTCACTTTTGTACACCACATGAAATCCGTGTTTCCGGAGTGTAGACTGGACTGTGTTGGTTATTTTGGGATAGTACGGTAGGCTGATCCTTTTGTGTTGTTCCTTCACGCGGTAAATAGTTTGCGCAGACATCTGGAACGGAAACGCGTACCACCCAATCAGATCGACGCATATCTTTTGGTAACGAAAACCTGTATGAATCAGAACTTCTTTTCGTTCAGGGGAAAGTTCTACAAGCAAACGTTCGGTCTCAGTATGGGTAGCAAGCTATCGCCACTCTTAGCGGAGGTTTTCATGAAAGATTTTGAAACAGAGTTGGCGAAAGAAAAATTCTTCCCTCGAATGTGGAGACGCTATGTAGATGACATCTTCGCAGTTGTGAAAGAACGTTACTTGAAGCAGACGTTGGAGTTGTTGAATTCCCGACATAGGACGATTAAGTTTACCGTCGAAAAAGAAAAAGACGGTACACTTCCTTTTCTGGACCTGTACATTACCCGGAAGGAAGATAATCGGCTAAAGTTTGGGATATACCGTAAACCAACGTCTACGAATAAATATATAACTTCCGACTCTAATCACTTCGGCGCACAAAAACAAGCAGCCTTCCACTCCATGGTGTATCGTCTCCTCAACATACCAATGGAGAGAGATGCTTACATAGCGGAGAAAAATAGAATCTACCATGCTGCAGAGCTGAATGGGTACAAGAGATGTTTTGTGGAGAAAATCCTTCGGAAACATGAGAAGAAGAAATGGAGAAAAAACAACACCACATTAGAGCCTGAGAAGGAACAACACAAAAGGATCAGCCTACCGTACTATCCCAAAATAACCAACACAGTCCAGTCTACACTCCGGAAACACGGATTTCATGTGGTGTACAAAAGTGAGAGCACCCTGAAAGACCTTTTGTGCAACCTGAAAGATAGAATTCCACCGGATGAAAAATCAGGGATCTATCAGATTCCCTGCAAAGACTGTACTAGTGTATACATCGGTCAAACTCGTCGGAAATTCAAAATCCGCCTACGTGAACATAAGAATGCGGTGGATAATGAACGAGCCAGCGAATCAAGTGTGGCAGCACATGCTTTAACTCAAGCCAACTGCGTAGACTGGGAGAAGGCAAAAATTATTAGAAATGTACGAAAAGCCTCACAGTTGAATGCATGGGAATCAATGTACATCTCAACCAGCGATTCCCCACTTATGAATGAAGAAGATGCACCAATATCATCTCAACTCTTCCATCTGACGAAGCTGATAACTCAGCAAACTATATCTTCGACAAGTACTGATAACCGTATGAATATGTGTTAGTGCTCCATCGTAACCAGTCGGACACCGTCCAGTAGATGGGCAACATCGAGCCCGAAACCGGTCGACGAAAAAGGTAATTTTAACCATTTTAATGTTTGTAAGGATTATAAGTGTTATGTCCTAGTTCCGTGTCGCGTCTCGCGAGTGAATAGTGATAAATATCCTTACGTTAGCACAACCAAAAATAAGAGTTAAAAATTACTATAATACTGATATAAAAAAAAACAAATATATATATATATATATATATATATATATATATTACTTCTACCAAAAATCATCCATTTAATATTTTCGTATAATATTCACAATTTTCGTTCAAGATTCTTCAATTACTTGCAAAAAAACCTGTTTCTCCATTACATGGAATATATGTTCGATATAAAGATAAAAAAATAAAGACAAGACAGCCGATATCGGAGGATTCCTTTTTCGAATTTTGCGCCTATCAACATATTTGGCGATTCATTTTCATTTATATAGACATCAAACATCAAATGGATTAACAACGCTTATCACGATGTAATTGTAGAACATATGGGAATTCAATTTTCCGCATTTTCCCATTTTCATTCAGTGTTTTCTGAAAATTTTCAATTGTCATGTTTGGTTCGAATACACTCTGTCCAACTTCTATAAGACAACCCTGATTCTATCTCTGTCATTTTTGATCTGTCCATGCGACAAAAAATCCATGGAATCCCAGATCACCTACGCTCCGATTCTATTCCGCCGATATTTTCGGCAGAATATGGGAAAGTTAGATCTGATAAAATGTTCTTTACTGACGGTTCATACATAAACGGGTCCACTGGCTTCGGCATCTTCAATGAAAATTCCAGTGCCTCTTTCAAACTCAAAGATCCTTGTTCCGTGTATGTCGCTGAACTGGGTGCGATATACTACGCACTAGGGATCATTGAAACACTGCCCATCGACCATTATTTTATTTTTTCAGACAGTCTCAGCTCAATAGAGGCAATTCGTTCAATGAAAGTTGATAAACGCTCATCTTATTTCCTAACAAGAATAAGACATCTATTGAGTGTTTTGGTCGAAAAATTATTCAAGATTACCTTAGCATGGGTTCCCTCTCATTGCTCGATTCCTCGTCAGGACACGCTCGTAAGTTGGCAGCGCATGTGGAGTGAAGATGAGTTCGGTCGTTAGTTACACACGATTATCCCTAAGGTTTCGACGAGTGCTTGGTTTAAGGGATTGAATGTAGGTCGTGATTTCATTCGCGTGATATCTCGGCTTATGTCCAATCACTACAACCTAAACGCGCATCTCTATCGCATTGGGCTCGCAGCAAACAAACTTTGTGATTGTGGCGATGGCTACCACGACATCGAGCATGTTGTCTGGTCGTGTATCCGGTTCCATGCTGCTCGCTCTCAGCTCTCTAGAGCACTGAGAGCAAAAGGCAGACAATCGGAGATCCCCGTCCGGGATATCTTAGGTAGCCGTGATCCTGATCTTCTGCTTCATCTATACCTGTTCCTCAGAAACGCCGATGTCAACGTTTAATGATGTTTCCTTCGTTGTGTCCCCGTTTCATATCCCTCCTATCCAAACGATAAACTTTTACTTAGTCGCGGCAATACATACACACACTCTTTACAGATACACGGGCCAAAGGTTGTGCAGTCCACTGATCATTCAACAAGAGCCAAAGGTTGTACCGCTTATGACAACTCTATACGAGCTGATGATTGCGCCGGCTAGTGACCATTCTATCCTGGATTCCTCGAGTGGAGAAAGACGCACCACGCTAGATATGGGGTACAGACTAGGGGGGCGTTGCTGATTAATGGTCAGCTGCATCCCAATAGGAGGTATCCCGTGTTGGGCACACGTACAGAGCATCGAAGACTGCGACATACCAATTATGAGAACACTTGTAATACTAACTTAGAGCCAACCGCGAGTAATCGGTTACATATTACTAACATAGTTGTAAGCAAACATTGTCGAAATATTGAACTCCCGGCCCCGTTAGGCTGACGCCATATGAGCCTTAATAAAAATATATATTTTGGATAAAAAAAATGAAAAAAACCCTGATTCTATTTCGTTGCAACACAAACAATTAGAATATCAACAAGATACATTCATACATTGTTGAATGCTTATAATAAAGCATATTTAATGTCAATTTTCGTTCAAAACAGTTGTTCGTTTATTTATTGTGCTCAAATATGATAATTTCAACTGTCCAGTTTCTATAAGACCACTTCAAAATTCATAAGTATTATGAATGAAAAATTCAAAACGTTCGGCTGATTTACATGTTAATAATTGGTAACTTTGCCATTTCGACTAATAACCGCGAAAATTCGCGTTGGAATACTATTTACCATATTCTGCTGAACGGATTTCTCCATATTTTTTCTATTTTCCAGAAATTGCGACCTTGAGCTCTTCAGTCGTTGTGTACCGTTTTCCATCAGTGTAGATTCTGCGTATTAAGGATTTTCAACAGGATTCAAGTCGGGAAAGCGACCCGGTTTGGTCCTTAATGCATTGCTTAGTTTCCTTGCTGGTATGAATAGTAGCATTGTTTTGCTGGAATGTGAATTTTATGTGACGATATCCACGCAAAAACGGTAGGAGAGAGGATTACAGAACATGTGTGTAATACTTGAATGATGTAAAAGCTATCTTGAGCTTTCCGGTTGCACAGAATCCTGCCCAAACCATGCACAAACCTCCACCAATATTCCTGTTTGAGACATACTGTTTCTTCATCCGTAAATTTCGCCAGTACCCGTTAAAACTATGAGGACCATCCAAATTGATTTTTTTTGTCAGTGAAGATAAACTATACATTGAAGAACTTTTCGTTATGGTATATAGCAAAACGTATTCTTTTGGAAACATTCTTTGTCATAATATACCTTGTACCACTGTCGGTTCATGTGACCTTTGGAAAAACCGATGCCGATGGATTTTTCTTGATTTCTCGGATGATCATTGAACCAGTGCGACGGTCAGTTTCACGCACACCTCCTCTATGCGTCTGTCAGTCACAAATCCGAGCTTCTGGTACTTCGCCCAAATTTTCTGTACAACACCACGATTGATACTATATTTTGCTGCAATTTTCCGTTGTGATAGATTGTCCTTACAATCTTTTACCACCAATTTTGGGATGGGAATTGAAATTTGAATACCAGCCATGATTTCTTCAAGTTCCAACACTCTTTTCAACGATGAGCAACTGAAGCACAACTTGAATCGGATGTAAATAGTGCGTACAAATAGTTTTGACATAAGGCAACACCAATAACGAGGGGTGCGTCAATGCTTTGTTACAATATATTGTGAAATTTTCCAGTGGATGTTTTCCATGTCATACCTGTTTTAATCAAAATTTACCAAAAATAGAATTATTCAATGATGTTCAATAACGGTTGATATGAACTTCCATTTAAGTGGTTACCTTAATTATCATCCACATTATTTCTAATCATTCAACTATGATAGAATTCATGAATTCGAGTGTATTTTCTTCACTGCGGGTATCTGTAGGGATTACTTGCGTCATTTGTATTAGTAGTTAGATTAGGATTTTCTATGCCACATAACAGTCTTTGAATGTATTCTAAGTGACAAGCTCGGAAATACGCGTGACCACATTGCAAGTTGGAAGAAATTTCCTTGATGGGAAGATTTTCCGATGATGTGTGACGCCAACCACTCGGCCACAGGAGCACATTTAACAGACTTATTTTCAGCTAATCTCTTCTAAATGATTATTAAATGATAACTTCCAATGAGGGCAGAAGCAAATTTTGCAATTCAAACAAAAAAAACTCCTACTCATATTTGTAGTCCTAACTTCTCTTTCTCTTTCAAATTATGTTGAGGGTTTTCCTAGACCGATTTTTTTAGGTCAAATGCGGATAATTGTTGTTTTCGAAAAAAAACATGAACTTAATCGAGAATATCACAGCGTGTCCACTACCTGAACTAACCTTGAAAATCTGGGATTATCAGAGAGTTCGCATAATGTCAGGGAAAATAAAAAAAGGGAATTTTGTCAACAATCAGGGAAAATTTGCTGTTATTCTCGATTGCTGATTAAACCGATCAGAATTTAAATTATTGAAGTTTTGGAAAATTAGTGAAACGAAAATGTGTATTCAACTAGTCAAGTACTCTAAAGGGTGTGTCACATCAAATTGCATCACGGAAAAAACGCTGTAGAAATTTAATTTTTAGGAATTATATCTTCAGCTTTCGCTTATAATCAGATAAGAGTGTATAGATCACGTTGGCCATGCTTCACTGTCAATTTTTCGTAAATTTGAAAAAATGTCGTCGAACGAAAAAGAGCGTCGTGAATCAATCCTGCGCACTCATTTCGAGAATCCGGAGTTGTCACATCGGGACATCGGTAAGATGCTGGGAATCGTCCAATCCACGGTCAGCAGAGTACTAAAACGATACTTCGAGAACCTAACCATCGACCGGAAGGTGAAGAACGGCAAAAATGGATGCTCCGTCAGTGAAAACGATCACAAGCGCGTAGTTAAGCAGTTTAGACGTGATCCGAGAAGTTCGGTCCGGGATGTCGCCAATCAGCTGAATTTGTCAAGTTCATTCGTCCAGCGGACCAAGCAGTGGGAGGGCCATCGTACATACAAGGTTCAGAAGGCTCCCAACCGCGATGAAAGGCAACACATGGTGGGGAAGACGCGAGCCCGGAAGCTGTACACCGAAATGCTGACGAAGCCGCATTGCCTGGTAATGGACGACGAAACCTACGTCAAAGCGGACTTTCGTCAGCTGCCGGGCCTGTTGTTCTTCTCCGCAGAGGACAAATTCAGCGTTCCGGAGGAGATTCGCAAGCAGAAACTATCCAAGTTTGCCAAAAAGTATATGGTGTGGCAAGCGATCTGCTCTTGCGGAAAGCGGAGCGCCCCCTTCGTGATGACCGGCATGGTAAAAGGGGCAGGTTTACCTTAAGGAGTGCCTACAGAAGCGCTTACTACCACTATTGAAGCAGCACGAGGGCCCGACCATCTTCTGGCCGGATCTCGCTTCGTGCCACTATTCAAAGGACGAGTGGTACGAAGCCAACGGGGTCACCTTCGTGCCAAAGGAAATGAACCCGCCCAACGCGCCGGAGCTTCGCCCAATAGAGAAATATTGGGCGATTATGAAGCAGGCCCTCCGGAAGAACCCAAAAGTTGTCAAATCAGAGGCGGACTTCAAGAGAAAATGGATTTCTGTTCAAAAAAAAACTGCAACCTGACGTTGTACAGAACCTTATAGACGGGGTAAAGAGGAAGGTGCGAGCATACGGGCTTGGGCTCGAAGTATGAATAAAAAGAAAATGCCAAAAGTTGTTTAATAGTTTTTATTTTACTGTCTAAAATTTTCAAAAGGATCGGTCTACTGGGCGAATTTCCACAGCGTTTTTTCCGTGATGCAATTAGATGTGACACACCCTTTACGTACATTTACTTTGGTGACTTTGGTGGTGTTTGTGACATAGGAAGCGTCGCAATACTAAGTTCGATATGGTAGGCAAACCATGTTCCAAGGTTTGGTTGCAAGAATCGGAGTTTTCGTTAGAGTTAAAACAATTCAACACTAAGCCACATGCACTAAGCATTAAAAAATCGTACTACCTTGTGTTCGCTACACAATTTAATAAAAAAAATATTGTTTTATGTGGTGCATAAAAAAAAGTTTTTTGAAGAACAACCCCAAATCCTAATGATTCCATTCGTGATCAACATTCGACTCACTTGCTCAGATAATAAAATCAACTCTTTGCTTCTTCCAACATGCTCCTACTGACACCTTAAAACAAACAAAACAAAACATGAGAATGGAAATTAGCCGACACAGTCCCTATGTATTTCATATCAAAGACAGAAAAAAAAGACCGTTCACTTCATTTTTTCAAAATACCGCACAAAAAATTAACAACAAAAAAACCGCAAAAAACTGGTTTTACTGTACTTGTAAATGTTAGTTAGATCCTTTTTGTTAGATGTGTCTTTTTCAATCCCATTTGTTTTGTTTATTTAGGCTCATTAGCATTTTAGCTGATTTCAATCGTGTACATGTTACATGTTTTATTGTATCTAATAATTGTGCATTACACACGACCATTTGGGCGTAAGAGTATTTCTTCTGTTCTTCCATTATTCAGTTAGACCGGAGACAGTTGATATGATCATTGTTGTGTTATTTATAGCACAACAGCCCGATTGTTATTGCAGAGCAGAGCAGTTGTATGGACGAATCGATCTTAATTTCTGTGAACCTGTCTAATCAGTGTCTACTGTTTAACCTCCTTCAATTCTCTCCTCGAGCATTCTTCCTTCTTCGAAAACTATCGATAAACTAATGCTTTATAATTATATTATCAACGCTGCGATCTTCAGTGGTGTCTGGAAACAGTTATGTATTACAAATTGCTCCGCACATGTTAGAACAAAAAAAAATTTGGAGTGAAAACTGTTCAATTCGGATGGAACTGAAAACTGAGCAATTGGTAAAATCATCGACTCCAAATAAAAGAAACATACAGAAGCCAAATGAGGAATACTTTTTTTTCGACACGCTCAGAAAGACTCAAATCGATTTCTCCATGGATCTCGAGAAAGTTGTAACCGTCGGCGAACCTTTCTTTTCGTTGAGGGATTAAAAACCAGGTGGCTTTTGCGCCACTCTCCGAAGAGAGACCACCCGTCGCTTTAAATGCCCGGCTATGGCAGAGCCCCTCTATCAAACGGTCCCGAACGGTTCAGGTCTTCAGGACTGCCTCCTTCGGACTACAGAAACCTTCGGTGTCTGGATGTACCACAATGGTCAGCACCTTTATATTTTTTTTCCGAAAACCGCAAACAAAACCGAATTCCAGCTTCCGAACGGAAAAGGGATTGTTTCGGTAAAACGGAAATTTAATCAACGTGATTCTCCAACTAAAAAAAACCCTATTTCGACTATTTCACTTCTTTCTATTTTCTTTACATTTTCCACACTTTCTACAATATTCTATCTCTCTTCTCTCACTTCCCCTTTGCTTTTACTTTATCATGTGATCATGGCCATGTCCCTTATACTATCGTACCTGCGCGCAGGGTTTCACTGTTAATTGGTCGTTATTCGGATTTGTTCCAGGACTCGGGGACGTGTATAGCGTACACCGCGGGATACTGCGGTTGCACCGAGTATCGGTCGGACGTTCCTGGTTGACTCCCGTCCGTCTCGTCATGAATTCGGACTCACCCGGTATTTGTCTGAAATGGCCAACAGCAAGGCCCTAGATAAGCCGCCTGATGAACAGGCTTTCCTGTTCACAAAGGTTTTATAAAGTAAGTTAATTCTGGAGAGAAGAGTTCCTTTTAGTTTTTTTTTTACCTTGATTATCCTTAAACGTAATCGCAAACGGAACACTATAAGCTGTTTATTTAAATTATTGTATTACTACCTAAACAATCAATAAAGAAACAATAGAACAATTGAATCTTTGAAAACACTCAATTACACATCGTCCTATCGAAACAAGATGATCACCAAGGCACGTTCCGTTAACCGATCGCTCCACAAACGAAATGGTCGAAGAACTCCAAATTCGGTTTGATCATACCTCTGAGTATGCCAAGTGGCTGTAATTAGAATTCGCCCGTAATACCCATTGTAATACAGCAGACATTTTCCGGAATTCAGAGCCCTCTGCAAGCGAGTCTGTTCTAACCCTCGCCATATTCAAAGATCCCCCCTAAATTGGGAACTCCACATCTCTTATGGCATTTTTGAATTTAAATTGAATAATTTTTTTCCTTTTTTTTCTCAACATATCTTTTTCCACCAAACGTTGAACGTATTTTTTTTTTTTCACCAAACGTTACAAAGTGTCTCAAAAAAGGATTTTAAAATGCTGCCAGTTTGGTAGAATGGTTATGTTGTGGAACTGAATGACACAAATTTTATATGAAGAATAGCGAAAGATAAATTATAATGCGTATATGCCAAATGGCTGTCAAAAAAGTTCTGCGGTATTTTTATTGAATTTTCATTTGTTCATAAAATTAGTTACAATCATCTGTTTTAGAGAAGACGCACCACGCTAGATATGGGATACAGACTAGGGGGCGTTGCTGATTAATGGTCAGCTGCATCCCAAAAGGACGTATCCCGTGTCGGGCACAGGTACCGAGCATTGGAGACAGCAACATCACAATTACGTAAACACTTGTAATACTAACCTCGAGCCAACCGCGAGTAATCGGTTACATATTACTAACATAGTTGTAAGCAAACATTGTCGAAATATTGAACTCCCGGCCCCGTCAGGTTGACGCCATATGAGCCTTAATAAAAATATATATTTTGAATAAAAAATAAAAAAAAAATCTATTTTAAGTCAAATATGCGCCGTTTTGTTCGATGACTTGTTCCCAACTTCATAATACCCCTGTTATAGAAGCTCGCTTCCTTATTGGCAAAAAACTCGGATAGCCAATTTTCACAGGCCTCTTTTGTGGCTAACTTCTGACTACCTAGCTCGTTCGCCATGGACAAAAACAGGTGGTAGTCACTTGGTGCAAGGTCCGGACTATACGGCGGATGCAAAAGAACCTCCCATCCGAGCTCCCGGAGCTTCTGGCGCGTCACCAAAGAAGTGTGTGGCCTGGCGTTGTCCTGATGGAAGACAATGCGGCCTCTGTTTATCAAAGATGGCCTCTTCTTCATGAGTGCTACCTTCAAGCGGTCCAGTTGTTGGCAGTACAGGTCCGAATTGAGCGTTTGGCCATATGGAAGCAGCTCATAATAGATTATTCCTGGACAATCCCACCAAACACACAACACAGCACACCTTCCTGGTCGTTAATGAGGGCTTGGCCACCGTCTGAGCCGCTTCAGCGGGCTTCGACCACGACCGTTTGCGCTTCACGTTGTCGTAAGTGACCCACTTTTCATCGCCAGTCACCATCCGCTTCAGAAACGGGTCGATTTTGTTGCGATTCAGCAGCGATTCACATGCGTCGACACGATCAAAGATGTTTTTTTGCGTCAACGTGTGTGGCACCCATACATCGAGCTTCTTTGTGAATCCAAACTTCTTCAAATGGTTAATAACGGTTTGATGACTTATCACCAGCTCTTGGCCGATGCTGCGGCTGCTACTATGCCGGTCTTTCTCGGCTAATTCAGCGATTTTGTCGCAATTTTCGACGACAGGCCTTCCGGAGCGTGGCGCATCTTCGACGACCTCTACACCAGAACGAAAACGTTGAAACCATCGTTGTGCGGTGGAAATGGAAACTGTATCGGGTCCATGAACTGCACAAATTTTATTGGCAGCTTGAGATGCATTTTTGCCTTTGTCATAGTAGTACTGTAAAATATGTCGGATTTTCTCTTTATTTTGCTCCATATTTGCGACACTTTAACTCACGAACGACTTAACCAAACAAAACACTGTCAAGGACTATATTATATCGCGCAAAAATACCTTTCCAACAAGTTATAGTATGACTTGATACAATGGATACAACTAGAACTACGCGCTTACAATGACACCTCGCGGAAATACCGCTGGACTTTTTTGACCTAATATTTGGGAGTACCTCAACAAGGCATATCATAGAATCTGGAGGCTGTTAATAAAAATAAAATCTTTTAATACTTACCCGTACACATGTAGCTACTTGTAAATAAAATTTAACTTAATGACATCTTTTTTTGTGTCTTTCAGGTAATTCTTGATACCGGTGTCGATGAGACGAATGAAATCTACCATCTGCCATCTGATTAGATAACATACCGTCGCGATATCCGCCATCTGTGGCATTCCTCAACAACCGTAGTAAATGGTGAAAAGTGAGATTTTTAGGAAATTGTAAGTTTATCAATACTTTCATATGCGCTCGGACTTTGAGTTTAATCATTTGAATTTTAACCAAACGTTAGAATATTTTTTTAACCTCTAGGACTGCGTATTTTAGCAATGTGTCAAAATCTAAAAAAAAAAACAATCAAGTTGTTTTGACGTTAATTCGTGCTGTGAGCAGATTCCGATGATTTGTATACCAATCGAATCGGAATTCACATTTGTTTGATTTGTCATTAACGAACCAGGGAATTTACGCAATAAAGGGTGTGTCACATCAAATTGCATCACGGAAAAAACGCTGTAGAAATTTAATTTTTAGGAATTATATCTTCAGCTTTCGCTTATAATCAGATAAGAGTGTATAGATCACGTTGGCCATGCTTCACTGTCAATTTTTCGTAAAATTTGGAAAAATGTCGTCGAACGAAAAAGAGCGTCGTGAATTAATCCTGTGCACTCATTTCGAGAATCCGGAGTTGTCACATCGGGACATCGGTAAGATGCTGGGAATCGTCCAATCCACGATCAGCAGAGTACTAAAACGATACTTCGAGAACCTAACCATCGACCGGAAGGTGAAGAACGGCAAAAATGGATGCTCCGTCAGTGAAAAAGATCACAAGCACGTAGTTAAGCAGTTTAGACGTGATCCGAGATCCGGGATGTCGCCAATAAGCTGAATTTGTCAAGTTCATTCGTCCAGCGGACCAAGCAGCGGGAGGGCCTGCGTACATACAAGGTTCAGAAGGCTCCTAACCGCGACGAAAGGCAAAACATGGTGGGGAAGACGCGAGCCCGGAAGCTGTACACCGAAATGCTGACGAAGCCGCATTGCCTGGTAATGGACGACGAAACCTACGTCAAAGCGGACTTTCGTCAGCTGCCGGGCCTGTTGTTCTTCTCCGCAGAGGACGAATTCAGCGTTCCGGAGGAGATTCGCAAGCAGAAACTATCCAAGTTTGCCAAAAAGTACATGGTGTGGCAAGCGATCTGCTCTTGCGGAAAGCGGAGCGCCCCCTTCGTAATGACCGGCACGGTAAACGGGCAGATTTACCTTAAGGAGTGCCTACAGAAGCGCTTACTACCACTATTGAAGCAACACGAGGGCCCGACCATCTTCTGGCCGGATCTCGCTTCGTGCCACTATTCAAAGGACGTGTTGGAGTGGTACGAAGCCAACGGGGTCACCTTCGTGCCAAAGGAAATGAACCCGCCCAACGCGCCGGAGCTTCGCCCAATAGAGACATATTGGGCGATTATGAAGCAGGCCCTCCGGAAGAATCCAAAAGTTGTCAAATCGGAGGCGGACTTCAAGAGAAAATGGATTTCTGTTAAAAAAAAACTACAACCTGACGTTGTACAGAACCTTATGGACGGGGTAAAGAGGAAGGTGCGGGCATACGGGCTTGGGCTCGAAGTATGAATAAAAAGAAAATGCCAAAAGTTGCTTAATAGTTTTTATTTTACTGTCTAAAATTTTCAAAAGGATCGGTCTACTGGGCTAATTTCTACAGCGTTTTTTCCGTGATGCAATTTGATGTGACACACCCTTTAGGAAATTGTGATGTTCTGCCTATATTTGAATTCCATAGTCGGCAAATGATATAAATTTCGGAAAATTAGAAGCATTCCCATTTCCCTATGCATTTGTTTCTTAACTCTCTTGCCTATGCTGTCAATAACGAGCTATTAATGTTGCGGAGAATCAGATTTTATATACTACAGTGAATCAGTCGCACATAAATCGCTAGCTTGAAATGCTCAAAATGATTTAAATGAGGTCCGAGATGGATGCTCGATGACATGACACACCATGTGGGATTCGTGCATTTTCATTTCTGGAATTTTTCGATGGGCCGAAGAATTTATTATCGTTCGCATCCGATTCCTATTAAGTGTTCTTACTTGTTAACAATGATGCCACACGTACAGATTTATCTGGAATGGTACAGATTCTGTACGGTACAACATCCACATCCACGTTTTCTTACTAAGCGCACGTTCATGGGTCCGATCGCAGAACTGTTCATTGATTGATCTTCTAATCTACCCTTTAAAATTATTTTTTACTATAAAATTTCAGTACTACTACCAAACTCGAAATTATAATATCAGATTATTTTCAGACACAATTCTCGTTCAAGATTTTTCATCCACTTGCAAATAACATGTTTCTCCGTTACATGAAATAAATGTTTGACACAGTAAATATGATAGAATGAAGACAGCCCTAAATAGGACTATTACTTTCTCGAGTTCTACTCGAGACACATTCGGCGATACTTTTTTATTGGTATAGATAGAAGAAGATATAGGAGTGCGTTTCATCACATTAAAATCCGTTTCCAGTTTCGAACAAAGATCAATTTCGCTATCGCAAACATCGAGTGGACTAACTGCACTTGTCACTATGTAATTGTAGAACATATGGGAGTTTAATTTTCCGAATTTCCCCCTTTTTCTTCAGAGTTTTCCAAAAATTTTCAATTGTTATGTTTGGTTGGGAGATTTTTGTTTGAAATATAGGGTTGGGGAAAAAGAAATGTCGTATTTCTGATCGAAATTTGACGATTTATTTAACATACTTTTTCCTTTATTTGACTAAAATTATCCAATTTAAGTCAAACATGCGCCGTTTTGTTCGCAAACTTGTTGCCATTTAGAAGGCAACTTCATTATCCCCCCCTTACAAACCCCCCTCTTTATTTGCAAAAAAAATAGACATCCAGTTTTCGCAAGCCTCTTTTGAGGCCAACTCAGTATCACCAAGAGGACATCCCATCCGAGCTCCCTTAGCTTCTGACGGGTCATCAAAAATGTGTGAGGCCGAGCGTTGTCCTGGTGGAAAACAACACCATTCCTATTGATCATTTCTGGTCAATCGCCTGCTTCAAACGGTCAAGCTGCTCACAGTAGAGAACCGAGTTGAGGATCTGGCCATAGTTGAGCAGCTCATAGTGAATGATTCCCTTCCAATCCCACCAAACACACAGCAAAACCTTCCTGGCCGTCAATCCGGGCTTGGCGATGGTTTGGGCCGGCTCACCGCGCTTCGACCACGACTTTTTTCGCTTTAGGTTGTCATACGTGATCCACTTAACATCACCAGTCACCATCTTCTTCAAAAATGGGTCGAGTTCGTTCCGTTTCAGCAGTGCATCGCAGGCGTTGATTCGGTCTAAAAGATGTTTTGTGTCAACTCGTGTGGCACCCATACATTCAGCTTTTTTTGGAATCCAATCTTCTGCAAACGGTTTTATGGTCTATACCCAGCTCCTGGCCAATGATTTCAACGATTTTATCGGTTTCCACCACGATTGGCCTACCAGTACGGGGTGTATATACAGTTGAGAAATATTTTTGACCCCTCTGGAACAGATTTAAGTGGGACCACTGGTTGTGAATAACCACAACCGTACGGTGTTAAGTCAGAGTGGACCATCTGACATTTTAATGATTTCGAGAAAAACGAGCTTGAAGTTTAGTGCTGTAAGGGGCTTGCGTTGATTATTCAAAACAATTTCGGTAAGTCATTCCTGTTGTACGCGTGATTTTCCAAGTCTGATAAATGTGGTATGCAGTTTACGAAATGCTGAACCTAATGCAATCAATAACTCGATTTTTTTTTATTTTGCGACTTGGTTCACTCTGACTTAACATCGATCAACTGATAATCGAAAGTGATCATGGAGGCGCATGTTCTATTAAATCAATTCAAAGATTTTTCATAATGAAAAACGAGTTGAAGAACATTGATTCCAATTTCTCAATTCCTTCACTTCCTTCCATGAAAAAATCACATTTTCTTTATTTTCTGTTCAATCAGGCATATAATGCATCCTTTATTGTCACTAAGTTTCATTCTTTGATTTCATTATTATCCTTGTCATTGGGTGTAGTTGAGCTAGCCGACTCTCCCGTGATCCACGACTCGTATTTAGGGGCCTGGTTTTCTCACCAGGCGACACTTGACTGGTAAACACTTTTATAAATTCACTCTTACTCCCATGCTGATTACTATTTGTTCAACATTGGAATACGCGTGTACCCCGAAGTGTGTGTATGTTTGAACGGGGACACAAGTACGTCATAAAACACTGCATTTATCACCTTTGACTCGGTTTATCTGTGTAAGCGAGAGCAAAACCATCAGTCAACCTTATCTAAACCAGGCCACTCATCAACATCGTTGGCATCGTCATTATCACTACCCGTCAGTGCGGGTGTCAAGTGTCGGAAATTGTGTGGTTTTCTGATATAGTTATTTCTTCCAACGCTGGGCGCAAACGCTTGTGCTGGTTGCGTCCTGCCCCGCTTTAACATAATTACACACATCTCCGATCTCGTTAAAATATAAGCATATAATTTCAGATTGCTTCATCAACAGCAGCATCATCATCTTCGTCATCATTGTCATAAACATCCGGCCCTTGTGTGTGCACAATGGTCAGGCTTAGGTGTCTCCAACCACCGCTAACTAAGCTAAATTTAAAGCGCCAACATTAAGCACACACTCAATCTCTCCACGGGGCTACATGTCAATTTTATTCTCAAGCTGGGGGGCGGAACTTGTTGGGATGATGGAACTCGTATGTGGGCACGGTTCTCGAGGCAATCCGCTTACTGACTTTAAGTGCCCGATTTGATTCATTACACGCCTCGCCAGAGTCGTAAATAAGAATTCAAGCTGAGTACGTTTCTGAAGAAGATTTGTTGGCCATTGTTATGAAGCTGTGGCTACAGAAGAAGGATGTTTACTCTTCGCCTTTGGATGATAAATACATTGTAGTCTTAGAACAAACTCACAGTTCGGCTTCAGTTTGGTGTGCGAATAAGTATATAAAATTCAGAATCTGGGATGCGGCGAGTTTGGTTCTTCGTTGGAAAATGTCAGGAAACTATCGACGTTCATCACATATGCAAAAATTGTACGATGCGGAACAAATTTACTGGGATTGCCCTCATGCAGAATGCACACATCGAGCGAGGTCCATTCCATGTTGTGGGTTAATACAACGAACAGCAGATTACATCACACAAGCTTGGGGTGGCATACCAACCATGGCACGTATGGAACTCTCCTCGGTATCACTAGGAAATGTTCCCACAGGGATATGCCGTCAATGGCCCCCGGGGCAATAATTCCGGGAAAAGACATACTTTCGGCGGTAAAGCACGAACGAGTGAATCTTCAAAGGTATTTTGTACAGTCATAAGCAACGTAATAAATGACACAATAGAAAGTATGCGGAGCGGGGATTGTTATCCGGGTAATTGCTATTGTGTGGAAACACCATCAGTTACGCGCTGAAGGCACAATGTTGCTCATAATGAATTACTGCGTGGGATGAAACAGTTCTGAGACTTAGGCATGAATATTAAGCGTGAATCTTAACGATGACATGTATGGTTTTTGTGCTATGGTTTAAAGTGAAACTTTTAGAAAGGTGAATTTAATGAGACAAGAAACTCCCCGGGAGGGAAAGTTTCTTGCTATACCTTGAGACGAACAGAGGGCTTGATTTCAAAGCTAAAGCTTGCCTCGGGTACTTGTGTGTTCAGCATAATGCAGTCACATAGTATTTATAGAGCAATGTATCCGAAAAAAAGGCAACGATTGTATCCAGACTGTCTTGGATTTTTTGTCCTATTTTTAGAACTTTTTAGATATGCACATCAATGAATCAGAATGCTTTTCCTTTGGTATGACATACTTTAAGATTCCCCAATCCACGAACAGTTCAAATTGATGAAAATTGGAAGCGTTCCTATTTTTGTATACATTTTATCTGCGCTTTCCACAACCGACCGTCAATACGATCAACTAGCGTAGCGGCGAGACACAGTTTCCATGTACCAATATCATGGAGAAGCATATCGCGGTTCTGCCCTAGCCGCAGTCCAAACACAAAATTTTTCCGGAGGGTTGATAGTATGCTAGGAACTCAAATGAACGATGAATTGTTGAATTTCGAATCCAAAATAGATTTGTTTATTTAATTCTTCATTTTTGAGACTTTCGACCTCCTAGGCTGATTCGTCTGAATCCAAAGTAGAGGTTTGATGAAATAATTTACTGCTTGAAATTTTACACCGTCAGGTCCAGAGTGTTTTTGTATTACAGCATCACATTATTGTTGTTTCTATGTATTTCTAAAGGTAGGTTGAAGAGTTTATTTTAATATTGTGTTTTGTATACACTGCGTTTCACAACTATAGAAACACTAATTTTTTCTGAGTTTCCAGAGAAATGTAAGAAGTCGGATGAATTGAAGTTATTGTTGTGTTCAGACGCGAAATATTGAAAAAAAAACTAAAATTCCAGTGTTTCATAACTATAGAACCAGATCATTGATGTAAAAACAGCAGTAAATGATTCTGAAGTACTTCGTTGCACTTCTGACTGTTCATTCGTGTTGATGGTAAACTACCTAAACCAAGCCTTTTTGAGAAAATTCTCCCCAAACCATAAAAATCCTATCTCCAAAACTGCGGGTCCTAAAACAGATGGAGAAGTTAATTCCTATTTCAGGAGTACTTCTTTGATAAAAAGAAATGCAACTTGAATAGAATGTCTTCATACTGGAAGTACTTACGGAACTGTCATGTAATTTTTCAACACGCAACTTTGCAGGCGGCAGTTTAATGGTTAGAGGAGAATATTTTCAAAACGGCCTGGTTCAGAGAGCTTTTCATTAACATCTATGTACAGTCAGAAGTGCAATGAAGTACTTCAGAATCATTTACTTCTGTTTTTGTATCAAAAACACCGTGATAATAGGGTAATTTGGCATCAATTCATAACATCCGGAAAGTCAAGGCATGGTTTATTGAATAGGGGCTTCAGATATTGGACTGGTCAGCTTGTTTACCAGATCAAAACCCTATCAATAACTTATGAGGAGTGATCCTACGAATAGTAGATGCAGCTGACAAGCAGTTTAAGTGATTTGAAGATTTTAAACGAGCAATATCCTCTGGGTAGAACGAGATACACATTACAACATGGAGCAGCTTGGTCGAAACCACCTCGAATGGGTTGTTTGCACTTATTGAGAACTAAAGATGACCTGCGAATTAGAAACTTATTGAAATTCATGTAAAATTGACGTTAATTTTGTGAAGGAGTGAGAGTTTTTACATCTGGTTCTACAGTTATGAAACACTGGAATTTTAGTTTTTTGAATGTTTCGCGCCTGAGCACAACAGTAACGTTCAAATGGCCAGTATTTTAAGTGAAGATAGTTGTTATATCCTACTTATCTACTTCAATTCAACCGGCTTCTTACATATCTCTGGAAATTCAGAAAAAAATGAGTGGTTCTATAGTTGTGAAACGCAGTGTATTAGAAATGTGATAATGATGGTGTAAAAATACATAATCACATGTGACCGCATTGTCAACCAGTTATGAAAAAAACCACTGTGATACGTGTAAAAACTGTGAGTGACATCAGCCTAAAGGCTACGAAAGAGTTGTTTTTGATTTTGATCTGGTCTTATTCGAGGCTAAAGACAAAAATTAAATGCCTCTATTATACGAATAAGAAGTCACAAAGTTCGTCAGTTGTTTCTCTGTTTCCGCACGGATAGTTCGCACGCAATTCGTTCGCTTCTACAGACCCATACAGACCATTAGCGCTTTTCAAGGCCCCCGTGAATTTCTATTAAAGGATGAATTCCGTTTCATTCTGCATCAAGTAATAGTTGAAGTAATAACCTTTCATTCTGAAATAATAAAAGAGGTAGTGAACAAGCGAATCTAATAACAAATAATATCCTAGTTCTACGTCAACATTGCGATCGTGTCTTTGATATCATCTTCTATATTTAAAAAAAATTCATATGGTGTTCCAAAAACTACATGCATTCCACGCTAGTAGAATTCTGGTTTGTTTGAAGTGATCCCGTAAACAATCCATTTTTGACGTAGAACTACGTCTTTCGTTTCTGTACCGGGATTTAATATCAAGATTTCGAAAACGATTGCGCGACGCTTGAAGTGCGAGGTTTTGAACGTTAATATCTCTTTGACGGCTAAGCGAAGGGGTATGATAATCACTTCATTCGAGAAACAAAATGTCCAAGAGTTATAAGGTTGTTAATTATTGACTCGAGAAATAGTTTCAATAGCCTCAAGATTTCTTTGAAATCAGACTATTGGAATCATACAAATTCGTATATAAGCTGGCGCCCGCTCGGAAATCCATTTCCACAGGTCTTCTTTTAATATTGTTGGTTCGTGTCCGCGGATTGCTGACGCACGTCGAATGACAATGAATTGTCTTTTCAAGGCATGCGGAGAATCAGTTTGTAGTAGAGTTTTCTCCCACAAGGGCCCTTCTCGGGACTAGACACGAATGAACTGTAGAAGTTTAAAGTCTATAATCAAAGAAGAGGAAGAAGAAGAAGAAGAAGAAGAAGAAGAAGAAGAAGAAGAAGAAGAAGAAATCCATTTAATTGTTATTGTGATGTGAGATAAGGAATGGTAATGGTCAGAGCCCGAAATCTCCGAAGATGAAGAATTAAGACCAGTTTCAGTAGCTTCGCGTCGACTAGACCTGCTTCGGCAGTCGCCGTCAACAAAAAGTAAATTGACTAGAAAATGAATTGACTAGCATTGACTAGCGAGGATGACTGGTGAACTAGTCCAGTCAGTGGTTATTCTAACTGACGGGACTAATGAATACAATTCTGCCTCTTCATTCAACTGGCTTCAATCCACATTTCTACCCCTATAGGAACGAAATTGTTACTCGCGTACGCAATCATATTTTTACGTCCATATAAAGAGGAACGATAACGTGATTTCTGATGCAAAAAATAGTTACCCCATTAATGGACGGTTTATTGTCTACCCATCGTGAGCTCAAAGCAACGAACTTAGACAGTTATCAGGTAAAAGGTCCTCGCGATAGTATTAGTAAATAGCGAGCAAAATAGCGTGCAGTTTGGGCCCAACATTGCACGCTATTTTATACGTGTGAGTAATTTTCGTGTATGATACAAAAAATTTTGTTCACCTGTAGCGTATGTCAAACTACGTTGAACTCAAACATCGATACTGCATACGTGATACATGAGAGAGAGAATAACGTAATTCGAAGTCACTTCAGAATGCAATGAAGACTATTTGACTAAGAAGAATGAAATGAGAACTGAAACTACGTGAATAAGCCAAAAGTAATTCCCAACTGAATACGGATATATTCATTCAGATAGTCAGCTGACTATCCTCAGTTGACTATGACTATGTCGAGCCCTGGTTATGGTTTTTTCTCCGAATTCCATTTCTTTTCTGCAGCCGGACCGAATGGAACGTTTAGTGAAAAACGAAGCCTGCATGACAACTCGATACAGATTGTTTACAAATGGTGACATTGGCTATGGATTTTAAAGCGGAGAAAATAAAATGTTCGATTTGGTGTAGAAAATATTGACACTGTCAAAGAAACCATATTGTTTGATGAAATCAAGAGTTTTAATATCATTTGTTGACAACGCCACAATCGATGGATGATTCTAATTAGTAGAGAGGGGGTATTATTTGTTTTGGGTATGTTCGAGGAGGAATCGATTCCCCTTTGAGCGTTAATAATTATTTTTCAGCTAAACGATGTGGACTGTAATAATTTTATTCAAAAGATAGAATGTCTAAGAGTTATATACTTATTAATCATTGGCCCGAAAACTTGCTTGAATAGCTTAAAAATTATTGAAAACAGTCATTAGCCTGTTCACAAATCCGTGCCTAAACTGGTGCCCACTCGGAAATCCATTTCAAGAACGTTGGTTGATGTTTGCTGAAACGGATACGATTTGCGGAGGAGAAGAAGTTTTTTTCAGGGCTAGAGACGAATAAACTGCAAATGTTTGAAGTCTCTATAATTCAACAGCAAGAGAGAGAGAGAAGAGGAAGAAATCCATTTAGTTGTGATTGCGAAGTGACATGAGAATGTTCTCGCTAGTTCGCCGAGTATTATGCTCTTCTCACCTAATCTCATTCCTTTTCTGCCGCTGGACCGAACAGGGCCGCATTTTTGGGTAAAAGTAACAGTTCTATTACATAATGCTCACGTATGCCGCTACCGAGCGATGATTCCAATTGTTGGGGATTAGAGAGGGAGTATTTTCTGCGCTGGGTATTTCCGAAGAGGAATCAATTTCTCTTCTGAGCATTTATAATTCTTTTCCAGATAAACGAAGTGGTATGACAATCACTTTATTCGAAAGATTAAATGTCTAAGAGCTACATGATTGTTACTTGTTGATTGCTGAGCCAACGGTAGTCCTACGTTCACTTTGTGGTTATATCACAGATATAACTCACTTCTAATTTTTATTTCTTCATGAGATCGGAACGGTTCTTCAGAAAGAGCCGACGCTATAGAACAGAACGAGTGAAAATCTAAGGAGGCAATGTCTGGGAAATATAGCGAGTTAGATTGAACATGTCAGTTCATCCTTTCTTGATAATTATTGACAGATCTATGAACATGTAGTCCGGCGATGTCTTGTTGTAAAATGATCTTTTCGTGTTTATTCTTCTATTCCGGTCTGGATTACGTTAGTATGGCACCCTTACTGAAAGACGTAGGACTATCAGAAAACATATCACGTTTTTGTGAAATATTATCAACATTACCAACTATTTTTGCGCAAACGGATTTTGATGATTCGCATACCAATCGAATCGGTAGTCCTCTAAGATTTACTTGATGGCAGCTTACCAGAGCGTAAATGAAAATGATTTTACAGTCATTCAGCATCGTGCGATTGCAGGTGCGATTTTATTCGTAACATCAATTTCAAGTTGGAATTCGACGAAATGATACAAAACGTCGGTTGTAATTCCGCCAGGTATGTAGCGATTGTGTAATTTTGCATCACGCGCATTATTCAGTCCCTGGAGAGGAGCGAAAAATGCATGCAACAAAACTGCAAAACTGCTAACCTGTCGCGGCGTGTTTTTTTCGACCAAAGAGTAATAAATAATCAGTTTTTTCCAGAACTAGTTTCTAAAAAAATGGCAACATTTGATTTCAACCGTCCAGAGGCTTTGACATATGGCTTTGTTTTCGAATGTGTTACAAAACGTGACTAATTTCTAGTCAAATTTCTGATTATTTTCTTCATACACAATCAATATGTTTGGGAGCTGGGGCCGACATTGATATTGTGCAAGCGCTCATCATTCGAGCTGTTCACTTTTCAACCGAAGAACACAATTCTCATCACTGTCAAATACCTTCTTCGCTTCCAGCTTGAAACGTGGTAACTTTTAACTCGAGAACAATGCTCAAATCCGCGAAAAATGAATGATATATCGAAAAAGGTCACCGATAAGCCCAAAAACAATCCTGAATTCACACAAGCTCTCTCCAGAAAATAAAAAAAAAATTGAATTCCAAATCAACTCTCAACTTCAACACATAATGTTGACTGATCACTATATAGAGTGAAAATAAAATTGAAGAGAGGGAGAGTGCAGAATCACAGAGGTTCTAAACTTTTTGCAGTTCATTTTTCTCTAGCTTAAAATAAACAACAGAGTGAGAGTGAGAGTGAGAGTTTCTTTTTATGTTAAAAAAGAGTGAAAAAAAAAAATTAAGAGAGGGAGAGTGCCGAATTATAGAGGCTCTAAACTTTTTGCAGTTCATTTTTCTTTAGCTTACAAAGAACAACAGAGTGAGAGTGAGAGTGAGAGTGAGAGTTTCGTTTTCGTGAAAAGTGAGTGAAAATAAAATTGAAGAGAGGGAGAGTGCAGAATTATAGAGTTCTAAACTATTTGCAAAAATCTCGCAGAATATTCACACTTGGTTGTCGGAATGCTATCTTGTGTAGATTGAGTGAGTGGTTCATGAAATCCGCTGAAGAAGGTTTATTATTTCTTGTTCTTGCCAGAACAAGAATGAAACAATACATTACTCTCTTTGTAACTTTTGCTGACGTTGGAATTGATTACCCTCCTTTTTTGCGGGTTTTTGATGGTTCTTGATGACTGGTCGCTCCGATTTTATATACACAGGCTAGCAGGACAATCACACAAAGGTGGGTCTTTCGACGCAATATTTCGCTTCTCTTCATGCTTCCATTGTGTCACCTGTGTATATGATATCAGCATTAGCAAAGACTGTTATCTGCTCGCTAGCTGGTGCGAGACTGAATGTATAGCTGGATAGCTATTACCAACGCTATACCACGTTTATTGTTTCTCCAGTGGAATCGATTTGTATACAATCGTACTTCGCTGCTACTCTAATCGCTCCCTTTGGTCGATACAATTTGAGGAGCACAAAGTGGGTCAATGGAAACGTGGAATCTAGAAAGTTCTTGAAATTTTACAATTATTCAATTGTATATATTAAAAAAATATAATCTTCTTTAACGTATCAATTGTGGTAGTACAAATATTGCTTGAAAATGTTATTAATTAATTGCAAACATCTTTTCGATCTATCAAGAAATGGTCGAGTTTTATACATTCAAAACACTTCATTATTTATTTTCTTTATTAACTCGTTTAATTTTACAGGCTCTGTTACATAGCTCTGTTACTTCATTATATCTCAAATGTACAGCTTCAGGACTGAATGTCGTCAAAAAAAATATATGTGACATTCAATTCAATTCATATTTTGGTTGAACTTCTCTCTCCTATTTCTTTGTGAGAGTGCTTCTGAGTTCGGAAATCGACCCTGAGAAGTAAAAATGAGCAAGAAACAGGACACTTTCAACTTTGTTGCGTACATATGAGGAAAACCACAATAAGAGATAAAATATTTCCTTCTGGTGCAATTTCCTGAAGAAATTGTGTGTTTCACTTCTGTAACATACGTAATAGCGAGGAAAATTGACCCAGAAATAAGTCAGAATTTTGGCCCATCCATCTGATTATGTGAGCAGTAAAATCGCAGTTACTTCCTGCTTCTAGCGATAAACTTTTAATGACCATGAAATCCCCGACCCGACGATTAACTCCGGTGTCGTAATAAACAGAGGAAAATTTGCTCACAAAAGCTAAATCGGGCACTAGGTTGCGGTTATGAATCCGGAGGTATCCTCTGATTACAGAGCTATTATGCTTTATTTATTGAGGTAAACGTTCTTGGGATAGCGTGTCGGTAAGAATTGTGGAGTAATCACATTTTGATCACCCCAGATAACAAACGGAGGAAGGATGATGGACGTGTACTTATCAAGAAGATTGGTTGCCATTGAAACTGACAAAGAAGGACCAGTATTGTATGATAGTGTCACAAATTGTTATTTTACAATTTTTTCTAGCAGAATAAATTGGTTTTCGTTTTGGGAGGCAACGTGACAGTAGAAGATTGAAACACTTTGTCAAACCACTCACTTCCTATGGAACATTCAAATTTGAGAGTAGAAACGCACATTATAGAATCATAACAATTCCCAGTTTGAATTGTTGATAGGATTATATCTTGTACAGCAAATTTATTTGATCACGCAAGGCTTCCCATCGCATCGAATAATTGCGGTGCAATCGTGCCGAAGAGAGTTTTGCCATTAAAATACGAAACATGCGAGACACCCATTTGTTAAACCTAGTGCTAAATTATTTAGCCCAGTCGGGACACAATTCTATCCGAACCATTAGTCCGCTTTTCTCTCGTTTGATTGCCCCGCCCCGGTCAGCAAGGACAGTAACGAGTTCTTCAAAACACCGGTCAAAGACACAGCGAGCATAAATAATAATTTGCTTCACCCAAGCGGAAACAATGGGTCGCAGTCAGGATTTGGAGTTCATCGTGAGTCTAGCCGTTTCGAGTTTTCACCTCGTGCTTCCCGCGCTCGCGCCTGATCACGAAGATAACAATAAACTTGTCTATCTCGTCGTAATCGTCCCGCGCTTAATGGAGAAGTGCCTCCGAGTGACATTTATTTTATTATCTCCCAAGCATTGGCATTTATCATCATCATCATCTACGAAAAACGGCCCGAAAGCAGCTGTATTTGCGTTGTCTGGGCTCTTCAGAAGCCACAAAAAGCCCCAGAGGCGTTCAATTCTAAAGCGATTTTGTGCGATTTCATACAGCGGTAGATAAATTGTTTCAGACAGAGAGTGGAAGTGGTTGAATGGAAGTAGAGAGTCCTCAATGGAAATAGAATTTCGCTTTTAGCACTTCAAAAAAGTTGAAGCGTTAATTGATTAGTTTTAATTGCCAGCACTGAGTTTTTTGCAGATATATCATATGTTGCCGTTTTCTTGTTCTTTCGTTGGATACTCTAGGTTTCATTTCGCAACATATACAATGGGAACGCTAACAGGTGATTTTTAAAATTCAATTACAATTGCAGATAGGCTGAATGTGAGTTCCAAAAACATAAATTGGCATGCGTTTACAAGTTTTGGGGAACTAGAACTATGAACTAATTTCATTCAAGTTGCTTGTCTATTACTTGGCCCATTTTAATATACATTTTTAGTAGTCCCGATCAGGGCAGAAGGTTAGCGTGGTTTTGTCGTTTGAAGGCAAAAAAGACAAACATAATCGTAGATATCCCAGCATAAACGCGGGATTCTACATTTTTCTACTTAGATATTGAATCACTCTAGGCAGCGAGCAATCAAAAGTACATGTTCATGCTGAGGCTGAGAATTTTATTGCTTCGAGAATGGTATGCACCGCTCAGTGCAAGCATTCCGATTGCTTACATTACATATGCACTGTATAGAAATATGAATAAGAAGCATCATAATGAACTATATATTTCGGAACACTTAAAACTCGACCATTTCTCGACCGATCGTAACTATGTTTCCATCAATTTAAACAAACTATTGAATACTTGTAAAATAAAAAGTTGATTTTTCGGATTTCGCACCTTTTCCGATTTGTTAGATAAGAATTCAGCCAGTTTAAGAGTCCTTGTTCCATTCCAATTTTTTGCAATTTGAAGAGTAGTAATGGAATGTCGATGCGGTCAAATGCTTTACTGAAGTCAGTGTAAAGAGCTTGTACGTGTTTGCCATTTTCCATTGCATTCAAAATAAAAGTCACAAATGCCAACATATTAGTTGCAGTTGAGTGGCCTTTGAAGAAGCCATGTTGCATACACGTTATTCTATTCTTTACTTGTTGGAAGACTTTTTCATTCACTACTGCTTCGAATAGTTTAGGAATGCAAGAGATAATGGCAATTCCACGATAATTACGTACGTCAGATTTAACGCCTGATTTAAAGATAGGTACCAAAAAAGATTGTTTCCATTTTTTCTGGGAATATTCCAGTTTGTAGTGGCATATTGAAAATGCAATATAAGGGAAGGGTGAGTTCCTCGGCCAGGTTCTTCAGAAATACAGGTGCTATTCCGTCAGGTCCTGGTCCTTTCGTTCCATCTAATGTCTTTAATGCATGGCATATTTCTTGTTGTGGAAGATAGTTTACCGATGTGTCATTTGGATAATCCGGTAAAAATGAAAATCCCGATCGCGATTTTCTTCGGAAAATGTGGTATATACTTCCTGAAAGAAATTTGCAAAGAGATTACAAATTTCGTTCGAAGAATTTCCTATATATTCATCGAGATGCATCTGCGATGGAAAGTTATTGTTTTTGAGCTCAGACTTTACGTAATTAAAGAATTTCTTCGGACATGATTTGACTTCTGTTTCGACCTTTCTATTATACTCTTCGTGTGCACTATTAATGACAAAATTTAGTTCTTTGGTCATATTCTGATATTCCATCAAATTTTGATTACTTTTGTCTATTTTTTATTTTTTGTGTGCTTTTTGTTTTCTATTCTTTAAATTTCTCATTTGAGCGTTATACCAAATAGGATATTTGCTGGTTGAATTTGTTCGTCTTCTTTTCTTCGGCACAAATTATGATATTATGTTATTCAGAATTTCGTGAATAATATGTACGGATAAGTTGACATCTCGTTCGCTGTTTAATAAAGTATGCCATTCTATGGCTTGTAGGCTACATTTGATTGCTCCAAAGTTCGTCTTGTTGTATTCCAGTACTTCTTCGTACTCACAGTCTGTTATGTACAAAGATTGAGTATTCAATTGCTGTGTGAAATTTTTCATTTATACAAAGGGGAGTCATGGACTCATTCACACAAAAGTCGTTGGTGATGTTAGTAAATAATAGGTCTAAATAATAATTTTTTACGTGATTTATTTGATTAAGACCGTGATGTGCAATTTCGTCAAATATATAATGAAGGGTTTCATTTTCTCCGACGACTGGAAGTAGAATGCATTCATTATCGTTATCGGGAACGAAGTCTACTTTATTTTGATTGAAGTCGCCATAGATATGCAATTTCACTTCTGGCTCTAGTTTTTCTGTAATTCGATTTGCCGTTTGAAAAGATGGGAGTCTCTCGTGAGCAGCAGTCAAATGCAGACGTGTTTATCGATAGCTTCGTGTTAATTTCTATTTCGTTCGGAATGTCGGTTATGTGGTGAAAAATGTGCTGTTTCTCTTAATGTTAAAATGGTTTTATGGCAAGGTTTTCGCGGAAATGCCGTTCAACATTACTATTAACACCACAAACATTTGAAAATGTTAAGTCGTGTGGCTTCGTTTTATTTTCGGCGTCAGTCGGTTGGCTTCAGCTTCGCAAATGTTTTTCGGTCGGTTGAAATGTACATTATCCGCGATGTTCATCAAGAAGAAATAGTTATCGATTTGCTCGGACTCAAGTCGTCTTTGAATTACACCATATCTAGTGATAAAAATAGTTGCAAAAAGAAATATTTCGAGTGCATTATATCATCGAAACATCGCAGTTTCGAATGTCTACAATCAGTAGCTCTACACTGTGAGAGAAGAGAGTTGGATTAGTGAGAATGGTGCTTCAGTGTTGCCTGCTAATGTGTTTTCGTTCATGAAAGTGCGCAAAAAAGAGAAACATTGTAAAAAGCAGTGATGGATGCCGTTTTTCTCCCCATGATATATTTTTTTTCTCGCGCAAAAATATGCTTGCAACGCATAGAACATATTCTCCCCATGCTCATTATATATTGTATTGAGATTGAGAGATTGCTTTGTCTCATTTCATTTAATGTTTCATGTGTTCATGTTGTAATGCTATAATTGAGAAGAAGTAGAGAGTTTGGAGGTGGATTTATTCTCTAAGCTTAGAGGTTTGCACTATATTCAATCTGCATTATAGCGTTCTCTGAGCGGCTCTATGTGCTTATGTACCATGCAAGGCATGAAATATTCAGAAAAGTTCAATGCTTGTTAGCATGAGTGTGATTAGTTCAAGGAGTTCATATTTTTAGTTTTCTATCGTCTGATATTTTTTTTGGATTGTTTTTTTTACTCCGGTGCATAAGATTCGCGAAAGAGTGCTACTTTGAAACCTATCTGAATTAGTTGTATTGAAATACCTATAACCTATAAATTGTGTGTTCGTGAAGAGGATTATATCTGATAAAATTGAATGTGAATGTGAAATGTTAACCAATCAAAAAGTTTCAATGTGTCACCTGTTTCGAGTTATTTATTGTTTCGGGACACATGCATATGTGTTGATACATGATGTGTAAACTCCTGAGTGAGTGTTAAGCAGCATTGAATTGAGTGTCAAGCTCAATTCGATTTGCCGTTTGAAAAAATAATTCATACGACTTTTTATTTGCGTGTTCGGGTTCGGGTTCGGGAAATACACGGTAGCAAATATGTGTACTTCACCAGCTCCAACATGTTCAAATTCTTTATGTTTTTCGGTTATAAGTTCTTCAGAAGTGAAATTTGCATTAATGGCAATGAGGACCCCTCCTCCAGACTTCTTTTGAGATAACGATAATTTTGCCCAAACATGTTCAAATTCTTTATGTTCTTCGGTTATAAGTTCTTCAGAAGTGAAATTTGCATTAATGGCAATGAGGACTCCTCCTCCAGACTTCTTCTGAGATAACGATAATTTTGCCCAAACATGTTCAAATTCTTTATGTTTTCGGTTATAAGTTCTTCAGAAGTGAAATTTGCATTAATGGCAATGAGTACCCCTCCTCCAGACTTCTTCTGAGATAATGATAATTTTGCCCAAACATGTTCAAATTCTTTATGTTTTTCGGTTATAAGTTCTTCAGAAGTGAAATTTGCATTAATGGCAATGAGGACCCCTCTTCCAGACTTCTTCTGAGATAACGATAAGTTGCGGTTGTGCCGGAATACATTGAAATTATTTCCAAAAATTTCTTCGCTTCTTACGCTTTCGTCCCAGCTAGTTTCAGTTGCAAGAATAACATTGAAAGAAGCGGGTAAAATATTTTGATAAATTTCTTTCATTTTTGCTGGGCTTTTCATGCGATATACTATCAAAATTTCAGTCGGATTCTGTTGAGAAGGCGAAGAAGTTACTTTCAGACTAATTCTACTTACTTTACTATTTTTTCGATTACTAATTCCCTGTAAAGGGCGCGTCAGCGTCGTTGAAAATTTTGCGGACTGTAGAATTTTGTTGCTGCTTCCGTAGCATATTGTAGCCTTTGCGTACGTTCACTGGGCAGGAATGCTCGGTGTGATTTGAGGTCTGCCAAGGCGTCAATGCGTGAAATTCCCAGTTCTTCATGTACTTCCAGGAAAATTTCACGCAAAAGGTTTATGTCTGTTGGTAGACCTTCAGCTGCTTCAGCTTCATTAAAGGTACTGTAATGGGCTTAATTAAAAAAAAGTGATCAAGAATGGGCGGATGACCTCAATATAGATTCACGATCACATACCTAATTTTTATAAAGCAAACTATGTACATACACTTCAACATCACTCCCGATTCAACAGTCATCAAGCTAGCTTCAACAAGGCTGATAGGCTGATTTGAGTCATGTTTTCGCAAATGGCCATTTTCAAGGCTAGAGACGACGGAACTAAAAAAGCTTAAAATCTCTAAAATTCAAGACACATCGTCAAATAGCCCAACGGCGTCGAATCGTACGAATCACTTATTACAGTATCCGCTACACCAAAAATGGGCCTCATAACCACACGATAACCACAATCAGAAATGTCGAAATGTCGAATCACAACCTGCTAGTACAAGGAACTCGGGCACTCGATCTATTATTCAAGCGTATGTCAGGATCTCAGGAAATTTCAACGGCTTTGATTATCCCATCGTAGTTCGCATAAATCTCCGCTGAGCAAAAGAATGTTGTCCACATGAGTGCAAAGAGTGGTCTATAAATCTGATGAATTTTACTTTCCCAACAAAACTTGAGTTCCTCCATTCGATCCTGACATGGTTGGAGCATTGTCGAAGGATTGTGAAAGACGCTTCATAAAATCTCAACGGTTACTCTCCAGTTGATGAATGATCGATACTCAAATCAGCAGCCTTTTACCACCCAAAGCAAAAAGGACTCAAGAAAGATTCTATTGCATGGACTTTTTCATGGTGAAATGTTGGACAAAGGAGTACGTCCACCTAACCTCCTCGAATACACTTGTCCGTTGATTCCGAAAGTTTTCTACCACAACATTTTTTCTACCTACTTATTCGTTTGTAGAATACCAATCCATGTAACAAACGGCTCTTTTCAAAACCGTATTTTTGAACAATTAAAAGAACTAAAACAATTCCACGGACCCTTATACTCTTTTTTACTGAAACAAGGGTGTACCGTTTAAAATCCACACACACAAAATTCATCCTCAAAATTCGAGTTTTTATCCGATTATCATCAAATTTCCAGTGAGAAAAAAAATACAATTGTAGTTAGTTTTAATTTATTTTACCTTTATATCGCTCGAGCTCGGATATTCTGCACGAAAGTCTTGCCCATATGCAACTTTTTAGCCACATCTCGAACTGAGGCGGTCGGTTTTCGCTTGAAGACCCCTACCACGCGTTTGTGATCGTTCTTGCTGACCTAACGGTTTTCCCCGGAACTTCGCTTCCAATCAACAGTCGGGCGGTCATCGGACCGTTTTATGATACCTGACCTGACAGTTTTCCAGTTTTTTTGTATGTGTGCTTCAGTATTACTAATTTTATGTAAAATAAATTCACAATGCATGGATATTATCTCTGCCTCACCCTTCCTATTCCTTGACCAATTTTGTTTTTTGACATTTTGTATTGACTTTGGATTGATCTTTCTTTTCTTACACATTCTCAATGTTATTTTTCTTCTGCTTACACTTCCAAATTCAATACACTGTCTTTGAGTTTATAAAGTTTATACAGTTATAAAGTTCAGACCAATTGATCTACCATTTCAACCACAACCGGTGCAATTTTCAAACAAGAGAATCTATATAGACTAACAAAGAAACATTTAAATTTATTTTTTTTATCAAATACACTATTTGTTTTATTGAAAAAACTGCATGATCTTACACAGTAGGTCATAAAAAGAATGTTCACTGTATAAAACTTATCAACTTGTTGCATGTTCAACGAAATTTAATAGAATTTTTTACCGGCGCTCTAAAATTACCGTTTTGTTACATAAAGATGACACCGAAATTAATATCGTACATTTTTAGCAGTCCTAATGGAAAATGGAGTATTGCCAGATACTTCTAGAAGTCTTTGATTAAGCATAATATTGAATTAATATTCCTAGTGCGGCGAAAAAAAATTTTTTTGTAGGTGGCAATATTGTTGCCACGGCCTTATGGAGGGTTAATTGATATGAATATAAAACCCAAGTAATCTTGCTTCCGTTTACATCCGTTTACATCAATCGACCGACGAAATGAGCATTTGAAAATCTCATGCGTCACAACATGCGAAAAAGATTATCTTTAGGTAACCTAGAAAGGAAAACCTGCACAATTAATTGGACCGGTTATATATTATATTACTCATCGCATCTGTTTCAATTGAAATCCAATTGCGACGGTGGAAAGTTAGTTATGGGAAACCTGAGGAGGAAACCGAGAAAACTCCTCTAAAATCAATCGTCACGGTTCTCAATAGTTTCAAGTTTTTTCTTCGGACATGCTACTATAAAGATCCGTCATTCGCAGACGGATTTTTTTATTCCACATTATTCATGAAAGCGCTGAACAAATGTCGAAATTTGAGTTAGAAGGAAAATAACAGAGGATTGAGGTTATGTTTGATGCGGTTATCTATAACTCGAAACTATGTCCCCATGCACCTCAATTAATCACATAGTCGAGCAATAAATGAAAGATTGTTCAAGTTTTATCCAAATAAAACTACACTTCTAAAGTTTCTAGAAGAAAAAAATAATTATTTGTTTGTTTGTTTGTTTATTCATACTTGTAGATTAAGGGTTCACCCTTATAAAAATTCTACAATCGGATTCAACGTTGTTCATATCACATCCTTATAACCGTTACAAACTCAATCCAAACTAAATTTAAATACATTGAAAATAATAATGAGAACTACACAATACATGCAAACCCCATCCACTATACTGTCGCTCATCCCATTCAAGACGATTCCCTCAATTTAGTCAATTCATACATTCTCGACGGAATCTTGCTGCTGAATGAATAGATTTAATATTCGCTGGAAGTTGATTCCATAAATGAATTGCACGCATGAAAAAAGTATTGCTGTAACGAGAGGAGTTATGAGGCATAAGAACAAAATGACGAACTCTGGAACTTCTGAAAGGCTGCAACTGGTAACTGGAACACACTGGTTTAATGATACCCTCAATCTGTCAAACGCAGCGGCTGAGGCTTTCAAAAATTAATTCTGATCCATAGGAAAAATGAGGTAATAGAAGAGATTTGAATAGCAAAAGCTTGGTGGACACAGGAAGCATTTCTGCGGTAAGTCGAAGATGTCGTAAGCCTGCATAGATCTTACCACATTGTGCATTTATTTGAGAGTCCCACTCGAGGTTAGATTGGAAAACAACACCAAGATTTGCAGCTTTTTGCAAATATTCTATTTTTTCGTTGTTGACTGTTAACTCCGGTAAACTTGTACGAATCTGTCGTCTGGAAATGAACATGGCTTTACTTTTCGTTGAATTTATTGGAAGCATATTATTCAGAGACCATCGTGAAACATTATTGAGATCATAGTTAATATGACGTCCTATATTTTTTAAATCACCATCGTTTGAGCAAATGTACAGTTGCACATCATCTGCAAACATATGAATAGAACAATATTTCAAGACAGATGGTGAATCGTTAATAAATAATGGAAATAAAAGAGGGCACAACACTGATCCTTGAGGAACACCTGACAGGATATTAATTGGATTAGATAGGCTTCCATCAATTTCCACAACTTGAGTACGACATGTCAAGTACGATTTGATCAGATAAACTGCTTTGCGACTAGAATTGAATGATCAAATATTGTTTCATAGTAATATTCGAGTGATGTGAAACGTTATTTTAATCTGTTAGAATAGTTAACTAATGTTATTTTCGCTATTATATGAACCATATAAATATTGCACGAAGCTCTGAAGGAAATTTCCAATTTCTCAAGTATTGGAATAGGTAAAATATAGGTATAGGTAGTAAATCATTTTAGATAAATTTGAATAGGTAAAATATAGGTTTAGGTAGTAAATCATTTTAGATAATTCAAATCAATTTTAAATTGATTTTACAGGATCAACCTTTTTAAGAGCGATCTGCCAGTTTTTTGAGAAATATTATTGGCAACCCTGACGGCTGGTATGTCGGATGCCAAAATTGAGAGCGAATTGAGAGCGAATTCAACTATCGACCGATAAACAATTGTCGTGTGTGCGTAGATCGATGCTAGCCAGTAGGGTAGGCCGAGGCTAATTGGTCGTAGGGGTTAGTTTGTCAGTTCTGATATCTTGGAATCTGAGCGTCCAAAAAATGAGCGATCTATGGATGAAAAATAGCGAATTGATGATGCAATAAAATAAGCAAATTGGAAAAACCTTTAATTAAGTAGTTTAAAAAATACGGACATGGTTCAGATTTCACAAAAAATCATTCACGGTTTGCGCAATATAAAATGTGTTCTAAAACTGGTTAATAAACATGAAAAAAAATGGGCTCATACGTAAAACAAAGGTTTATTGTACGTATTAGCTTTAGGTGTTAATGGAAATTGCTTTTAAAATTATTTTTATTGAATTTTCATGAATTTGACCAATTTACCCCGTGTGTGGAGTTAGTTGGTCAATTTATTCTGAAATATAAAGACGTTAAATAAAAGAATAATGTCAAATAAATGATTCTCTGGTTATTTTTTATTAAAAGGGTAAAAGGTAAGCTTCATTGTGGTACATAACATTCTAACGCGAAACTTCGTATTACAAAGTTATAGCCAAAACTATTCAAAACTGACCAACTAGCCCTAATTACCGGATGGCCGATAGTTGACCGACCAAATTTGTTTGAATGCAATTGGCGATCTAACGCTAAACGTAAACGATCGGTGAGACATCTGGATTTTTTTTTTGAACTAAGAAAATGATGATAACGTAACCTAAAACTCAAAAACAAATCACGTATAATTTACTACCGGTATTTCGAAGGTAGTTCTCACATGTAGGAAACATGCATTTTTCTACTTGTTTTTGATTGTGTTCTCGAATTTTCTTTTTTTATTCAACCATTGTCAACATTTATACAATTTTCACTACTGAAAGAGGTAAGAAAATAACATGTTATATATAAAATTGCGCAGAATTAAATTTCTTACAAACTAATCACACTCAAATAATCTTTTATGACTATAACATTGTGATTTGTGGAAATAACTACAAGCCTTCCATAAACTCACATAGCAAAATTTAAAACCATCATCACTTTCACCGCAGCGCCGCCCAGGTGTAAATATGTACGTTAGATCGCCAATCGGGAAGCCTATTTAACTTTTTTATCGGCCGAAACTGAATCGGTGTAGTGCGAAAAGGACTAATGCGTGCTCATTTGCAATGTGTCTTTTGTTCCGCTCTCTCATATTGCGCATCGCATTAAAAAATCAGACAATAAATCTCTGTGATCATATTCGATGAAGTTATCGATCGATTAGTTTTTTTTCTTCTATCTTTGACATGTCTCAGAAGGAAAACAAAAGGAAATCGAACGTTGATCACTAATGGATTCATTAGGATTTGTGTTATTTACATAAGGAATCTGTTTTTTTGATCCCTATCCACCACATTAAAAAAATTCTAATTGTGTAGCGCAAACTATTTTTTAAAGCTACTTGTGAAGTTTAGTACGATTTTTGTGCGGTTCCTATTTCTCGCACAAAAACAGGTTTGCCTGTATATTATACATAAACTCGCCTCTCGCTTGAGTAAATGCATTATCAGTCTGGGAGGGTAGAAAATGTTGTGTTATTCCGAACTTCATTTAATGTTGTAAATGAGGATGTCAAAAGATGTGCTAAAAATTAATTTTGGGTACACGAAAAATAAAGTAGACATATACATAACATTCTCAGGTAATTCAGGGTCGATCCTCGGCTTCGCGTGTTGGAATACACCAACGATGAGCTGTAGATCTGTAGATCTGTAGAGTTGCCTTCAAAACATCCACCGTTGCGAGTTTGAGTATATTTGAAAAGTTGGTAAACACGATTAATCACGGAATATATATTGCCACAATTCTAAACCAAATTTTTACAGGGGTTGTCATACTGTCATTGTATACTACTTAATTAATTTTTCAGAAAAAAAAATTTTGTATTGTGTATATGTATTGTATTAATTTTTTTTTCTAATTTTCCTTTTTCATTTTTATTTTAGTGCAATATTGAGATCTCTACTGTCAACAAATGGACCGTTTGAAGCTAGCAATTGACAAGAAACATTCAAAACTAGCTAACAGAAGAGGTTTTGTGTTCCATCAGGACAACGCAAGGCTACACAATTCCGAGAGCTTGATTGGGATGTTTTAATACATCCACCATATAGTCCAGATCCGGCAACAAGCTATTACCACCTTTTCTTCGCATTGCAAAATTTCCAGAGTGGCAAGAGATTGGAATGAACAGAAGATTGTAAGAATCTATTGCTAGAGTTCATCGCCAATAAGACCCAAGGCCTCTATGATAGAGACATTATGAAGCTACCTTCAGAATGACAACAGATTTTGCAACAAAACGATGCATATTTGTCTCAAATCGGACAATCCGAATCACATTAAAAATAGTTTTGAATTTCACCCAAAAAAATGGATTACTTTTTCCCCAACCTAATATTAGGCGAAGAATAATTCACAAAATATGGTGCTGTAGTTATTTGCATTCGATATGAAGTGTGTATGAAAAAAAACAAAACAACCCTGAAATACTCAAGGTTTCATGATGTTTAGGACCAAAATACTCATGAAAACTTGCAACTGTTTATTTTTCAATAGGTGACAATTGTATTGTGACTCAATTCCATTATAGAAGAGGTGAAAAGGTCCAGAGAGCTGACGTATTGTTAGTCCTCGAAAGCAGCAGCATCTTCGGTGAAATGCTGGTTGAATGCAGACTGTGGGGAACCACATTACACACACCAACACTGAAAGTCTTGAAAATATCATCTTGGTATCGCTTAAACAACAAAAGTTCGTTTGTTTCTGTGGAAGTGGGGGAGTGAAAATGATACAGAAAAATCTCTCTTTTATTCGTCTTTTCCGACGTGGTTCCACAAATATCCACTTGATACTCGTATTTAACGAGAACCTAAAAAAACGTATATTTATTACAAAAAAAAGGTGGAAACTGAAAATAGCATTTTCACATGGAAGTGGAAAGCAACTGATCATATATACAAATATCGACGCCATGATATGAAAAGTAGTCATGGAAACGCAGCTATCTCACTCGGACTCTCCATCATCTTCATCTTTCATCTTTCTATCCAACTTTATTTCAATCCCATTGCTTTCACGCGATGTCAAATATTTTGATGCAAATCGCTTTTCCCATTTTTAGGGTTTAGAAATTTGTTCAATTTATTGTTATTTTATATGTAAAACCACTAAACATCAAGATGTGCTGGAGGAATGTATTATGTACTCGTACTAGTTCCTTCTTAAAGTTACATCAAAAACATTTTTATTGCACAGAGCTTTCTTTCAAAGCAGAATACATGGTTTAGTTACGATATCCATGTCGAACGCATGGATTTAAGAAGAAAGTATTTTCTAAGAACCGTTTTGTTATATATTATCTCATCAACGTCCTAATGAGATGCCGAGTAAAGAGTCTTTAAAAATAGTTTCGATAACAGAAACGAAATAACTTTCCATCAGGCTAATTCCATTGGCATGAAGGATTCCTTACAGTAGTGTAGCAATAAACGATGACACCCAATCCTTCATCAAGATTAAATACTGTTCGCTTGTCTTTCTATATAGATTAACACTTCTCGACAGATTGCGTCTCTGCGACACGCTTCCATTACAATTATAATTCAGAGCATTACAGTTTCAGAACCGAAAGTAAATAAACATTGGCTTATGTTTTTTGATTCACTCCCCAAAATCTTTCTTACCAAAACACTGTAATTAGATTCAACGAGAGCTGTCATTACGATTTGTCGTCTGGATGGATCACTTCCACTCGTCCCGTGGAAACCTGTTCCAAATTTTGTTTGCTTTACCGTGCAAATAAACATTCCTTCTCAGAAAAATAATCTCACCCATTATCATCTTCTCGTCGGTGTCGACGCCGATGGGAGCTTGCGTTTTTCATGCCACATCTCAAACTGCGGCAAGTTTACAGCTTGCCAAACCCCCCCCCCCCCCCTCTCCCCCCTCCCGAAGCCACAAAGTGTTCATTACGGAGTCAACTTTTCTTTCATCTTTTCGCAAATTGCTTGTGGGTTCAGCAGCGGTTGAAAAGCTTTATGCGCCACCACCGGGGAAGCCAGCACCAGCGCCAGCCCCGCGCCAGGAGTTACGGGAGTCCGTGCAACCGTGCAGCTCTGCGGGGGAGACGGATTAATTATTATTTCGAAGAACTCCATCCTCGCAGACAAAAGCTATTCGTCGTCTCTGCCGCTGAGATGTTTATTAAGTAACCTTGCTTCGCGTGCGGATTGTGGGCTATAATTGAAAACATTGATACACCTAGCAGACACTCGTGGAAGCAATGTAATTGCCATATTTTTATAATGTTGGTTCTATATTTAAAAATCTTCACAGCAATGACTGCCAGAGAGGCTGTGGAGCCTCGACACACGAATGAAAGACTTTTAGATTGGAGAAAAGTAAAGCATTCAAGCTGTGCAGTCATCCCAACGTGGGACCTCCAGGCGAGATTGTCACCTCTTGAACCGAAATTAATTTTGAACGATTTCCTTTTCTGTGCTTTTCCCTTCGTTCGGAAAATTTACTGCCCGTTTAGTGACTCGCAAAACGATCGCAGATCGTTGCATTGCTTTCTTCCGCTCTTATAGTTGAAAAGACCACTTCGTTTTGGAAACCTTGACGCGTTGGAGGGGTAAAGTTCAATGTGAAGTGACGCAATGGTATAATTAATGGATGAAATCAAATTATTTTTAATTACTTTTTTACTTTCTTCGTGGTGGAAGCAATCGCTCGCAAGACTGATTTCAAAGTGGAGAACCGTAGTGCCTCAGGATGGGTAGCTATCGATTCAGCTTTCAGTGCATGTTAGCTTTGTGGTCTTTAAGACTTGATGACACTTTTCGGTAGAATCTGAAATATCTATCAAGTGGAGCTTCGTAGTGTGAAATTTGAATCTGAATCTTTTTAATTATAATTGATCAATGTCAATTCTATTTTCCATAGTACACACCTGTAATAAAAACCAATACAGTTCAAAAGAATCATTCGATGCCTTTCAGATTTTAATGTACTTATAATTAGCTTCATTTGCTCTAAGGTTATTCTAAATTTCATACTTTTTATCAAACAAAAGCACCCAAATAATCAATCTACGGATTGCAATAATCAGATACCTTATTGTTTCGGTTAATAACTTGAAAAAATCGGCTAGAATACTGTTCACCGATTTTTAGAACAGGTTTCTCGATAATATCTCATGCGAGATTTCGACTCTTACTCCTTTTCATATTTGCACGTTTGACCAACACTTGACGAATCATCTCCAAAGAAACATTTAACTTTAAAAACCGGTTTATTAGAATCAACGATTGCGGGATTTTAGAATCAGTTCATATTATTTCTCATTTATTCCGATCTTTGCGCTCCGATTTACGTGGATTCCGCTCAGGTTTACCGTATCCTATATTGAGCCATTCGGTGAGCAATTTCCCTAATTTCTACTGTTTCCGAGAGGAATGCTTCAAATTGTGTTTTTTCTTCCTCCGCGAGCACTTCTATTTTCAACATTTTGTGAATTTATTATTCAATAAAATTAAAACGATGAAATTGATAACTCCTCTTATACAGTATATTCCTGAAACTCTCAGTTACTCTTCTACAAGATCGTGTGATTACATTATTACAAGGGAAAACGTTTTGAGGTCAATCAAGAGGGGTTTACGACTGACTATGTATACTTGGTCCAATATGACTGAACAATTCGATGATGAAATCATATCCGATTTATTCAATACGCAGTCGGCGTGGATTTTAAACTTTAGAATTTCCTCCACTAAATCTATACAATAAATCAACGTATGTATTAGGTTACGTTACGTCATTTGTCATAAAAAAACATATTTTAATTACCAAAAATAATCAATTAACATTACCTAAAAACTTCTTGACAGAAACTCATCCAAATAATCATCATTGTCGTTGTCCTGCTTTGAATTCTCGTAAAGTTCGTGGTGTACTTGAAGAATATATTTCAGCAATGAGTGATATCCGTGTATGTCGGCTTCGAAATACCATGCCCAGAACCGCACGTGTGAGAATATAAAAAGATAGACTGGTAGGTTGAAACCAGTAGCGGCAAATCTGCAAGTGGTTTCGAAGGTATTCAAACGCTATAATACAACAAATACTCGCTACTTAATCCTACGTCAAGTATGCAGTGCAGTGCAGGTGCTGGAAATCTTCAATTTTCAGCGTTTAATGCTCAGTTATTTCTTGTTGGATTTACAACATTCTTGCCCCAATCGACATAAGCGAGGAAATACAAATTGTAGCAGTTTGTGTCCAGGTCACCACTACGCATTTTCAACGTAGGACTACAACATTATTTTTATTTTAAATAAGTTCACTTGCTTAACACTTGCATCGAAATTTGAGAAATAACTCTATGTCAGAGAGTTTTGGTGATTTTCAAAAAGGACGATAAGTTGGATTGTTCTGTAGATGCGGTGGAAGCGGAAATGGACAGTGATGTGTTTAGATCACATCCAATACATGATGGAAAGTGAAGGGAAAAAGTGTTTAACTCGTTCTTCGCTCGCCTTCTCTGTTTGTTCTATTTCAGTTATTGGACATACAAACGATGAGAGGGAACACAATTATTCCTCTCGCGAGCGATAAACCTCTACGTTTCATAAATTACAAAACTGTTCCCCTATTCCCCTCACTATATGTCCATTATACCCGCACTGACAAAAATGTTTTACTTTTCGGCCTGTTTTAATTTCAGTAAAAAACAATTGTTTGTAAAACATTCGAAAAACAGTATTTAAGTTTGGGAAGCAAGAGTTTGCAATGATATATTTGAAGTTCTTCTAAAAACATGTCCGTTTTACCCCCACCTCCGGGAGGCGATCTGGCGTAGTGGTAACATCCATGCCTCTCACGCTGAAGGTCACGAGTTCAATTCTCACTCCCGACATTCTTCCAAAAATGGAAGTACAAGTGACGAACCAGCCAAATGAGTTGAAAGTCACTATAATACAGATAAAAAAAAACCACCTCCCTTACATATTTGTTCTACTTCCGCCATTACCAATTTTTGTCTTAAATCCCGATTTCCTTTACTGCCCCTTGGGTGATTTTTCTATTCTCAATCGCTTTGCGCCACTCTCCCTTAAGTCCGATTGAGCTGAAATTTTGCATAGGGTGTTTTTTCGAGGTTATTTTCACCACATTTTTTCACCATTTTTCTCCACAACACAGCTTCCAAACTCCGAATGTTCGTAACATCTGCGGTGTTTACTAGCCGTCCCAAAATCAGTAACAGGTTAATAGAACAAGATGACGCAATGCTACTAGTTGTGTCTAAATAAATATATATTTCAAAGATAAGCGACAACAATGACATAATTTTGATTTTGATTTTTTTTCTATCCCATGCAGTTTGGTTTCAAATATGGGCGATGATCAATGATCTAATAAACCGATTCATGTTTATTAGATCATTGAATGTAAATAATTTTTTTAAAAATATTTAAATTTATTTAAAATCGTTATCGTTATAACGAGTCGTATTGCTACGATATTCAGGCTTTCAAATATCCATTGAAATGTGTTCAAACGACATTTCTGTGGGATATGGGATACAAACCTTCCCAAATGTACAAGTATCTTATTGTGGGTTACTGACAACTTTTTTGATTCAATGTCTCAAGTAAACATCGAACCAAAAAGCTCACAAAAAGTTTTAGTTTTACTTTTATTGTAGTTATATGTTTGAATTTTATTATCAGCAGGAATGGAAAAACTAGAAATAAATGATTAGATATACAAAATATGTTTATCGATTGTTAAGTTCAACTACAGACAGGCAGATAACTCATGATCGATCGTACTCTCGTATGATACAATATGAATACAAAGTATGAATTGCCATGTGTTGTGTTATGTTGAACAAACCGGGTATTACAGCAATTTGATCTAACGTGGCAGGAAGTCGAGCTATACTGCCCATGTTTATATAGGAGACGTAAGCGACAAATTGAACAAAATCGACTTTTTCGCTGTTTTGCATTCTACGCCATGTAATACGTTTGCTCAACATGCAAAAAAACATTTTTTGTTCGAAAACATTTGAGCAAATTTTGAAAAAAAGGTTTCCGAAAAATCACTGTTTGTCCCCACATAACAGACGTAGTTCCATATAGCTTTCGTACATCGTTCGAATATGAACAATTATCAGTATTATGTGCTATAAACTAAATCTACATTTGAATCACATTCTTTGTAGAGTCCAAACATGCCTGTCATGAAAGTGTCTTATCACTTAGTGTTTCCTAATAGTTGAATATAAGAAACCATTGAAACACTACTCACATAATTGCTATTTTCTGTATACTGCACCGCGATGAACAAAGTAAAGCATTTGTGTTTTTTAATGTTATAACTACCTACATTTCTGCATTTGAATCTACAAGTAGGTAAAAAAAAATTAATTTGCAATATCCAAAATACATATTTTTAATTTTTTTTTAAATTTTGTTCATATAAAATAGAAGTGCCCAAAAATGGGCCCAAGATGGTAAAACTATTTTTGACGAACTTTGTGGAACATCGAATTTTTATGAATTTCCGAAACTTCGAATTTGTGTATGTTAACAATCATTTTTAACCACAAATTATGATTTATGATGTGATTTAAAACAAAAAAGGTTATTATAAATCTCCTTCTAAAAGTAGCCATTCTCGAGATATTTAAAAAAATATTTTTAATTTATTGTCTTTTTTATAGTAAACTAGCTAACCCGGCAAACTTCGTCCCGCCCATTTACTTGATTAATTCTCGAGTAATGCAGAGATTTGTGTTTTATTTGTATGGCAGCCACCCCTAAGAGAGGGGGGAGGGGTATCTAACCACCATAGAAACATTCATTGCACCCTAAAGTTTCCATATGCCTAATTTGGTTTAATTTGCTTGATTAATTCTCGGGTAATGCAAAAATTTGTGTTTCATTTGTACGGCAGCCCCCTCTAAGAGAGGGGGAAGGAGTATCTTAACACCATAGAAACATTTATTGCATCCTAAAACCTCCACATGCCAAATTTGGTTTCATTTGCTTGATTAATTCTCGAGTAATGCAGAAATTTGTGTTTCATTTGTATGACAGCCCCCCCTTTGAGTGGGGGAAGGACTGTCTAACCATCATAGAAACATTTATTGCACCCTAAAACTTTCACATGCCAACTTTGGTTTCGTTTGATTGATTAATTTCCGAGTAATGCAAAAAAATGTGTTTCATTTGTATGGCAGCCCCCTCTAAGAGAGGGGGAAGGAGTATCTTATCACCATAGAAACATTTATTGCATCCTAAAACCTCCACATGCCAAATTTGGTTTCATTTGCTTGATTAATTCTCGAGTAATGCTGAAATTTGTGTTTCATTTGTATGGCAGCCCCCCCCTTTGAGTGGGGGAAGGACTGTCTAACCATCATAGAAACATTTATTGCACCCTAAAACTTTCACATGCCAACTTTGGTTTCGTTTGCTTGGTAAATTTCCGAGTAATGCAGAAATTTGTGTTTCATTTGTATGGCAGCCCCCCCTTAGAGAGGGGGGAGGGGTCTCAAAATATCACGAAAACCTTCCCCGGCCCCAAAAACCCCTACATACCAATTTTCATGTCGATCGGTTCAGTAGTTTCCGAGTCTATAAGAATCAGATAGACAGACAGACATCACTCCATTTTTATATATATAGAAGATATTCCCTTTTAATATGTTTGTCGTGTTATACCGTCATGTTCATGAAATTTTATGAATTTGCTTATAATTTCCAACAACTTTTCCAAATACATCATTATGGTAAAAATATTTGTTTAGGAGTTACGTTGAAAAACATTTGAAGACATGTGGGTTAACACAAAACGTAGCGATATTAAAAAACCTTTTCTATCTTAATACAAACTTTTAACATATTATTCGTGTTACACAATCAAAACACGAACAGTAGAATTGAAATCCCAACAACAAATACACCTTGTTGATTCAACCGGACGTTACGGGTACAAATATAATTAACTTGTTTACGTTATACCCAGATTATACCTGAAGTCAGGTATCTCTAAGCTACCTCTGTATAGGTATATAAAGTCAGGTACCTTTAAGGTACCTCTATAATGTATATAAAGTTACTCATATTCAAACATCGTTCATCAGTCGAACAATCTTCCTTATAGAGTGAATAACAATATACCACAATGGACTACAAAAAATTTTTTCTTCGTGTTGTAGACCGTTTCCAAAAAACGGTAAGAAATGTTCATCTGAAAACCTTTCTTAACCCTGTCAATGATTGAGAAACTTAAGTCAATGGGATGCAGTATCCTTTTAGATACATCTTTGAAAATTCGCGGATCATGCCGTTTATCTGTATACTCTTCCAAACCAAAGCAGTGCAATACTGAGGAGCAGATCAGTACAGCAGTAGGAAATACTTTAGAAGAAGTACCATCAATAGTTTCAGTCGTTTCAGCATCTTCGCAAGATTCCCAAAACAGCAATATACCAAAGTATTCCCGAGCGTACAACATTGAGCTATTCAACAAGGGAATCGCCGGTATTAACGTTTCACCAATAATGACGAAAAGATTTGGACAGGCTAGTTACCCCGAACAAAAATTCAAAGAAATTTCTAAAGTTATTAAAAGAAATCTATTTTCCTTTTCACATGAAGAAGACGAAGAGTCGAACTTTAAACAAAAGGCAAAATAGTTTGATGAGATTATCAATCATCTCAAAGAGAAATTTGACCACACAGAGACAACAAGATCAGAAAAAGTTAGAATTTTAACAGTTTTGTTTAACAGTCTTGGTCCGTGCAAAAAAATGGAAGAAGAATTTGACGTTAATAAATATATGGCAATCCAAGCCAAAAAACTGGCAAATGAAAAAGGTGTATTGTCGACACCACATAGCAAATATGAACCAAGTTTAAGTGAAGATGTTAAAAATCATGTTTCGGAATTTTATAATGACGACGATATCAGTCGATTATTACCTGGAGAAAGAGACTATGTTTCTGTAGCCAAAGATGGGGAGCGTCAACACATCCAAAAAAGGTTATTAATAACATCACTACGGGAAACTTTCAACAGATTAAAGGAACTTAATCCAAATTGCAAAATTGGATCTAGCTCTTTGCATCAATGCGTCCGAAGCATTGCAAATTGCTGAGTAGTTCAGGAAATCATAACGTTTGTGTTTGTACATTCCATGAAAATGTAAATCTTATGCTTCATAGTCTCAAAAAATATTCCTTTAACATTGAATGCAAAGAATATATGGAAAAAATACTATGTAACATATCAAATAGATCAAAATACTGTTACCTTCGTGAATGTAAAAAATGCTCAACAATGGACGAGTTTGGAAACTGGTTTCTAGATGAGCTTCAGGAACACAATTTAATTGAAATCATTTATGCACAATTGATTTCTACTGATCGATGCGACATAGAGACTCTTGTAAAACCGGTGGAAGAATTTGTATCGTATTTTCGCGAAAAAAATTGAAAAATTACTAACTCATGATTACATTAAAACACAACAGTCCACATTTCTTAACAATATAAAAGCTAATCTGCAAGAAAATGAGGTTGTTGTGATTTCCGAAAATAATTCATTTGAACTTCAAGATGAAGTTCAAAGTCATCACTGGAACAATGATCAAGCAACAATCCATCCATTCGTTGTTTATTATAGAGATGAAAAAGGTTCTCTGGCAAATTTAAGCTTTGTAGTTATATCTGAAGTTTTAAGTCATGACACAATAGCTGTGCAAGTATTTATTTCTAAATTGGTAACATTTTTGAAACAACAAATGCAGGTAAAAAGAATAACATTCATGTCGGATGGTGCTGCATCCCAGTATAAAAATAGGAACAATTTTGCGAGTATATGTCAGTTTAAATCGAAATACGACATTGACGCTGAATGGCATTTTTTTGCAACATCACACGGCAAAGGACCTTGTGATGCAATTGGTGGTACATTAAAACGGATGGCAACAAGAGCTAGTTTGGCTAGGCAGCATGAACATCCGATTACGAGTGCAAAAACGTTATTTGACTGGGCTAGCAAGCGAAAAGAAGTATATCTTACAAAATTGTCATTTTCATATATGCCACAATAAGAATATGATCAGGGTGTGGAAGAGTTGAGTAGCATGTATGATAACACCAAACAAATTCCGGGTACCCAAAAGTATCATTCTTTTGTACCTGTATCCGAGAATGAAGTAGAGGCAAAGTTGTACTCTAACGACAATGCAGCAAGTTATCATAATGTGTATAGAAATATAAGAAAATAATGAAAAAATTAAATTATATACAACAAAATAATTAGTTGATAAAAATTAATTGTCGATAAAAAATAAATGCTAAAAATTCTAGTATTATTATTAGTATCTCTTAAACTCCGATAAGGGGGTCTCCGTAGCCACATTGGCTGCGCGTTCGCTTAGTAAGCGATCGATCGTGAGTTCAAAACTCAGGGCCCCCATTGACCATCTTTGTGTTGTTACAGAATAACTACGTCCACGCAACAATCATCAGCGATGGAGATCGATCCACGGTCGAAATAAGATCGATTCATCCATACAACTGCTCTGCTCTGCAAGACACATCGGGCTGCTGTTTTATAAATAACTCAACAATGGATCAACGACTGTCTCCGCTGTCCAGTCTTAACTGTGGATAATGGAAGAACAGATAGAAAATTCTTTCGCCTAAATGGCTACTGTGTAAATATGTACCATTTGCAATGGTATAGAAGGGAATACTCTAACGCCGAAAAATGGCAACTGTGTAATGTGCTAATTATAGATATGATAAATATGTGACATGTACACGATTAAAATTCGGCTCTGTTATAGCTAAAATGCTAATGAGCCTAAAATAAACAAAAGGGATAAAAAAAAAACTCCGATAAATATAGGAATTATTTGACCAAATTGTAGAGAATTATATTTTTTTCCTTTAATAAATGTTATGCTCTGTTGGTGCAACATGTATAACATGTTAAAAGTTTGTATTAAGATAAAAAAAAACATTTCTCAATATCGCTACGTTTTATATTAACCCACATGTGTTCAAGTGATTTTCAACGTAACACCTAAACATATATTTTTACCATGATGATGTATTTGGAAATGTTGTTGGAAATTAGAAGCAAATTGATAAAATATCATGAGCATGACGGTATAACACGACAAACATATTAAAAGAGAATATTTACTATAAAAAAGACAATAAATTAGAAATATATTTCAAAATATCTCGAGAATAGCTGCATTTAGAAGGAGATTGATAATGAGCTTTTTTGTTTTAAATCACATCAGAAATTATAATTTGTGGCTAAAAATGATTGTTAACACACAAAAATTCGAGGTTTCGGAAATTCATAAAAATACGATGTTCCACAAAGTTCGTCAAAAATAGTTTTATCATCTTGTACCCAATTTTTAAATTTTCTACATGACTTCTATTTTATATGAAAAAATAAAAAAAAAATAAAAAATATGTATTTTGGATATTGCAAATTAAAGTTTTTTTTTGTAAATAAAAAAAAAGAGTACTAATTTTTTTTTCTCAGTGTATATTTTTTTCGTGTTTAAACATCAATACTCTATAACTCTTTCTAAGACACTATTTCGGTACGACTCATAGTTTTTGAGATATAAATTATCAAAGATTTCTCCTACTAAAATCGATACGCCTATTTCAAAAGTTACGCTTGAGTCAAAAAAAATCCCAATTGCTGTGGAAAACTCATATTTCCTTCAACCCAAATGGAATACAAACTTTCATTCGAATCAAAAATATTCATGTTTTGTCATTTGTTGATTTCATTTGGAATTGCTCATACCTATTGCATTCAATCACATATGGTTTCCATAGAAGAAGTATAGATCAGTACAACAGCTCATCTCATTCGAATACATTCTGACAGATATGTTTTTTTTAACACAATTCAAAGCCTAGCATAGCAGGACGACTCGTTACCGATGGAAATAATTTCTCGCGAACAAGGTGTCGACTGACTGATAACGATAACGATTTTAAATAAATTTGAGGCACCATTGCTCCAACACGAGAGACTGTTCTATATTCCCTAGACTACAATTGCCACCCATGTGAATTGTAGTGTACGTTTAAGTAGCATACTGCCGATCTACGCATAGTTGTCCCATGTTATTTTTTAACAATTTTCACTTTTCTTCATCAAACGATGTTTTCATGCCTAATCTTCTAAAAAAACACAAAAGTTATTGCTTATTCCCAGCTTCTCAAAAAACAACATCAAGCTTAATTGTCCCACGTTGATATACAAGGCATAACTGTCCTGCCATGTGTTTTTGTAGATCCATAATAAATGAATCGGCTTAAGTACAAGAATTTTATGTCACTCTTACAGCAGGGCCAATGCACTCATTTCTGGTTTTGAAGGACTAATTCGCTAACAAATAAAAAAAAAGATTTAACAGAACTCGTGTACCCCTTGTTAGCGAATGCCCAATAAAAATGTTATTTATATTCTGCAAAGGTGTTGCAGATCACTTCTTTCTTCATATAACGAAGTTGTAATGCATAATCTTTCGGAAAACCCCAAAAATCTTATCGTTTGTTTCCAGTATTTCAAAAAACAACGTCAAGTTCAATTGTCCCATGTTGTTATTCTAGGGAAAACTATCCCACCATGTATTTTGAACCGCAATCAAGCTTGATTCATTCAAGTGAGGGGAACTTTTCAGATTTCTTTGAACAATAGTTTACTGCTTATTAAAAACCCGGTGTATTGCCAAACTTAAATGCTTAAAACTTCTGGTAGACAAATATGCTAGAAAACTTTGATTGCGTTTTTCTCAATTGCTCATTTTGGAACATGGGACAACTATGCATAGAACGGCAGTATATCACTCGCCACTTTCATTTCATTTATTTAATTAATGAGGATCATTTTCATCCTACCTATCCTGCTCATGTTCCACATTGTTTGCAGAATATACACTGAGCCGGCTTCCTAATTATTAATTGAAACAATTTTCCGACGCCGACGAATAAATCGAAAGTCATCCAATAATATTGCGCCTCGACATGCGAGCTGAATTGGGTACTTTCTCACTTTTTCTCTTGGGTGTTCGATGTTGCGCTGTCATTTCTCCACTAGCAAGCTCATCTATGCACACAGAAGCATCTGTTCCTAAAACATTCCACATGTTTAGCAGCACTATTTCCGAACATCCTACATCAGCCATTTCGAATGGTGGTGGATTCGAAATGGGTGACAATTTAGCAGTTTCGAATGAGGGTGGAACCAGCAATGAAATTAAATTGCTTTCTGGTCTAATCGAAAATTGCTCTAATCGAAATTATGGATGCTACTTGCAGAAATAAATATAATGTAACCATACGATTAATGTTTAAGGTACACCCTAACAACCATGGTGACAACGTGACGATAGAAGACGTTCTTTCGAATGCCCGATAATCAGCTCATCGGTTCCCCCGGGAGGTTTTCCCGCATTCAATTCCTCCCCTACGAAGCAATGTCATTATCGATTCTGAATCACCCAGGTGAGAATGACACTAACTGGAAGAAAAGGACGAAACCGATCAGAAAAATTGCACGTAACTGTGTGTCCACTGTCCGGCTCGACTGCTCACACCTAATAGATTGTAAGTTAGTTTGCAAATGGATTAAAATGTCTTCGCACAGAAAGAAAAGGTCTGATTACAAATTACACCATTATGAACAATTGTGTGTTTCAAGAGTAAAAATCTACGTCTGTCGTGTGCTCTCGTGTCTGGCTGCTGTGATGCTTAACATTTATCACCTCGGGTGGATGAGAATACACAGAGCGCACTAGAAGAAATGAAGAAGCTCGTTTTTTTTTCTAAAGTCACCGAATGGCGGCGTGCGAATAATGAAAATCTAGATACTCAAGAGCACATTGTTGAAACGATGAGTGCTACGGCATGACGTAGGGATGGCATGTTGAATTAGATTTAATTTCCTGCTTCGCAACATGGGAAACTGTTATCGTAAGAGCAGCATTTTCATCCGCCATATACTCTCTGCACACAACGACCGTTCATGTGGATGTATGCTGATGGAATGTGTGCAAACCATGTGTCTCCCCAACCCCCCCCCATTTTCAAATGTTTCATCATTCGAAGGACAAGAACGATAAAATCTAAAACAGGCATCGATGTTAGCCCATGAACGGAGAACGAAGATCTAAGATTGTAATTGTAGATAATTTAGGAGATGGGAGATTAAACTGTTCATGCTCAAGTGTCGTGCATCTGCATGAATTCGGTGCAGCTCCGACCTAAATAATCAGCAATTTCCGATGAAGATTTTTCCAGACAGATAAAATAAAATCACGCCATTCTTAACTAGTAGCACTGATTGAAGGGGTTGGAAAATTATCGTCAAGGGCCATGTTGGTTGTTTTGAGTTAGGATTGCTTTTATTAATTGAAAAAAATTATCGACTCATCTTTTTTTTCTCCATTTTCCTTTTTCATAATTTCTCTGCTAATGCCTAACATTTTCCTAATCTACGAGATTGGGAACAACAATCTATCTTTGATCAATGTTCAAAATCAGTTAATCTAAGACTATTGACAAATATTCATTCTACTTTATTCATTTTTTTAGGGTGAGTCATTTCACCAATCAACACGAAACACGTTTCAAATAAGATCACGATCAATTTTTGAAAAGGGCTGATGCAAAAATAACACTATAACGCCAAAAAGGGTTATTTGATCGAAATAGTGTCTTAGGCAATGTTATAAATTATAACTTTTCGGCTCTGGAAAAATTATACCCTAGACAAAAAGCTTTTTATTGATCGAAAACAAATTGAATGAAAAGTTTAAAAATGGAAAATCTCAAAAATATTGTAGTTAAAATCTAAATTTCTGACACAATAAAGCCCATATTGTCTCCAACAACTGGTTTGTCATATGATACTGGGTAAATAAAAATGATTTATTTATGACATTTTAAAACTTGCACGATTCTTACCAAAAAGTTTTAATTCAAAAACTAAATGAAATGTAAGAAATTGTTCAAGTTTTCATAAAAAAAAATACCATAAACTATTTTTTCATTTTCTGAATTGAAATTCATTTTTCTTGAAAACGTAATTATTTCAAAGTCTCATAAAAATTATATAAATAGTTCTACCAGTTTCCAACAAATGACCCATCGTAAGATAGGTACTTTTACAGGGAAAAAGTTTTTCGAACAACAACTTTTCATGTTTACTTTGAAAGAGTTACAACTAATCCTAATTCAGTTTAAAGTCATGATTATATCGCTATCTTGACTTTAAACTACATTAGGTGTATTCGACTAAGTTTAAGATCTTGTTAAAACATGAACTTTTGACGAAGATGTCAACTTTATATTTTTTTTTATAGTTCCTGGAATATATGTCATTTTCGTATGGAGACGCCTGAAAAAATAATGTTTTACTCGTAAAATTTTTCAGTAAAAATATTAGCGTTTGACATTTTCTCAATGTGTTTCAAAATAGAAAAAAGTTTGCAGAATATGTCAATCACGTTAATCTACATGCTAAAATGTTACGATTTAAACATTCATAGTAATTTAAAAGAAAAAAAACACGAAAAAGTTATTGTTAGGAAAAATCATCTGATGACTCTTACATATGTTTTTCAGAATTTAGAAAAACATCTTTTTCAGAAAAAAATGGGCGGTTGTATCTATAATATAACCGCAAGGTTGGCGTGGGACTACCTTATCTTTTATATCCCATTTATTTATTTAAGGCTCATTTGCATGATTTTTTTATCATATATCTATAATTAGCACATTACACAGTTGCCATTCGCCAGTATTCCTTCTATACCATTACATATGGTACATTCACACAGTAGCCATTCAGGCGTAAGAGTATTCTTTCTGTTCTTCCATTATCCAGTTGGACCACCGGACAGCGGAGACAGTTGATTGATCATTGTTGAGTTATTTATAGAACAGCAGCCCGATGTGTCTTGCAGAGCAGAGCAGTTGTATGGATGAATCGATCTTATTTTGACCGTGGATCGATCTCCATCGCTGATGATTGTTACGTGGACGTAGCTATTCTGTAACAACACAAAGATGGTCAATGAGGGTCCTGAGTTTTGAACTCACGATCGATCGCTTACTAAGCGAACGCGCAACCAATGTGGCTACGGAGACCCCCAACTACCTTATCTTAGCAATCATTCTTTTGTATTGATTAAATTCTTGATTGAATGAAACAGTTTCCAAATTCAATTGAATTCAATATATTTGCTTTGTGAGTAAAAAGATTGACAAATTCCATGTAAAGTCAATTCACGCATTGTGATAGATTGTTCTTCGTTACAAGTAAATTTAATTACAGACCCTCTACGTTTGGTATGATGCCTAGGACAAAATATATGTACGGAGCAATCATCAAACGATTATTTTATCTTACATTTCCCTCTGAAGTTTACATCTCTCAAGTGTACGTACTTCTTGAACCGCGAATTTGCTTGAAACTGGAAAGTTCATTCGCTTCTAGTGTGTGCACGATTTTCCCGGGTTTCTAAGTTCAGAAGATCGTGTTAGGACAGACATATTCCAGGTTGCACAAAGGCAAGCGAGGACAAAGATAATCGCAGCTTGCATTTACTTGCAGAGCCGATTTACCCAGAAACCTTGGTTTTGAAGTCTGTGTTAGGGAAACAATTCAATCGGAACAAAAATACCCCCGATTGTATGAATTCGCAATGCCGATTTCCCCACGCTCCATGGATTAGAAGTATGTGTTAGGGAAATAGATTTCAGTCGGAACAAAAATACCCCCGACATGCATGAATTTGAAATGCCGATTTTCTTCAGGCACCTTGGTTTAGAAATCTCTGTTAGGGAACACATTTCGGTGGGAACAAAAGACCAAGCAGTGGTCTCGAAGGAACAAAAGTCCCCCTACTTTCATGTATTTGCAATGCCGATTTCCCCAAGGCTGCTTAGTTTTGATGGCTGTGTTAGGGAAACCGTAAATCGGACCAATCAAAACGAGGCAGTTTGGACGTTTAGATAGCGCTTGACATTTTACAGCTATTTAATTGTTTATCTAATGAAAAATAACATTTTGTTAGTTGCGATAGATGCGTAGTAATATTCCCTATCAATTGATGCAAACATCTTTCCGATTCAGTAATAAATGTTCGAGTTATAAGCACTCGAAGCCTTCATTTTTTCCTGCATGTTCTGTATTCAGGTTTCCCATATATTCCGGTTAGACGTCGTCCCACGTCAAAATAATTTTAATTTTGCATGATATTGTTTAGTGATAAATAAATAATTTCCTACTTTCCATTATTTAACCAACATTGTATAAGTTTTGAGTGAAATTGTTTTTTGATATTTTGAGTTTTTTTCCACTTTTTTTCGAAAAATTTTGGCTCAAAAATAGGTTTTTGAGGAAAAATGTGTGATTGACTGTGATTGTGTGTAGTAATTGCATTGGAATTGAATTTTTCCATTGTTAAAAATCTGTAATTTGTTTCTCTTTTGATACATCAAATAGAAGCCCAGAGAAAAAAATTCCTATATGAACTTGTATCCTTTGAACGGGTTAGATGAGATAATCTGATAGAACCCGGGACCACATTCTGTTCAAAAATGTACACAAAAATAACATCAAAGACATTACTACCCTTTTCTTCCGTTTATTCAATTATGCAGAAGAAAACAAGGAACCATCATTTATCATTTTTAAACAAAGTTTAAACTAAGTCAAATAAATCTATGACTACAGAAATATATTATATTATAGATAAAAATAGCATTTTCTCCTTCGTTGCCATGTTGTCCGGAACATTGTAGGGGTTTGTAATAACTTTGTACCCAGGTGACGTATATTGAGTATCCTATGCTCTCTTGGGAAGTTCGTGTAGCTGCTGTAGTGAACTGATCTCATTGGGTGCTAAGTTCTGCTTATGTATAAGCAAGGAAAAAGAGAATGGGCAAGTGCTTTCGAGGAAGTGAAGCGGGCTTCTAAGGAAGACATATATGGGGAACATAATATTGAGATAGCAACTGCTCAAGCTATCATTATCTGATATGCGTGAGTATACCATTTCGAACTTTTAAATCAGCAGTCAGTTAAATTCATTAATTGCATTTTTACATAACCAAACAACATTTACGATATTATGACATCCTGGACCACAATTACATAAATTGTTAGTAGCAAGATCGACACGATAAAGATGAGCCCGAATTGATTAAACTTTGGGAATAATAGAGTAAAAACATCTTCCGAGAACATCCCTCCATTGATTCTGCCAACTGATTAATGCCAATTATCGGCAAATGGAGAATAATTCCTAAACGTATCGACTCGCAATGTGAGCTTACACCCGTATGTAGGCAACCAAATTGCTCGTTGCGTCGGGGAGGAAAGCGAGTGGTAAGTGCAATCGAAAAAAAACATACTCCTTTCAATCGTCAAATTGATTAACTTTTTTACTATATTTTCTGATCGTGTTCCAAGGAAAAAAGCAAAAAAAGTTCCTGTCTGATAGTATATAACACAACATATGTCGCAATAAGGATTTTGAGTAATATGCATTCGAAAACTACTAATGAATCGTTACATTTTTCGTAGAGTGACCCCCCTATATAGAAATCAAAGACATAGTCCTATGTCAAAAAACTTTTATTTTTTTGTTAAATTCTGTTTAATTGAAATTTGAAAAAAATCCTACATTTCATCCTTTTACGAGAATTTTGTAGGCATTGTAGTTTTTGAGTTGGATCTTTTTGTAAAAAAATGGGTGGGTTATATCTACGATATAACCGCAAGGTTGACGTGGGACTACTTTAGCTTAGCAATCATTTGTTTGTATTCAATATAGTTGCTTTGTGATTGAAAAGATTGTATAATGCCATGTAAGGTCAATTCATGCATTGTGATAAATTATGTTCTTCGTTACAAGTAAATTTAATGACAGTTCTTTTTCGTTTTGTTTAATGCCTAGAACAAAATATGTGACCGGAAGAATTATCAAACGATTATTTTATTATACGTTTCCTTCTGAAGATTGCATCCCTCAACTGTATGTACTTCTCGAAACGCGAATTTGCTTGATTTGATGAACTTCAGGCACTCAGTTTCGATTCTGACATGTACGTCGAACGCACATTGTTTAATCAATATCAATACGCGTTTTCGCAGCAAATGGTTATCAACATTTTGCCTAATCATCAAATGGTATGCGTAGAAATTCAGTGAGCAGAAGATATGAAGGCATATCCTTCAATGCAATCTTGAATAACCGAGCCAAAGCGTTATGTTCGTACACGCTCTTGCAATCTGTGTTAGGAAAACACTTTTCGGAGTGCAAAAAAAAATGCGGGTGCAGAAGTACTTGCTTGCATGAATCAACAACTTCAACTTCTACTTTTTATACTATAGAGGATTCGAACAGCAAAGTTCATTCGCATCTAGTGTGTGCACGATTTTTCCAGGTTCTTAAGTTTAGCAGACCGTGTTAAGGAAACATATTCTAGTTTGCACAAAGACAAGCGAGTACAAAAGTTCTCGCAGTTTGCATTCATTTGCAAAGCCGATTTCCCCAGACATCATGATTTTGAAGTCAGTGTTGGGGAAACACATTTCAGTGGAAACAAAAATACCCCCTCATTCATATATTTGCAATGCCAATTTCTCCAAAGCTGCTTGGTTTTGATGGCGGTGTTAGGGAAACCGTAAATCAAGCCAATCAAAACGAGGCAGTGAGGGCGTTTAGATAACGCTTAACATTTTACAGTTTTTTAATTGTTTATCTAATGGAAAATAACATTTTATTAATTGCGATAGAAGCGTAGAAATATACCCTATCAATTGATGCGAAAATCTTTCCGTTCCAGTAAAAAATGTTCGAGTTATAAGCATTCGGAATCTTGCATTTTTTCCTGCATGTTCTGTGTTTAGGTTTTGATTTTCAGCCCTGCTTTGTGTTTCAGTCGGGTATACAAGTCGGCTACCGTCGCATGTGTTCTTCCGATTATGTCCACGTCGTCGGCGAAGTAGATAAACTGACTAGACTTGTTGAAAATCGTGCCCCGCATGTTGAAGCCCGCTCTCCGCATAACACCTTCCAGCGCCACGTTGAAGAGCAGCCAGGAGATTCCATCGCCTTGTCGAAGTCCCCTGTGAGTCTCAAATGATTCCGACAGCTCACCTGAGATCCGCACACTGCACCGCACACCGTTCATCGTTGCCTGAATCAGTCTTGTCAGCTTTCGGGGAAAGCCGTGTTCGTCCATGATCCTCCATAGCTGTCGTCGGTCGATTGTATCATATGCGGCCTTGAAGTCGACGAAGATGTGGTGTGTAGGGACCTGATACTCGCGGCACTTTTGGAGGATCTGCCGCAGTGTAAAAATCTGGTCCGTCGTCGAGCAACCGGGCATGAATCCGGCCTGATAACTTCCCAAAAATCTACTTACTATTGGCGATAGGCGGCGGAAGAGGATCTGAGACAAAATTTTGTAGGCACCATTCAGGATTGTGATGGCACGATAGTTCCCACAATCCAACTTGTCGCCTTTTTTATAGATTGGGCAGATTACCCCGTCCTTCCACTCCTCCGGTAGCTGTTCTGTGTCCCAGATCCTGACTATCAACCGGTGCATACACTCTACAAGTTTTCTCGGACCTCCCTTGAAGAGCTCCGCTACGAGGCCATCCTTACCAGCTGCTTTGTGGTTCTTGAGCTGATTAATGGCCTCCTTAACTTCACCCATCGTCGGGGGTGGTACGTCGTCGTTGTTCATTGCACCGGTGTAGTCCTCCTCAACGCCGTCTAGGTCTCCTGTCTGCGCGCTGTTCAGGTGTTCATCGTAGTGCTGCCTCCAACTTTTGATCACCTCGCGTTCGTTCGTCAAGATGCCTCCTTCCTTGTTTCTGCACATTTCGGCCCGCGGCACAAAGCCTTTGTGCGAGGCGTTTAGTTTCTTGAAGAACTTCCGCGATTCTCGAGAACGATAAAGCAGCTCCATCTCCTCACACTCTTTCTCTTCCAGGCGGCGCTTTTTTTCCCGAAAGAGATGTGTTTGCTGCCTTCGTTTCAGTCTGTATCGTTCCACGTTTTGTCGAGTCGCTCGTTGCAGCATGGCTGCGCGTGCTGCATCCTTCTCGTTCAGGAGCGCTTGGCACTCGTCGTCAAACCATTCGTTCCGTTGTCCTCGTTGTTCATACCCGATGACGGTCTCTGCTGTGCTGCTAATTGCTGATTTTAAGGAGTTCCAGCATTCATCGAGGGGAACAGCATCCAGTTCGTCTACCCCCGGTAACGCAGCTTCAAGACGCTGCGAATATGTTGCAGCAACGTTCGGCTCCTGTAGTCGTCGTAGGTGGTACCGTGGTGAGCGCTGGTGTCTTATGTTATTGACGACTGACAGTTTAGAACGCAGTTTGACCATCACCAGGTAGTGGTCTGAATCGATGTTAGCGCCACGACAGGTTCTGACGTCGATGATATCCGAGAAGTGCCGACCGTCGATCAAAACGTGGTCAATTTGTGTTTCTGTTTGCTGTGGTGATCTCCAGGTGTAACGGTATTGGAGGCTGTGCTGGAAGAAGGTGCTACGTATGGCCATGTTCTTGGAGGCAGCGAAGTCGATAAGTCTTAGGCCGTTTTCGTTGGTTCGCTGATGGGCGCTGAACCTACCAATTACCGGTCTGAATTCCTCCTCCTGGCCGACCTGAGCGTTCAAATCACCGATGATGATTTTGATGTCCTGTTTTGGGCAGCGATCGTATTCACGCTCTAGCTGCGCGTAGAATTCTTCTTTATCGTCATCGGTGCTAGCTAGATGGGGGCTGTGGACGTTGATAATGCTGATATTGATGAAGTGGCCTCTCATCCTCAATCTGCACATTCTTTCATTGATCGGCCACCAACCAATCACCCGTTTTTGCATCTCCCCCATCACGATGAAAGCTGTACCCAGCTCGTGTGTGTTGCCGCAGCTCTGATAGATGGTATATCCACCATGGAACGATCGCACCATCGAACCTTTCCAGCACACCTCCTGCAGCGCTACGATGTTGAAATTGCGGGCTCTCAATATTTCCGAAAGAATTCGGGTACTCGCAAGAAAATTGAGAGACTTGCAGTTCCATGTTCCGAGTTTCCAATCTCTAGTCCGTGTTCTTTGCGTAGGTCTAGTCCGATTGTCCTGTCTCGAATTTCTTTGTGAATTTTCCTGTGCGTTTTATTTTTACGGATGGCTTGCAGGGCCTGCACCAACCCCCTGTCTCGCCGGAGGACCGTCGTGCACAGCTCTTTTTAGAGTCCCCGCTGGCACGAAGACAGTGATCAGCCGTCCCTAACATGGGGATCAGACGCTGTTTTGAGCCGCACCTTCATGGTGAACAGACGCTCGGATAGGCCCCCTTCCCTGTCAGCATACGACCAAGATCCCACCGGGGTTGGTTACCCGATCTTCACTATGGTTACTCGTACCCCAGCCGGTACCACGGGGAGGTAGGGATAGGAGTTACTGGACAGGAAGCTAAGGACCACGAATGGGGTCTATTTTATGCCTGCAGGTACGCGAAGTACCGATGGTACGCTTAGTCCAGTCATTTACCAACCTAGAGACAATATGGGCTTTATTTTGTCGGAAAATTTATATTTTTGAAAAAATGTAGTTTGTGAATACAAATTTAAACTTTATTTTCAATATTTTCGTACAAAAAAAAGGTTTTTTTAGCACGATCAAATAACCCGTTTTGGCGTTTTAGTTTATTTTCTGAAATAATATACTATTTTTACATAAGCCCTTTTCAAAAATTTGTCTTGATTGTTTTAAAAAAACTAAAACCGTAAAATGGCATCCTACCTAGTGCCAAGTTGGCAAAGTTTGAACTAAATCAAAAATAAGGAATTAAAAAATTTCATCAAAAATTCGTGGCGATTGGTGAGATTACTTAGGTATAATACAAATTAGGTAAGTAATTCGTATGTCGCCGTAACTTTTAAGAATGTCAAGCTATGATTCTCAAACTTGATGAGAATCTGAATCTGAATTTGCCAAAAAAGCTCAAAATGGATGACTTTCAGCACTTTTGTGTTTATGATAGTTTTCAATATCTTGTTTGAGATATTTCATGACAGGATCATCATTCCATTAGATAAATTTGTTTTTTGAATCAGTCCTATTGAATAAATTGTTATTATTAACTTGATATTTTTAATCGATTTTGACAAGAGTGTCAACATAGCAAAATCGATTTGTAGCAGTGCCATCTACAGACCAGTTCAAGAACTCTTCACGTTGCTGCAGGGTATCGTTTGCATTTTCAACTAGTTGCTGCATTTCTACTCAATTCAATTCAATGTACTTTTATTGATTCGTTAAACAGCATTTATCATCTAGGGCAATTAGCCCTAGATTAAATTTGTTTTGCCTCGATTGGGTTTATGTAATGAAAAGGAGTGCGGTAAACCTTCGGATTCGCTTAACACTCCTATATTCGTGCGAAAAATCGTATACTCGTATACTCACATACTGTGCGCGCCTCTGTAATATTGCTATTGTGTATTTTTAGGCGATATTGGTTTTTATTCAAAGAAAAAGATATAATTGAATGAAAAACTCCAGAAAATATTTTCTGTATAATTTAAATCAGTTGATTATTAAATTTAATTCAGCCAGCTCATTCATTCTCGGTCTGTCAGACCTATTCGCGATTTTAGGAAGGTCAAGGGCTCCATTAGGGAACGAGGTGATTGCCATTATTTTCCTGTATTTCTCAATGTAAGTAACCATCTAAATTGCCGACGAAACAATATCGAAGCTGGATAAGTCATCAATTTCATTCCCAGTCACGCATTGGAGCACCTTCTAGCGCGAAATGAAAGGAAATATTCGCATTATCTCAACCAGACCTCATCGAAACTCAGAAAAACAAAGTCTCGTGCAGTAATCCCACTCGGAAAGGAGCATGCAATCAATCTCGGAATTAGGCGTTCGTCTGGTTTCGTTTATTTTTCTGATTATTACTATCCACACTCGTCGTGATTATTCGTATCCACAATCACATTACGACTGACATCCGTCGTCTTGTATTTTTGACGACATATTTATTCATAACGACAGAAATCAGCATACTGTTTATGGCTACGGTGTTTCATTATCGGAGGTTTGGGTTTGGGTTTTCTTCGAACACAAGTGAGTAGAGCTCGAGGTTTGTTGTAGATGCTTAGAATTATATTGTAGCCATAGTCGAAGAGATAGCAATTTGGTGTAAAAAAACGACATTAAATCGTTGAATAGATCGAAAGTATTCACCCCTATTCCGGAACCTGTTCGGCTTTGAAGTTAGCATAATGTTGGGTTCTGTAGTAACCCGAACGAGATCGACTTCTACATTTTACAATCCGTGATTCAAGCCCAATCGACATATGCAAAATGGCAACATTGCCTTGACGCGAAACAAAATTATGTCTTATAATGATTTTATATTATTGATATAGTTTGAGCGTAAATGCTAGGAAAATTTTAAAAATATTCAAGTAAAGGTGAGAGCTACAATTTTCAAATATTTGAATAACATCAAGTGTTCATTTTCTATCAAATTCCAACAGTTCGCATTCCAGCAGTAACGTCATTCGAGCCTTCTAATGTGATAGAAAGTAAATGGCTTCACGAATACGGTTGAATTATTTTACTCTCATGAAGTGGTGAGAAGAATATTGAAATGATCACATTTCTACTTCATGTTTAACCGTTTGAATACGGGGGAGTGCGATAGCGCTCCTCTTGTTCTATGTTATTATTTTTGACTTAGCACCTCTTAAAGTAGGATTTCGTCCTTCGGGACATTTTTTGAAAAGGACTTCACGCGCTTTGTGCAGCAAACCATTATTTTGAATGAAATTGTTGAAATATTATTTTTCATTATTTGAAAAAAAAAATAATTTATGTATAGATAAGGGAGTTTATGTTAGTAAATTTTATAAACCTCACTTTTTATGTGTTTCTTCCCTAATAATATAACTTTTGTGACCTAATCAGTTATCTAAGCTCTTTAGTATATTTTTGTTAAAAATACCCAAACTCATCCGCATTTCTGGCATATACTCACAAAATTTGCTCCGCACTCAAACGGTCAAAAAACAAACCAAAAATTTTCAATTCAGACATAGCAAAATTTCTGTCAAAGCCACTACTGATCCGGCACCGATTCGAATATATGAAAAAAGGTAAACGTGTTCCGATTCATTTCTTAATAGATTCTACGCATCTATCACAATAAAAAAATTTATATTAAATAAAAAAAAGTCAAGCATTATCCAAACGCGCTAAATCCCACGTTTTGATTGATCCAAGGAGAGCTTTTGTAAATTTGGGAGTCTTTTTGAGCTTATTTGTAGTTTTTTCCGATTGATCATAACAATTTTCGCGCATTGTTTTCGGGTTAAAAGTGAAGTCAAAATGCAGCTCATTTTAAGGAAAGTATTCTACTACGGTGAAAGCTATGTTCTTCGGTTGAAAAAAAAAACTTAAGGTGCAATTATCGTTTGGTTCGTGGAATTACCCATTACTGATTCGGTTCTGATTTGCTTTTTCCGTTCTGCAAAATATGCTGCATAATATAATTTATGGATTATTACTTTAACACGTTGAGCCCAGCGTCGGTCCCTAGGGGCCGACGTTGAGCTTTTCGATAGGAAAGTGCTGACTGACTGGGACTGACAGTTATAAAAATAAAATAAAAATATATACGGTTTGTTTTCGGATGTTTTACAAAATGTGACTACTTTCTAGTCGAAATGCTGACCATTTTCTATTTATATAATAAATATCTTTGGGAACTGCGACCGACACTGATATTGTGCAAACGCTTTTGATGCGCGCTGTATGGAAAGCACAGCAAGAAAAAATCGGGGCTTAACGTGTTAAGAATGTTTTTGAGAGCGTTAAGCGGCCCTTACACGATCAGTAGCATTGACATTATCAGTAATGACTATATTGGCAAGAATCACTCCATTCCGCATTATCATTATTCTTCAAATTATCAATGAAAATTTATTTCGTTGTATCAAATAAACATCCCCATCAATAAGTTGAAAGGTTTTCTGCGAAAAATGAAGAAATCTTGAACGAAACTTGTTCCTAATAATGGTTTCTGAATATAATTTCAACAATTTGATCTGTTCTTATAATGTATTTTTAGGTAATGACTGAACAATGTTCAGAACAATATGTTATGAGCATCCGAAAAAAAAATTAAAATTCTTTTCATTGTCGTAGTAACAATTTAAAACTGTATTTATTCATGATAATCTCAATAGTTCATGCTAGATTCATTACCATTGAATACCTTCGTAGATGCCGACACCGTATCTTATCGGTATCCTTCACCCACGTATTTGTGCAAAAGATATCGACAGTCTACCGTCGCCATCGCGAATCAACATTTCAAGCTTCGTGCTTCATCGTTGTGAGGCGAAAATGATACGGATTTTCAGGTGGATTAACAAACTTTTGAAATAAAAAAATATGAATGAAAATCATTTTCTTCGCATCAAATAAGTTGCTCTATGTAATAGGGTAATTTTGTAGGAATTTAGAGGAATTTTTGAGGAATTTTGTAGAAATAAAAAAAACTAGAAGTGGGTTATATCTTTGATATAACCGCAAGGTGGACGTAGGACTAACGTTGACTTAGCAATAAATAAGTAACAAGCATATAAATCTCAGACATTTCATCGAATTTCATCGAATAAAGTGATTATCATACCACTTCGTTTAGCCGGAAGAGAATTATTAACGCTCAAGAGGGGAATCGATTCATCCTCGAAATTACACAGCAAAAATAAGACCTCCTTACTAACAATTCCAACTTCCCAACAACGACGATCGATTGAAGCATCAGTAAACAAATAATTATATAACGCTGCTATCATAAATGTGATTTCTTCGATATGTAATATAATGTCAACTACACCATATCGTATCGTGTTCTTCACTATAAAATCCATAGTCAATTGCACCCATCGGTATCGAATTATCATCGATACCACGATTTTCGGTAAATGCTTCTTTCAGTTCGACCTGCAAAAACTTTTCTGAACTCTAATCCATTAATTTTGGTGTCCCTGCAAAAGGCCGTTGATTATATGCTAAGATACTAAGATAATAATGACGAAAGCGGAAGCGCGGCAGTTTAAGTACGCTCTCCTCGGATCAGACGGGCCAGCTGGATGTCCTTGGGCATGATGTGACGCGTTTTGCGTGGATTGCACACAAATTGGTATCTTCGAACAGGCCGACTAAATATGCCTCGCTTGCCTCCTGCAGTGTCATAACGGCGGAAAACTTTGAATGCGTAAGTCGGTTTTGAAGTCCTGGGTAATTCCACGAGCCAAACGCTGCAAAGGTAGCTTGCGGATCAGCAATTCGGTCGACTTCTGATAGCGACGAATTTCACGCAAAGCGACGGTTCCCCGTCGGTAGAGATGTGGTTTCTTCACACCTCTTGCGGCTGGTGCACTTTTCCGAGCTGCTTTCGTGGTGCCTCACCACCGGTAGATTTACGAGCTGTCTGCTTGGTCCCAATGAAACGAGTTCTCACGGAACGAGAGTAGAGGTAGAAATGAACGAAAGCAAAGGAAGCGTCATGTTTTATACCGATTCGTTCGGTTCAACTGCAGAATGGAATTGGAAAAAGAAGACCACAATGCATAGGCGTTTGAGTGCGACCGTCCTCATCTCACATCGCCGCATCAATTGAATGGATTTCCAAAGCGTATGCGAGTTTATATACGGTTTCAATAACCTGTTTTCTAATCATTTGAAACAAATGATCGGGTCAAAAATTAACAATCATATAACTCGTGGACATTTTGTTTTTCGAATGAAATGATTATCATACCTCTCTGTTCAGCCGGAAAAAAGGTTATTTCGTTCAAAACAATGCAGTCCAGCGTTACTCTCTCCTTTTTCGAAACCCCGATACAGAAATGAAAGATGTAGGCCTACGTCAAAAAACTCATTAAAATCCAACCAAAATCCAATCCAGCAACACTATCGACTGTTTTTTTCAGGTTTTTCTGCTTGTACTTTTTTGAATTCATGGTATTTTTTGTCACGAAAACCTGAGTTTGTACTACGTTCACAGCTCTGTCACCTTGCCATATACCATAAACTTTCTTGTGAGTTTCTTGGGAAATGTTTATGTTTCTATTTCTGTTGCTGTTGCTGTCATACCTCGATATGAGGGAACCTCGATATAACGTAACTTTTTCCTCGATATAATAGTTTAATAAATAAATAATTTCTAGAGTATAAATTATTCCGAATGAATGTTCCTAGTAAGTTTTCAAACAAATAAGTACCGTAAAATGGTGTAGCATTAGTTTTGGATATAAATTTTATTTTTTGATAAAAACGAGCTTGTGGAAAAGCAATGTACGGATTGTTTTGTGTTACAGTCCATGACAATTTCCCTCATGAAATACGCATGCCTTCAACACCTCAACACTTGGTATTATTATGGCATTTTTTTAACTATTAAGCATTGATATCAGAGATGAAACGGATATCCTATAAATAATAACATAGCGGACGGCGCTAGTGGTTGTGTGGTTAGCATAACAACCTCGCAATTCGATCGGTCTGGTTTCCCAGTTGGAGTCGTTGGGATTTTCTGAGGTGACAAATTTCTGGTTACGTCTTCCTTTGGCAGGAAAGTTAAAGAAGTTGGCCCGGCTCATGAGTCTGATCAAAATTACCCAAAATAAAAAAAAATCGGAAGTTGATGATGACAACCAATTACGCTTTGCTTCGTAAACCAGGCTAACTTCAGAGAACAGTCTTCGCTGTAATACTACTGCAAGGTGCTGAAAGATAAACTCTAGCAATCCTTGCCCTCGATTGACTGCTTAGAATTTAATGACCACCAAATTTATATTCGAATGCAAACGTGATTCACATTTCGTCAATTTCGTTAGCAACGGGATTTTTTTCCCGAACGCTACTCTAACTATTATTTTCATTCGCCACTTCGTTGAAACAGTTCTAAAAGGTGTGTCGTGAGTTTCGTGTATAAGGTTTGATTCAGTTTCGTCTCTTTTCTTTCATTTACAGGTCTTGAAGACGACGATGAGCTGTTACTCTCAGAAGATTCGTCGCAAGATATTTTATGTAGTCCAATAACATTGCAGGCAAGACTGTTTACGTTGAAGTTATGTTGAAGTATTATACGTTGTTTATTCCTTCTAAAATGTAATCCTTTATTCACTTCATGAGCTTCATACAGTGTCATCCAGTTTCGTATTCGCAAATAAAAAGCCGAATATCAGACTGCCGGATATCCAGCTGTCAAGCCTTGAAACTATCCGGTGTCGGGCCAAATAACTATCCGTTTCATCACTAATTGATATGAATTTCAATTCATTTTTTTAGACCTTTTCCTCTACTGAAAACTGATCATGTTTGTCTACGAAAATTATTTTAAATGGGCATAAGAAAGGTTTATAAATACTGCTGGGTGATATAAAATTAGTTTTTGCGCATTTTTGAATAATCATAAACAATTTTGCATCATTGAAAAAAATATTTTACTTCGATATAACGTAACGAGAAAAAAAATAAAGTTGCCTTATATCGAGGTATAACTGTATTGTGAAAAGGACTTCCGATTTGGCCTATGTTTTCCCCTTTTTGAGCAGTCGTGATCCACACCGATCAGTAGAAAACAAGGCTAGAGAATTAAAGTATACATTTCAATGCCGAAGTCACCAAGAAACAAAAATTGTATGAGAAGAATCGCCGTTCTAATTTCGTCTAAATTAGAACCACCAGGCCAGGACCACCTTCCCATCCTTGGTACCTTGTTAGAATCCTACTGTATAATCCCCGAGCTCTTACGCGAAAAAAACGATATACTTTTAGCAGATGATTCCTCCGGATGGTATTTCCGTTTGAATTGTATTTCATGGCAAATTGTTCTCAATACCTTCCAATGCAGCTGCCGATCGTAAGTTTCACAATACGATGCAAATCCATCCAAATTTTGTACACGCTACACGATGGATTTTTGATGTTGATGACCAAAATTAGTTTTGGTTTTTTTTTCTATTTCGATTCCTATTTGAGTTATATATTTGAGTTTTCGGTTTTGTCATCCAGGTTTGTGTGTTGCACGTTTATTAATAAAATAGGGAAAAGTTTTTACTCTGTGCAACTAAACATTGGAAGCAACTAATACCAAAACGGGTGAAATTCACCTTGAATATAGCTTGAATGAAGCCATGCTCTCATCGGAAACGCCACGGGGAAAATTCATATATTGAACATTATGCAAAACTTTTCATTCCCACAACCAAACGGGTGGAAAAATCGCACAAAACAGCTCGTCCTGTATGCAACATGTGTAATGCTCACAAAGGGTTTCATATGATGGGACATTTTCAATACGTCGTTTGCCTTTTGATAAAGGAAACGGCTTCCATCGAGAGCGCAGCTTTTCGAAATCACGACGACGACGGAGTGATATTATACGCAGCATATGAAAAATCGCTTTCCCACAATTTTCGTCATTGTTGCTATTCGCAGGGCAAACGCAGAAAATTAGGCGCACACTTTATATTCAGGCGGAATAAATCTATGGGTATTGCCGGGGGCTGCTGCTCCATTGTGGCTTCACAGAATGATGTTTTTTTTCAATCATGGTTTCTGTGTCAAAACGTTGATTGAAAAATGTGGAGCAAACGAGTCAATACCGAACCAAATTCTTGCAATATTCACTGGGTACATAACCAATGATGTTTATTTCGGATCCGCCAAAGTTTGATGAATATCCCTATTCATTTGAGTTTTTATCATTTGAGTTTTTATCAGGAGTTCATCCAGGCTTGTGTATTGCTTGTAAATAAATAAAATACAGAAAAAGTTTTCACGCTTTCGGTCAGTACCGTTCCGGTGGAAGCGAAGTAATGTCGTGAACTTTCGAACTTTCGCCAACAGCTGAATGATGTTGAATCAGAGTTCATATCAACGGTCAGAATATGGATGAATGATATATGACTTTGCTGTTGTGCACTCGGTATTTGTACTCAAACATTCGAACGAAACACAAACTAAAACCTGTGCGCTGTGCTATTTTCAGGTGTTTGTGTTTTTTTTTGGCTCCGGGTGATTAACTCGAAATGAGCAACACTCCTGGTTGAGATATTTTAACATTTTGATTGAACTCAATTTCTATTTCATCTGTTGTTGTTGGGATGTTTCGGTTTATATCTCATTATGGTGTTGTTTATCGACTCAACTTGTGTTTTTGAGGCAATAAATATGCAGTGTTGAACAAACATTTATAGCACATGAAGGTCGATGCTGAAAATCGAGTTCGAATATAACGATATCATGGAATCTATGAGTCAGCAAGTTATGCAATTGCAGCATTTCAATGGAATACGAGTGATTGTTCGACCCTGTGAGGTGCTTCTCTCAAGCGTGGTCGAAAAACGCTGGGGGAAGTGCCCCAAATAAATGTGAAATGATATGCACGAGTCAACCAGTAATCGATTATTTAATATTGTTATGTGAAATTCCAAATGAAATCGAACTAAAAAATGCAGATTTTAGAAACTTGTATTTTTGATTCGAATGAAAGTTTGTATTCCATTCCTCACGTTCGTGAGTTATAGTGTCGCAAATATGGAGCAAAATAAAGAGAAAATCCGACATATTTTACAGTACTACTATGACAAAGGCAAAAATGCATCTCAAGCTGCCAATAAAATTTGTGCAGTTTATGGACCCGATACAGTTTCCATTTGCACCGCACAACGATGGTTTCAACGTTTTCGTTCTGGTGTTGAGGTCGTCGAAGATGCGCCACGCTCCGGAAGGCCTGTCGTTGAAAATTGCGACAAAATCGCTGAATTAGCCGAGAAAGACCGGCATAGTAGCAGCCGTAGCATCGGCCAAAAGCTGGGGATAAGTCATCAAACCGTTATTGACCATTTGAAGAAGCTTGGATTCACAAAGAAGCTCGATGTATGGGTGCCACACACGTTGACGCAAAAAAACATCTTTGACCGTATCGACGCATGTGAATCGCTGCTGAATCGCAACAAAATCGACCCGTTTCTGAAGCGGATGATGACTGGCGATGAAAAGTGGGTCACTTACGACAACGTGAAGCGCAAACGGTCGTGGTCGAAGCCCGCTGAAGCGGCTCAGACGGTGGCCAAGCCATCATTAACGACCAGGAAGGTTCTGCTGTGTGTTTGGTGGAATTGTCAAGGAATAATCTATTATGAGCTGCTTCCCTATGACCAAACGCTCAATTCGGACCTGTACGGCCAACAACTGGACCGCTTGAAGGTAGCACTCATGAAGAAGAGGCCATCTTTGATAAACAGAGGCCGCATTGTCTTCCATCAGGACAACGCCAGGCCACACACTTCTTTGGTGACGCGCCAGAAGCTCCGGGAGCTCGGATGGGAGGTTCTTTTGCATCCGCCGTATAGTCCGGACCTTGCACCAAGTGACTACCACCTGTTTTTGTCCATGGCGAACGAGCTAGGTAGTCAGAAGTTAGCCACAAAAGAGGCCTGTGAAAATTGGCTATCCGAGTTTTTTGCCAATAAGGAAGCGAGCTTCTAAAGGGTGTATCACATCAAATTGCATCACGGAAAAAACGCTGTAGAAATTTAATATTTAGGAATTATATCTTCAGCTTTCGCTTATAATCAGATAAGAGTGTATAGCTCACGTTGGCCATGCTTCACTGTCAATTTTTCGTAAATTTGGAAAAATGTCGTCGAACGAAAAAGAGCGTCGTGAATTAATCCTGTACACTCATTTCGAAAATCCGGAGTTGTCACATCGGGACATCGGTAAGATGCTGGGAATCGTCCAATCCACGGTCAGCAGAGTACTAAAACGATACTTCGAGAACCTAACCATCGACCGGAAGGTGAAGAACGGCAAAAATGGATGCTCCGTCAGTGAAAAAGATCACAAGCGCGTAGTTAAGCAGTTTAGACGTGATCCGAGAAGTTCGGTCCTAACCGCGACGAAAGGCAAAACATGGTGGGGAAGACGCGAGCCCGGAAGCTGTACACCGAAATGCTAACGAAGCCGCATTGCCTGGTAATGGACGACGAAACCTACGTCAAAGCGGACTTTCGTCAGCTGCCGGGCCTGATGTTCTTCTCCGCAGAGGACAAATTCAGTGTTCCGGAGGAGATTCGCAAGCAGGAACTATCCAAGTTTGCCAAAAAGTACATGGTGTGGCAAGCGATCTGCTCTTGCGGAAAGCGGAGCGCCCCCTTCGTGATGACCGGCACGGTAAACGGGCAGGTTTACCTTAACGAGTGCCTACAGAAGCGCTTACTACCACTATTGAAGCAGCACGAGGGCCCGACCATCTTCTGGCCGGATCTCGCTTCGTGCCACTATTCAAAGGACGTGTTGGAGTGGTACGAAGCCAACGGGGTCACCTTCGTGCCAAAGGAAATGAACCCGCCCAACGCGCCGGAGCTTCGCCCAATAGAGAAATATTGGGCGATTATGAAGCAGGCCCTCCGGAAGAACCCAAAAGTTGTCAAATCGGAGGCGGACTTCAAGAGAAAATGGATTTCTGTTCAAAAAAAACTACAACCTGACGTTGTACAGAACCTTATGGACGGGGTAAAGAGGAAGGTGCGAGCATACGGGATTGGGCTCGAAGTATGAATAAAAAGAAAATGCCAAAAGTTGTTTAATAGTTTTTATTTTACTGTCTAAAATTTTCAAAAGGATCGGTCTACTGGGTGAATTTTTACAGCGTTTTTTCCGTGATGCAATTTGAAGTGACACACCCTTTATAACAGGGGTATTATGAAGTTGGCATCTCGTTGGGAACAAGTCATATCGAACAAAACGGCGCATATTTGACTTAAAACAGATGATTGTAACTAATTTTATGAACAAATGAAAATTCAAAAAAAAAAATACCGCAGGACTTTTTTGACAGCCTAATATATATATTAATATATATATATATATATATATATATATATATATATATATATATATATATATATATATATATATATATATATATATATATATATATATATATATATATATATATTCATGAAGAAAATTTAAAAAATTAGTTCAAGAAGGTAAAACTATTTTTAACAAACTTTGTGGAACATTGAGTTTTCATGAATTTTCGAAACTTTGAATTTTTGTATGTTAACAATCATTTTTAGCCACAAATTATGAATCCTGATGTGATTTGAAATAAAAAAAAAAGCTCTGCTTCAATCTCCTTCTGAATGCAGCCATTCTCGAGATATTTAAAAAAAAATTTCTAATTTATTGTCGTTTTTATAGTAAACAGGCTCTGTTAATATATATGTTATACCGCCATGTTCAGAAATTTTATGAATTCGCTCGGGCGGTAGAGGGTTAATCAATATTTGTAGATAAAAGAACCACCTAAAACAGTCGCTCGGTTTTATAAAAAAAAAAGATTGAACTCGCTGGGACGAAAATTTGCCACCAACGATAAACATTTTTCGGCAAAAAAACATGTCAACCCCACTCAACTGTAGGGAAGTTGTAGAATACTCTAAAGGGGTGAAGACGATTTCACGGCTCCTTCGCACACAGTCTGGTCTTTAAAAGAGAAACTGAATTGATTCGCCTTATGCCTTACGAGAAATAAAAACGGACGGTCCTTCCTGTTTCCAGCAAATGTGTAACATGGTTTCTCCGGATTGATTTATATTCTTTTATTTTGGAAGGAGTAAATAAGGGGTATTTTATAGTCAATAAATTTTTATCACAGATAAGAATACCCTAAAGTTTTTTTTTGTCTCTGATCAACTAATAATTTGAATGAATGATGAATTGCTGCCCATCCATCTTTCCAACAGTTGATGAAATTGTCTGACTTCAAATGCATGTTCTCACTAAGTTATGCGACAAAAGCGTGCCCTTCCTACAAATCTGTGATAGATTGCATGCAGTGGACATCACTGTCCTAAGTGAGCATTTGATTGATAACATTTTACTCTAGGCTCCCATTGGTCGCGAAAAAAAAAACAACAGAGTTCATCCGAAAGTAAAAGTATTGACAGTGCAAAGCAAACGGAAAAAAAAGGAAACCAACTTTTCCAAAGGCACTTAAAATATACATGAATAGCTTCCCCTCTACCTCACCTTCGCCCGGTTACAAATTCCCCAAAACAGTAGTGTCCCACAGTTGATTTGGAGTGTCATCATCTAGACAACGTTCGGATAAACTGCTTGGAAATGTTAATCGTCTTGAATGTTTAATGGGATGCGACCCCCCGCAGGATAATGTCCGACAGTGGATGCTCGTCGTGACACTTGACTCTCGGGCTGCCACTGGACTTGAATTCGTGGTTAGAATTGATGATGGTGCTTTCATTTTCGTCGTGTTTCGGGGGTTTCCGAGATGTTTGTGTTGGGTCTTGTTGGGGGGTCTTTTTTATAACTTAACAAACATTTGAATCTATTGATTACAATAAAAAATATGTTCTGTTAGAATGTAATTTAAGTATGGCTCAAAACATATTCTGATACATCCTTGAAATCCTAGTATGAATAAGGTCTGCCTAAACTTGTCATTATTTTTCACGTTTGACTTCCACTTCAGCCAGAGTAATTTCTCGATGATTCATTCTAAAAAGTGAAGTGAAATACTGGAACAGCGATTCAGTTCTGATGTAGTTGGCTTTAACATGGATACCAAAAACTTTCGATAACTGCTCCATTGGACTATATTCATTATCATCGTCGTAGAGTTCCATTTCGCATGCGGAAGGATGCTCTCAACTTTCAATCGAATGTCTCATCCGTTTCATTTCACCAAAATGAATTTTCCAGGTCTATCTTCTATAAAAAGTAGCTTTAGAAGAGGCATAACAATGGCGCTTTCCACTCTCACACAATTGTTTCATTTTCTAACATGAGTACTAGGGTGCCAATGAATGTATGGGAAATCCCTAAAATTTCAAAAAGTTATCCCACACAATATGTTCACCACCTCGAAAAAAAACCCAATGCAAAATTTCAGCTCAATCGGACTTAAGGGAGAGTGGCGCAAAACGGTCGAAGTGGAAAATAAAAAAGTCGGGTGGGTAATGTCGGGGACATAACCGGAGTGACGTAGGACTATACAAAGGGGACAGCTTTTGTTAAATATATATTTTAAATATATTGTTTTATTTTCTTCTCCTACGTGAATACCTACCTATCTACCTGAAAAATAGATTAGTTTACTGTTTACTCTTTATGAATATGTTGATGGTTCTGAAAAGAACCTTTGGGTGTTGTGTTTTTGTTATCACTCGATATTCCCATCTTGTTCGGTTAAACCTTCCTGTTTAGCTATTGCGTTTGCCACTCGCCACAGCTTTCACAGTTGGAAAATTTCTTCCCATCCAGCTTGTGACATATTGTTCAGTAAATTACATTTAATGCGACGTGCCGGAGAAACACTTTGCCACTCACTGAAACTAATTGTTGCCTTGATGAGCGCCGAACCGAAGGTGCTCTGTTCTTGATGCGGGTTTTCTGATTGTCGTGAGCAGCTTTGCAAGCCAACTCGAGCACTCCGACGGCCGAAACTCTATAATCGCTGTTAGGTATACTGGTGCTCCGGCACCAATCCGTTCGGCCTAGTTACCCTTGCGGAGCAATCAGTGAATGCGACCAACAGGGAACTGGAGACCTGCACGGTTCGAGTGAGACTTTGCCTTTCCTTAACTTGTCCTCCTTTGTTACGTCCACGATGCCGATGCCGTACAACCACACAGGTTTACGGTTTGAAAGAAAATAAGATATTTTTTTGGGGTCCGCGTGTTTTATACTCTAGCGGTACACACTCACAGAATAGAGACAAATCGGCAGACTCAGCCAGAGGGGCGAGTCCAACGAGACGAACGAATGAGCGTTAAAAGGGAGCGATTGCAAAAAATACATTCATTACGATTTGTTCGCTCGTTGGATTTACATGCAGGCTAAAAAGGGTCCTTTTCAGGATCACAAAATTATCTTCAATCTAAAGAGTTTATTGTTTTGTTATCACTCGATATCCCCATCTTGTTCGGCTAAACCTTCCTGTTTAGCGATTTGTTGCCACTCGCCACAGCTTTCACAGTTGGAAAATTTCTTCCCATCCAGCTTTGTGACATGTTGTACAGTAAATTACATTCAATGCGACGTGCCGAAGCGCCACTCAGTGTCGCATTGGAGGCGATTTTAACCTGTAATGGAACATTTGCGATGACAGTGGACAGTGTCGACTTTCAATGTGGGGTCATAATTTGGATCTCTATGTTCACAAATGTCCAACTAAATAAGTCGCATTACATGTCCGTCCAATTAGCTAAATGTCGAACTAATTGTAAATTACTGTACTTTCAATCTGGAAACAATTTAAGAATTGGTGAAAATTGAATAATCAGGAAAGTCCCCAACTATCAATAAGCTCAGAACAACTGCCAAATTCACATACTCATCAGATCCTGGCAAAAAAATTAAGAAAAAATCAATTTGTGTTTTATTATTATTTTGGATAATGTTTTAGAAAGCATTGAACTGTATTTCCTAAACTCTTTTTTGGAAGGTTTAATGGCCCTGAAAAGCGCCTTGTTTTATGGAATGGTTCCAATTTAGAAAACTTTGTACTCGTGGTTTTGAAAAAAAAAACATTTCGAACGCCCTCGATGCCGCCTTGTTCTGGATTTTCTACCAAAGCAGTTTGTATAAAGAACAAACTTTTTTCTTCTGCTACCTGATGCCGTTTTGCGATTGCGTTTGCCGCTCGCCACTCGCTGCAACTGCCTGTTGTCTTGATGTCCACCGAACCGAATGTGTTCTATTCCGAATGCGGGTTTTCTTATCGTCGCGAGCAGCTTTGCCAGCTAACTCGATCACTTCGGCGGCCGAAACTATATAACGGCGGCTAGGTGGACTGGTGCACTGGTACTAACGCGCTCGGCCTAGCTACCACGTCGAAAGACGTAAAAAATCATCGCACGAAAATGTTCACGATTCAGTTCCATTTTTTTTTGCCGAGACCAAACTTTCAAATATAAAATAAACAAATAGCGTCCGTATGACAAAATGTTCTGAGTACGTATATCGTCAAAAATGTCAAACTTTACGATGGAACCGTCAGATGGACTCACATGACATCAGTGTTGCCAATTCCCGAAATATAAATAGTGACCCTCGTATTATATTTTTTTTTCTATCAGACACGTAGCGTAACCGGCGCGGCACGTTCCATGCAAGACAAATATTATTGCGTGTGTTTCAAATGTGCATGCGTAAATATAGCAGAACGGCTCCGGGCATACACAGCACGTTTTAGACAAATGCATGAAGAAATTCTCGAAAAGAATATTTTTCCGGTGCCGGGCACGAACTACACGGGCGAGTAGCACCATACATACAAACCAAATGTCGAAATTCGTTGCGTTGCGTTCGAAAATTCGGGTGCGTTCGTCGCTCTTCGGTATGACATCGGTTCAATCACCGGAAGCTACGCTTGTCAACGCGAATCAACTCTCCCGCTCCGAAAACAAATTTCTCCGCACCGTATGCGCTGCTGGTCCGTACTTAAAAGTTGCTATGCCTGATAATATAAGTACATCAGGTATTTGTCTGCCCGTGTCGGTACGTGCCGTTTACGCTACGTGCTGGATAATATAAAACGACCTTAACACGTCGAGATTTACAGTTGACTCCAAAAAATTATGTTTGTCAAAAATCGAATTTGACCGCTTTGCACCACTCCGAGTCCGATTGACCTGATATTCTGCATAGGGTATTTTTTCGAGGTGGTGGACATTTTTTATGAGGTAACTTTTTGGAATTCGAAATGACCATTTTCATTGACACTCAATTAGTACGTTTCGAATACAACAACGAAGAACTCATTCGAATAAAAGCTGCTTGAATAGACGAATGATTCGATTCGCTCTGAATATGATGATTGGAAACATTGGTCCAGTATGAACAATGAAACGCATGAACGTGAGGTCAAAGCAGCGCGCTGGAATACTTTCTCTATTGAGCGTGAGAAGAGGGCAGCAATATATTGAGCCAGCGTGAAAAAGCTGCTACTTCAAATGCGGTAGGTTATCTATTGAGTGACTCGGAGACGAATGATTCGAAAGGTTCGAAGCCGCCGATATCAAAGAATAGAAAGTAGTACAAACAACGATGGAAGAGAATATTTGCGACTTACCCTGTTCAGTCAATGCAACGAAGCGGAAACTGCATCACAAGCCCCACCTCTTGTGATTCATTAGCCAGTCAAAACTGTATAAATGGCGAAATCTAGCAGCGAGGGGCGTTCACTTCACTTCTCGTTTGATGTTTGTAGAGTGAAAACCGTTTGCTGGTGAGCATCGAGTGGAAATGAATTGTCATTCTCAATAAATGGAAAGGAGTTAAGGTTAAGTTCTCCCACAAGGGCCCTTTTCAGGGCTAGAGACGAATTAATCGAACGATTTTGAAACCTCTCTTATAAAAAAAATATTTTGTCTACACAGAACACAGCTTCGAATACCTCAGAATCACTTATGCAAATGAAGGAATATTTCAATTCAAATGTTTCTCGGGTGACAATTCGTCAAGTTTTGGTAAAAAGTCCTCATATAAAGAGGGCTTAAAAGGTTAAAGCTTCTTATCTTACACCAACTTACATCGGAAGAACTCTGAGTTTTGCCAAAGCTATGAATGATATGGTATATTATAACAAAGAATGTTTCCGAAAGAATGCATTTTACTAAATACCATAACGAAAAGTTTTTCAATGTATAGGTTATCTTCACTGACGAAAAAAGTTCAATTTGGATGGTCCTGATGGTTTCAACAGGTACTGACGTGATTTACGGAAGGAGAAACAGTATTTTTCGACCAGGAATTTTGGTGGAGGCTCGCGCATGGTTTGGGTGGGATTCTGTGCAACCGGAAACCTCAAGATAGCTTTCACATCATTCAAGAATTATATAAATATTCTGGAATCCTCTCTCCTGTCGTTTTTGCGTGGATATCGTCACAAAAAATTGACATTCCAGCAAAACAATGCCACTATTCATACCAGTAAGAAAACTAACCAATGGATTAAGGACCCAAAACTTAATTTTTTGGACTGGCCGGTTCGCTCTTCAGTCTTGAATCCTGTTGAAAATCTACACTGAGTGAAAGCTGTACACCTCGATTGAAGAGCTCAAGATCGCAATTTCGGAAACATGGAAAAATATCGAGAAAACCGTTCAGCAGAATTTGGGAATAGTATGCCAACACGAATTTTCCAGGTTACTAGCCGAAATGACAGGTTTGCCAATTATTGACACGTAAATCAGCCGATTCGTTTTGAATTTTCCATTGGTTTGATTTCACAACTATAGAACCCCTCATTTTTTTCTGAGTTTCCAGAGATTTGTAAGAAGTCAGTTGAATCGAAGTATATAGTGTAGGATATAATAACTATCTTCAATTAAAAAACTGGCCATTTAAAGTTCATTGTTATATTCAGGCGCGAAACAATCAAAAAACTAAAATTCCAGTGTTTCATAACTATAGAACCAGATGGAAAAAATCACACTTCTTTACAAAACTAACGTCAATTTCACATGAATTACAATAAGTTCTCAATCACGGTTACATATTACTAACATAGTCTAAGCAAACATTGTCAAAATATTGAACTCCCGGCCCCGTTAGGCTGACGCCATACGAGCCTTAATAAAATATATATTTTGGATAAAAAAAAATAAGTTCTCAATCAGTTCAAATAACCCTTTCGGGGTGATTTGGAGTGGCCAGCTGTTCAAGACTGTTCTTGCATATCTCTGGTAACTCAGAAAAATGAGTGGTTCTATAGTTGTAAGACGCAGTGTAGGAACTGGACAACTGAAATTATCATATTTCAGCACAATAAATAAACAAACAACTCTTTTGAACGAAATTGACGTTAAATATACTTTACTCCAAGCATTCAACAATGTATGAATGTATCTTGTTGAATTCTAACTGTTTGTGTTGCAATGAAATATAATTAGGGTGGTCTTACAGAAGTTGGACAGAGTGTACAGCCGTTCTACGCATAGTTGTCCCATTTTCCAAAATCAGTAACTGAGAAAAACGCATTCAATGTTTTCTAGCATATTTGTCTACCAGAAGCTTTAACCATTTCGGATTAGCAATACACTGGGTTTTCTTATAATTAGAGAAATTATTGTTTAACACTAAACCTACCATGAGGGGTCAAATGACCCTTTTTCAACTTTTAGTCAAAATTTTCTTGCAAGTTACATCGCCACAACATCATTTGTCTACACAACTTTTCCTAAAACATACATCGAATGTATTTTTGAGTGTTTACTCCTCTCTTGTTATTTTTTTTACTTAGAAATATATGTAATCTGCCATTACTACCGTAACGGGTCATTTGACCCTTGCAAACATTTATATAATATCAGAAAGATTTATATGTGTGGTTGTGATACAAAACCATTGCATTACACATTTTTTGCTATTGCTTTATATATTTTGTTGATTTTGTGAATGAAGAGTAAATGATCAGAATTAATTGTATTGCTGACTATCCAAGCGAGCTAACAGTAACCATTCCAAGCTACAGTGCTATTTTGCTTGTCAAAAATTGTAATTTCAATATTTTGCTAATAATTGTTGTCCCAGAATGTCGAAATATACAGGGGAAGTATGGTATGCCACGTTTCTCAACAAAAGCTAATAAATCGAGTCATTGTTCACTAACTAATTATAAAGGGTCACTTGACCCGCTGTGGTAGGTATAGGTATACATGAAACATCGGTAGGTATAGTGTTAATGAAGTGTGAAAAAATTCCCTCATTTAAAAAAATCAATTTTGGTTACATGCTTAAAAATTCATGGTGGGACAATTATGCCTAGAATAACAACATGGGACAATTGAACATGATGTTGGTTTTTGAAATACTGGGTACAAATACCCAAATAAGTTTTTTTTTGTGTTTTTCCGAAATATTAGGCTGTCAGAAAAGTCCTGCGGTATTTTTTTTTGAATTTTCATTTGTTCATAAAATTAGTTACAATCATCTGTTTTAAGTCTAATATGCGCCGTTTTGTTCGATGACTTGTTCCCAACGAGATGCCAATTTCATAATACCCCTGTTATAGATGCTCGCTTCCTTATTGACAAAAACTCGGTTAGCCAATTTTCACAGGCCTCTTTAGTGGCTAACTTCTGACTACCTAGCTCGTTCGCCATAGACAAAAACAGATGGTAGTCACTTGGTGCAAGGTCCGGACTATACGGCGGATGCAAAAGAACCTCCCATCCGAGCTCCCGGAGCTTCTGGCGCGTCACCAAAGAAGTGTGTGGCCTGGCGTTGTCCTGATGGAAGACAATGCGGCCTCTGTTTATCAAAGATGGCCTCTTCTTCATGAGTGCTACCTTCAAGCGGTCCAGTTGTTGGCAGTACAGGTTCGAATTGAGCGTTTGGCCATAGGGAAGCAGCTCATAATAGATTATTCCTTGACAATCCCACCAAACACACACCAGAACCTTCCTGGCCGTTAATGAGGGCTTCGACCATGACCGTTTGCGCATCACGTTGTCGTAAGTGACCCACTTTTCATCGCCAGTCACCATCCGCTTCAAAAACGGGTCGATTTTGTTGCGATTCAGCAGCGATTCACATGCGTCGATACGGTCAAAGATGTTTTTTTGCGCCAACGTGTGTGGTACCCATACATCGAGCTTCCTTGTGAATCCAAGCTTCTTCAAATGGTTAATAGCGGTTTGATGACTTATCCCCAGCTCTTGGCCGATGCTACGGCTGCTACTATGCCGGTCTTTCTTGGCTAATTCAGCGATTTTGTCGCAATTTTCAACGACAGGCCTTCCAGAGCGTGGCGCATCTTCGACGACCTCTACACCAGAACGAAAATGTTGAAACCATCGTTGTGCGGTGGAAATGGAAACTGTATCGGGTCCATAAACTGCACAAATTTTATTGGCAGCTTGAGATGCATTTTTGCCTTTGTCATAGTAGTACTGTAAAATATGTCGGATTTTCTCTTTATTTTGCTCCATTATTGCGACACTATAACTCACGAACGATTTAACCAAACAAAACACTGTCAATGACTATATTATAGCGCGCAAAATACCTTTCCAACAAGCTATAGTATGACTCGATACAATGAATACAACTAGAACTACGCGCTTACAACGACACCTCGCGGAAATACCGCAGGACTTTTTTTTGCAGGATATTATGCATAAAAACATCGTTTCATCAATGAGGGAGTGATCTGCAATACTTTGCAGAATATAAATCTCGTTGTTATTAGGCATTCACTAATAAGGTGTACACGTGTTCTGTTGAACTTTTTTTTCATTGTTTGAGAATTAGTTTATTCTTCAAACCAGAAATGAGTACATTAGCCCTGCTGAAACTTGGTATAACATTCTTGTACTTGAACCGATTTATTTGATATGGTTCTACAAAAAATATATGATGGGACAGTTATGAATGGAATATCAACATTGGACAATTGAATTTGATGTTGTTTTGATGTTGTACGTCTTACATTGAGGGTGCCAAATCAGAAAATGGGTCACGTTTTTATGAAATAATGTTAACGTTAATAACTATTTCTGCTGCGAACGGATTTCAAAGATTTGCATATCAATCGAATCAAAAATTTTCTAAGATTTGTTTTATATGTTATACATTACAATCCCATAATCTGTCTATGGTTTAAATTGGTGAAAATTGGAAGTATTCCCATTTCGCCATACATTTGTTCTGTCCATGGGCAACTATGGGCAACTTATGCAGCTTAGAAACAACAACGAAGGGGGATAGCGAAAAGAGAATATTTACGAAGTAAACCCCACCCTTGCATAGTAAATAAGCTGTCGCTATCTTATAAGTATTGCATCCCCTCTGAGGAAAATTCTCAGAATCATTCTGTGTCCGAAAAAACAAAGGTCGCTTCTGCTCGTTTTGTGTTTTATGTTTCCCCTCGAGCTGTGAACGCTAGCGAATATTTCACTTGAAGTACATTTGGCATTGCAATTACAACAACCATCCGAGCCATGGCAAAGCAGGCGAAAAAAGAGATGAGTGCAAATGATTATAGGTCACTTCTAGCCATCAGTGTTTGGCTTTGTGTGTGTTGCTTATTTTCGTTGCGCGAAACTTAGAACTTGTTCATTTCCTGTACATGTGAATAGCACACTTTCGATACTTTTAGTTGCCGTTCGTATTTGCTCTCATGCGCATCGGCTCTGTTCTGATGCAACAAGCTTCTAGCTTTGTTGACGGTTTTGACCGAGAGTCGATAAACAGTTCTTCATAAACGGTCATTCTCGCGATGTTTCATTTATATCGCTGCAACTGTGTGCATCTGTTAGTCGCGTGTTTGATTCTTGTTGAATGGCGATGCCTCTCGTTAAATACTCAGTGCAATGCGTGCATTGGTACACCCAAACTAGCGTTGGCAGAAAACATGTCATTGTTGACAGAAAAGATGCCATTTCCTGTGTATGGGAGTCAAATGCGCATATAATGAGCTATTTTAAAAGCTTAAAAATGTATAGTATGTATGCGAGCAGACATCACTTTCTGTTTTCTTTTCTCTTTTCATTTGGGGTTGTGAAAAAAAAAGTCCATACGACGTCAATGGGGATCGAACCAATGCCGGCTGGAATGCAAAGTTACTTTACACGACCACGCTATCCATATAGCTGCCAACGCTATTATAAAGGAGCGTGATAATATTACACCTCATCATAAAATGAAGTTGGAAGGTGTTTTCTAAGACGATAAAGAAGAACATGCACGAGAATATATCTTTCTCTGTCTGGGCCGTGTATTTGGCAAACTATACGAAAAGCTTTCATATGCTTTCATTTAAATGTGTCTCCTGTTTCGCTTCCTCGTATTGGCTCTAGCATATATATATTACAAATGATATACATGTATTGGGGAGTAGAACATTTTATGTTATCTTTCAGCTCATTTGATGTAATAAATCGGGATGCCAGAACGTGTGCTAAAAATTAACTTTGGGTGTATGAAGAAACAAATTGCGATACATAACCAATTAGTGTATTGTGCTCGCAAAGGCAAGAAAGAATCGTTGCTTTCAAAACGATTCTACAAAACCACGCAAGCCATTAAACCTTTTCAGGGTCCCCGGAACATTTTACTAAGGAGTTATTTATAAAATTTCGACGTATTCGCAAATAATATGCGAAATGATTTGGATGATCCGAAATGAAGTAACAAATTTAAAAAAAAGCGGTCGTGTATCGGATACAACCCCTCGAATTTTTTTAGTAACTAGGAACAAACTATAACTTGTTTTGTGTTTTTTTCTGGAAGACTGGGCATAAAAACATTGTTTTATAAAGAGAAGTGAAAATCGTCAAAAAGTAACATGGCACAACTATGCTTAGAACGGCAGTGTATCTCATTCAACTTCGGCATATTTTATTGCTATATGCAGCATCACACGACTAATCACAATACTTCTGCCATAATCACTGAATTGCACCATTTATGGAGTGAGCCAACAGTATCTAATAATGGAAGGAAATTATGAAAAGGATTAATGATTTAATTTTCCAAATATATCCAAAATCAGTGTGAAACATATAGCCTAAAGTAATCTTACGTCAATTATGCGGTTGCGTTTCAGCCACAACCCTCCTGCAACTTTTACCGGTACTGGAGGCTACTCTGGGCAGATTGATTAGGACGGATGACATACCGGATTATTTTGTTCTGTGACTTTTTTACTTCGTACAGATTATCGCAATACATTTGACTTACTCCTTGTTGCATTCCATGTTCCTGGTCAGGCTAGTTTCTTTTTTGTGGGACCCAAAGAGACATACTAAACACCCAGTCTCTTCCGGTCAGTTTTGTAACCAGGTTAATTCCGTGCTGGATGTTGTGACGAAGCAACGAGTCGAAAATTACTTCGCTCGTATCCATTGTTATGGTATACAAGAGAAAAACTCGTTTAGAATCAATCGCTTAGGTAGTCTGACTTGAAAAAAGGTAGAGACTATGGCGACTTATCGTCGTCGGGCAAATTTGGTTTTTGTGTTTTTGTTCACCCGGTAAATTTAGGGTATTTAAAGGTTTGGCATACCTTAGACCGAGGTTACACAGTAAAATCTACAATAACACTGATACAATGTTTATTTTGTTTAATTTGATTTCTATTTTTATATAATATGTTTTAATCAACCTACCAATATGTCTTGATATGATAGCAACAGGTGAAGAAAATAGAAATAGGAGAAGGCCGGCAAAGATTGACACTTTATCTAAAAGTTGATTTTTTTCGTGAATTTCACAAAAAGTATATAACTATCTCACCAAAAATAAAAATTGATATTCTAAGTCTCTTTTTATAATAAAATTTGTTTTTGAGTCAGAAACTTGGCAAAATGAATGTGTCCGGCTTTTTTGAAAAAAATAAAAATCAGTCGGGAAAGATGGACACTAACTGAAAAGTTACATTTTGAAATTTAAATTGATGTACTCAATAAGTAGAGGACTTTAAATAGACTTAAATCACCTCGAAGGGCCTTGTAATTTTTCTCATCTTTACAAGTCTAAAATAGCTTCCGGCTTCCGGAATGAAAGATTCAGATTACGTTTTCAAACCCGCTAGGCCAGCCATCTGAGTTGGTTTATTTCAGCCATCTGAAGTAAGTTTACTATGCCATCCGAGTTGGTTTATTGAACGAATGGTTCAGTCGGTTTTTTCCGAATGGCCACGAATGGCCATTAGAAAGCCATTTTTTTACTTCCTTCATGGACTTCCCATAGCATCTAGGTTGAGGAGATGTCGCACTAGCCTTTGTTCCTACTGCTGACTGAAGGTTTCGAAAGTGGTCCTAGTTGTGGTGAAAAATAGTAATTTTTGAGGTGCCGTATGAGGGACCCTTCCTCAACAAGTTTTACAGCCTCTTCCATCCGAAGGTTCGTCCATAATTTCCGGTTGCTCTAGCAAACGCAGTTAGTGGGCATATATTAAAATAAAGAAGAAGGAGATAAACATTTTGTTTTCCAAACAAAATGTTCGTCTTCCCTTTCAATGCACCGTCCGTCCTTCTTCTTCTTCTTGAATGGCGTTAACGTTCCCGGTGGAACTTTTGCCGTCTCAACGTATGCATTAACTAGCGTCATTTATTAATACTTAGTTGAGATTTCTTAAGCCAAATAACACGCCTTGAATGTATTCCGAGGGGCAAGCTCTTGAATACGCGTGACCACAGTGCAAGTCGGAGGAAATTTCTTTGACGAAAAATCCTTCGGCCAGAACGGGAATCGAACCCGAACACCCGGCATGATAATGTGAGACGCTAACCACTCGGCCACGGGTGCACCTACCCGACCCGATTAGTTTTTTTTTCATCAATATTTCTGGAGTAAAAATGAGAAAACTCACTGCTGATTATTTATCCCGAATATCCTTATTTTCATTTCTATTTGGGTAAAAAACATCTCCACCGTGAAGAATGTTATCTGATAGCTACACTTCACTACACCACATAACCCACACGCAACACAACACTACAAATGCACCCGTGGCCGAGTGGTTAGCGTCTCACATTATCATGCCGGGTGTTCGGGTTCGATTCCCGTTCTGGCCGGGGGATTTTTCGTTAAAGAAATTTCCTTCAACTTGCACTGTGGTAACGCGTATTCTAGAGCTTGCCCCTCGGAATACATTCAAGGCGTGTTAATTGGCTTAAGAAATCGCAATTAAGTATTAATAAATGACGCTAGTAAATACATACGTTGAGACGGCAAAAGTTCCACAGGGAACGTTAACGCCATTCAAGAGAACACAACACTACGAAATAAGCAGCAATGACTACCAAGTTCAAACCATTCATTTGACCCCGCCACCATTCAAACACTTCCCTGCATCTTCAAGTGCGACGGGGCAAACGCAGTGAGCTTTGTATGAAGCGATCACTACTACTAATGCGCCGTCTTGTGTAAAAATGACATTTGAGGTTCAAAGTTTTCTGCTGAACGAAGCCGATGGAAACGATAAAAAACACACACCGCTCTTCAGCGGTGGTTCATTGAGGAAATAAAAATAGTCAATTCATCGATGACAATACTGTTGTTTTAATGCTGCAAATGTTGATTGAACAGGTAGCTCACATGGTCACGCGTCACCCCTGCCCTAATATAAAATATAGTGAAAAGTTTTGTACTGAAAACACTCTTATTCCTTGTTACGGGTCATCTCGGTAAATGAATTATAATAACTATGTATCTAAACTATCTATTGTATTGGATTGTTGTATTAGAATCAAAGTGAAACTCGTCTGAGTTGAGCAACATCGAAATATTAATCTCACTCTCAAACGTGGAAATCTCACATTATCCTCATCGCACTAAATAATATCCCATAACATTTCCACTGCGGAAACAAAACTCTCCCCTGCCGACAATATCGGCATCATTTGGAGTCCGGCTGTTCCGCACACACAAATTAGAGCAATTTGTTTAATTAGAAAATATTTTCCGCCTAAATTACAGGCCATTTATCGATTAACCAAAATTACGACTTCGCAGCGTTTCGGTGCGTTTTCGGGTCCGATTTTAGAATCTGCAGTAAACACAAACAACAGTCGAGCATTTGTACCGTCCAGATCGAGAACAAACATACACCTCTTCCTCCACGCCACTCCCCATCATCATCATTGGATGAGTGGGGTCAACGGGATATTTTGCATATGTGTACGTGTGTGTGTGTGTATGTGTGTATACGATTGTGTTCGGCACTGGTAAACGGTTTGAAATAGCTCCCTCCTATTGGGGAATGTTTGTTGTTTTATAGGCAATACACGAGTGCCATTAAAGTAGTTGTTGATGTTTGCAGAGCACTTAGCAATCAATTCCCCCTCTGTATTTATGCTGGAGCGCATGAAGTGAATGATTTACGTGTGAACGGATTTTGTACGGAACAATAGGACGATGCGCGTCACCAAGGAGGAAAACAGCCCCTGGCATACAATGTATTCTCGTGATTATGAATTATTAAACCACCTCTAGAAGGACACACTGTTCTTTTTCAGTGGTCACTCTGAGGTATCAGCAATGGTAAAACTTTTCAAGGCGTTTCGTTTAATTCTCTTCCATCAACGCCTCACTTCCATTGATTGATAAAAATATCTTTTGTCCTTTATAGGGAAACCGGCATCAGTAGCAGCAGACACAGAGAGACTGTGAAGATAACGAAGATAAAATGGTCTCAGCCATTTTTATTCTTTTTATGCCTTTGCAGTCCGGTGCCTTTCGGGTTAACTGTCGTAAAAACGTCACAATGCTTCAGGACAGAAAAAAGGAAAAAAAACGCAGGCCTGCAGTTATCGGGGGAAGAAATGTGCTAAAATATCTTCCGCCCGTTACGCTTGATGTCGTAAAGCGTGGCACAAGTTTTCAGGGGAAGAAACCAGGATAGGCCAGCTGCGTAATTGGGGTAAATGAAACGGGACGAATTTAGTGCCTCTCGTAGTGGATGGATGCTAGCATTTTGGATTAGAAAAGGGACTGAATAAGAATTGGGATGAAGAAAGGAACAAGAGCAGTTATTTCGCAAGACCATGTTAATGTCCAGTTTATCATGATTTGTTAATTTGATGATACCTTTCTTTTGATTTAAAATTTGGAATTGTATGTTTATTGTAATATGAAATAACTCAGGTACTATGAACTGTCTTATTCCATCTTTATTGGAATTTTCTGCGAAAGATTTCACTGTTGAAATTTTGTTTTGAAAATTCAGTATCATTATATGAAGTCTCGATGATGTCAGTGGTTTCGTGGTAAATGTGATGGAAAGATACCTAAGCCCCCTGCTGGCCTAGTTTTAATACCAGTCGATGAAATCTCCTTTCTTTCCTACTGTCGAAAGGAAAATAAGGCTATGTTCCAACCCATGAATCGTAAATTCCCCCAAAGTAGCGGAAATAGATCGACGACTATGAGCAACAAACCAATCGATGCGATGCATATTAATACTGAAACATCCGGAGTACACACGACTATAATGATGATTAACTATTACATTAATCATCCATTCACCACACACCTACGAGCTCCGATCTGAGATTATCGTAGTTGATGGTGCCCCATTAACCGTACCAAAGCAACGGCATAAAAGTTACACCATAGACTTGGTCTTCAATGCTAATTTGCTTCCTAGTCACATGCACACGATATATGTCTGTGTCTGTATTGTACCACCGTAGGCTCATACACGCGCTTTATTAGTAAACTTTTCTTTTCTACGACTCCACCCCCAAGTCTCTAGTCCTAGTCCACCCTAAGACCATCGTCCTGGGGGGGGTGTATTGGTGCTAGTCTGGCCAAACTACTAATGACTACTATTCGCCCTCTTATCGTGTGTTTATAGAACATCGGTTGTGTGTGTGTGTGTGTGTGTGTGTGTGTGTGTCTGAAATGCCCACAAGGCACTTCATAATTAATTCAAAGCATACACATCGTTGAATCATCCTGCAGACGTATTATCTCGTGGGGACAGAGGAGCTTTTTCGAGCAAATTTCTCGCATCTAAACGGTGACGACGGTGGAGGAATAAATATATTCAAAGCAAACTTGGCGACAACTTGCTGCTAAAGTTAGACATACTGCTGGCAGAAGGCGATGGCAGTGGAGCCATTTGCGAAAAGAAAACTTAGACGAACGATCATCTTGATTGTTTTGGTTATGCGAAAGAATTTCGTGTTAAAGATAAAGATGTTCAAGAGATAACGCCAATTTATCGAGTAATTTTTGGGATATCCACTAAGATGAGTTATCGTTTATTGTAAGACATTGTTGGTAGTAGGATTAATATTTTGAACTTGACCTTGACAACTGTAACTTGACAACCTTGCATTTTTTTAATCAAATGTTTTAATATTCTTTACCATAACCTAATTCCCAATAACCTAAATCGAATCTTTTCCAATCACTAATATGACCCTATTTTTTCCTGCAGATGCAAGTTAAGCAGCTGAAAATATGAATAGTGTTTATAGTCCGGTTACTGTAACAACCAATCAGATGTAATTTTGGTTTCAAGCTCTAAGCTCTGTTCGATCAATTGTTGCAAATTTCGACAAAATAATGAAAATTATCGCATATGACCATCATGTAAGTATTGCTCCGATTGACCAGGAACTCAACATTGCACAAAACCATATGGTATCACTTCTATAAGGCTGGATAAAAAAAGTTTGATGTGTGGTTGCCATACTGGTAACATGCGTATGGCATTGGGACGGCACGTACCAGAGCACGACAAATTTTGTGCCATTTGGTACGGCAAGAACCAGTGTACCATGGCACGGTTTTCACAAATGTCACAAATGGCACAAATGGCACAAATGGCACAAATTGCACAAATGGCACAAATTGCACAAATTGCACATTTGGCACGGTTGGCACATTTGGTACACTCAGTAGAGTAGTGCGGGGCAAAGGCAAGCACGCTGTTGTCGTCCAATAACTCTTGAAATAAAAGCATATTAGCATGCAAAATTTCGAACACTCAAGTTCCCATAGAAAATATTATATTATACTCACGGTATATAATTTCTTTTTTGACATATAAACCTAATGTCGACTAAGACGCATACATCCTTATACTGACTGTTTAATTCCGTTGCTCCGTTCGTGAGTTAAATCGGGTGGAACGGGTTATTTTTATAGATCAAGTTTATAAATACATAGTTATCTTCACTTGATTTATTTGAAACTCATTATTGAAAAAAAAACAATATTTATTTGAAGTTCATTGTGAAAATATAAACATAAACGAAACTTAACCGTTATTGGATTGAATGCATGGTGGAAATAAAAACAATTGTTATTTGAAATTCATTTTGAATTGTTTAGAAGCAATTGTTTATTTTTCTTCCTCATCTTGGATTTCGTTTTTGAGGATTCCGACGTTTTGCCTTGGAGCGCTGTTGCTTCGTTGAACTGTTTTGGGGTTCGAAGAGACAGACGATGGTTCCTCATGAAGCTAGAAGCCCAATCTCTTGCTGTCAGTTTTGCAACATGGTTGAATTTATGCTGGCGGTTGTTGGCTACCGAATAAAACAAACGCCAGGCGCCGTAAATCTTTGAGAGTCTTACCATAGAAAGCTTTGTCCAGTGCTCTGCAGTGGTCCGCCAGATCCTCAGACTGCTCACTCTTGAATACCGGTCTGAACCGCCCTAGGTGCTCGCTGGAACATCCCAACAGAAGTAGAAATGTCAATAAAAGGAGATATAAGCCTCTTCCTCAGAGCTGATTCAGAAATACCGAGGTCTGCCGCAATCCGACGCTTCGAGACTTCCTCCCGAAGCCTCTGTCGGCCCGACAGCATTTCTGGAGTGCATTTCTTCAAATCAGTTTTCCTAATTTTTTTAGAGCAAAATTCTGGTGCGAACTTTTGCCCCACATCCACTGCGCACCTTTGCCCCACAAACAAATTTTTGAACTAATCGAATTTTTAAAAACCCCTCTGAAACATATTCACAAAAACGAATACGCACTATCATCTACTATAGAATGAAGGTTTCCTTGACGGTGTAGTTTCGAACTTTCCAGTTATTTTAGGTAAGTGAATCGTCATCCCCAAAATTGAATAAAATTAGATCATAACATCGCAAAACTCATTTTACCTCATATTTTTTGCCACTTCCAAGAAATGTATCATGCTTATATGTGTGAGCTGCAGGTGTAATAATGTATCAAACGAATGCACTGTTGTCGAATTTTTGTGCTCGTTTGCTTCAAAAAGGCCAATGCGCACTTTTGCCCCATGCGCACCTTTGCCCCGCGCTACTCTACGAATGGTATATTTCAGTGCACAGCTTCAAATCCTTATTTCTATTAAACGGTTCTGTTGCTTACCCAGTTTGTATGTTTGTCTGCAGGGGATCGATTCAGTGCTGTTTTTTCTAAAGTAAAAATAATAATTGTTTCCCGTTTATTCCTCTGATTACTGTCTAGCGTACCGACATTTGGACCCCGCAAGAAAAAACATCCGAATAGCGCTGGGCGACGAACTTAGTAATAGAAATTTTACCCCCTTCTTGTCGACACATCTTCATCTGCTATCATTATAGAACTGCGTAGGGAAAATAGGGGTAAGACGGACATGTTAAGAAGAACTTTAATTGTATCTTTGGAAACTCATGTTTTCCAAAACTTGAAAGCACTTTCTTAAAGTTCAATATACTGGTTTTGTTTCCCAGCTGGCGTCGTTGGGATTTTCTGAGGCGAAAAATCTCTGGTTACGTCTTCCTTCGGAGCGGAAGTAAAAGAAGTTGGCCCGGCTCATGAGTTGTTGAGTCTGATAGGTAGGAACAGGTGGAGTCGCCTCCCTGATGTCGGTGATTGGCACTAAAGTGGCGGAAATAGGCCGACGAAAAATAAGCGAAGATAAAAAAAAAAAAAAAAAAATATACTGGTTTTCGAAATAATTGCCCAAATAAAAATGTCTTTTCCATGTTCTTACTGAAATTAAAACAAGCCTAAAAGTAGATATTTTTGTCGATGCGGGTATAATGAACATGTAGTGGGGGGAATATGGACAGGTTCATAATATACGAAGCGTAGAAGTTTATCGCTCGCGAGAGGAATAATTTCGCTCTCTCTCAGTGTTTGTGTATCCAGTAGCTGAAATAGAACAAACAGAGAAAGCTATAGGAAAAATAGTTGAATATTCTTCTTTTCACTTTCCATCATGCATTGGATGTGATTATCGATGTGACTGTCCATTTCAACCCCATCAGTACAATTATTTCAATCCAATCCATTTCAATCCATTCATTCCATTATTTTCTCAAAATCCCATCAATTTGGGTATCAAATGAAAGGGCTTGACTTGTAGAACACAGTTATTTATGAAAAATGCAAATCCAAAATGGTGCCATATACATTTTTTTTAAAAACCCATCAATATTAGTATCAAATGAAATGGATTGACTAGCAGAAAACAGTTATTTATGAAAAATGCAAATCCAAAATCCCCCACTTACCCGCGGCTCTCCTATTCCATTATCTTGAGAACCCAAAAAATGGCGGACTGCAAATTTTCTCAAAATCCCCTCAATATGGGTATCAAATGAAAGGGCTTAACTAATAGCACACAATTATTTATGAAAAAATGCAAATCCAAAATTGCCACCACCACAAAATGGTGCCATATACATTTTTTAAAAAAACCCATCAATATGAGTATCAAATGAAATGGATTGACTAGCAGAACACAGTTATTTATGAAAAATGTAAATCCAGAATGGCCGCCACCACAAAATGGCGCAATAAATATATTTTTTTAAACACCCATCAATATGAGTATCAACTGAAAGGGCTGGACTAGTGAAACACAGTTATTTATGAAAAATGCAAATCCAAAATCCCCCACTGTTCGTCTTACCAGCGGCTCCCCTATTCCATTATCTTGAGAACCCAAAACTGCATTATTTCTCAAAATTCCATCAATATGGGTATCAAATGAAAGGGCTTAACTAATAGCACACAATTATTTATGAAAAAATGCAAATCCAAAATGGCCGCTACCGCAAAATGGCACAATAAATATATATTTTTTAAAACCCCATCAATATGGGTATCGAATGAAATGGCTTGACTAGTAGAACACAGTAGATCATGAAAAATCTATATCCAAGACAGCCGAAGTAGCAAAATAAACAATTACATTTTTGAACGATTTTATTACGTCAGATTTCCATTATCCACAGTTAGTGGTTTCATCATATGCCCCACGATTTTAGTTTAGTCTCATCAATGCCTTAGAGCCCCCGCAAACTGCAGACTATTTTGCGGCCGATAGTTTGATCGGCCGACTCAATCAGTATGGAGAGATATGCATATGCAAACATTACACCGATTAAGTTGGGTCGGGTTTTGCACTAACAGGCCAATTCGATCAAACTGTATGCAGATTGCGGAGGCTCCTAGATTAATGAAGGAAAAGATTTGAGCACTGTAAGCTGCTACTTAGTGCACCCGTGGTCGAGTGGTTAGCGTCTCACATTATCATGCCGGGTGTTCGGGTTCGATTCCCGTTCTGGCCGGGGGAGTTTTCGTCAGAGAAATTTCCTTCGACTTGCACTGTGGTCACGCGTATTCTAGAGCTTGCCCCTCGGAATACATTCAAGGCGTGTTATTTGGCTTAAGAAATCTCAAATAAGTTTTAATAAATGACGCTAGTTAACGCATACGTTGAGATGGCAAAAGTTCCACAGGGAACGTTAACGCCATTCAAGAAGAAGAAGAAGCTGCTACTTGTCTAATTATGTTTTTAGCTTTTAGTACATTATCTTTATTATTATTATGTTTAATCAACCGTTTAACTTAAAAAATTGTCATTCTTTTTTGTTTGGATAAAAATCTTTTGTGATTTCCATATAAATTTTTGATTTTCATCAAAGTGCAGATTTACTCATATGTTAATGATGTTAAATAAAATTAAATTTCGGAATCAAATTATTTGGACCACTTATTAAAGGAGGACTGCGATCGGGAGGGTCATTGTTACTCATTGTTTACATCCATATATTTGTTTTTGTTTTTTAGGTATAGAAGGAGATTTTTTTTGATACATTCCCTTAATATCAGAAAACAACTTTCTCACAAAAATGCATATATCCGGAATCTTTCAGGTGATAGAGGATCTTACGAGGGTACGATGATAAGTAATGCACATGTTTATAGAAAACAAACTAAATAAATTTCGGAACAACTGGTGTTTATGTGGAAGTATTTTTACTCCTATACAGGCCTGTGTAGTTGGAAAGCATTACTTTTATTAAGTTGGTTTTAAGTAGTGGAAGTATGGGGTCGTTTTCTGGTGCTATGTAAACGCAAATCAACAACGCTTTGTTCGAATGTTTAACTGCTGAGAAAGTGAAATAAAAAAAAATGTCGTGATTGACAATATGGAAAATCTTTAATTATTGACAAAACACGCAGCAAACGTTCAATCACTGCCTCAGAGGATAATAGTCGCAAAGTCGTCGAATATACAGACACTGGAACACCTCCGAAGTAGAGTTTATCTTGTTAGAGGTAATCTGGCGCCAATAATATTGCAACACGACAACGCTCGTTCACACACTTCGCGTGCATCTGAGACTCTGAAAACCTGAAGTTTGAACTAATTCCATCAATTCCCCGTATTCTCCCGACCTTGTGTCTTGCGGTTTTTCTTTCCTTTACTAGAGAGAGAGAGACCTTAAGGCTAATCATTACAGCTGTGACAATGAGGTATGATGATAAGTAATGCTATCGCGTTCTGGATTCCAGAAAAGTCGGATGAATTCATCAGTGATGGTATAAAAATGTATGTATGTGCATTATCAGCCTACATCCGTATGTTATTCAGAAAATCCTTCTGCGCATATGGTCGAATTTCAACAATGACAGATTTATTGAAGTTATTTTCATCCCAACAATGCAATTGTTTTAATTCGTTTATTTTTATAGGCTCAGTTACATAAGTTTAAAGGAGCCGGATTCTTAATCATATTTTATGAAACTATATATAAACAATTTTCCTAACTCTATGATTAGTAAGGTGGAAAACCAATTACTCGCGGTGGACTCGAGTTTAGAAAGGTGACAAATTTTTTGAGGAAAAGAATGGGATAAAAGGGAATTGTTACAATGTTGATGATCACACTCAATTCTTAAACCTATTCGTGTATCTATAGTGTATTTACATTTTAACTTATTCTACTATTTATAACAAAGGGGACCAATTACTCGCAAAGGAAAAAAGTAGGGTATAAGGATATAGGGACAATCACACACGAAGATCGATAGCTTTAAGGAAAATATATATTTAGGACAGGTAATCAAGGTCTAACCGAGCCAATACTTCTCTCACTGGCACATTGGGTTGTCTTCCGCGGGCCCGAAGGGAGTTTTCTAAATACGATCTGGCGACCAGATACACCTAGCACGACCAAACAACGTGCAGTGATTGCTGCTGGTAAGATTGAAACGGAAGAGTAGTGCAAAAAAGTTCATTTTTTATTTGAACGGAAAAATACTGTCTCGATTCCGCTCATCTATTCTCAGAGAATTTTTCATTCCCTCATTTGCTTCTCGGAATGACGTTAGATGGTGAGCGATTCAAATTGGAAACTTTTACTCGAGCCAGCGAGTGTCTTTGTAAAATCATTCGTTTTTCACTCAATGAGCAATCATTGAGCCTCGATCGCGGCAGTAAAATATAGATAGATAGTTGAAATGAAGTTGTTTCCTGTGCACTATTGCAATGACTTTTTTTTGTTTCTAGAATGAAACGATCTAAGCCAACGCAAAAAGAGTACAAGGGAAAATAAAATCATACATACACGCAGATTGAGTCTATTTGGACTCACTCGTTATTTTGTTTCGTGCGATCCTTCCAAAGGAGTATTCATTCATTGAGTGTTGTTTTGAACGCTTTATTTTGTTGTGTTCACTCTCAGTCCCGAATGAAGATGGTCGGGAAATGAAAAATGATTCATCGTGCAATCTCACGATTGCTTGCTGCATTCTTTTCGCCGTGATTATTCCAAGCAGATACAAGAGTGATTTATAATTAGGTGTGGAGAAATGAGCGAATGAACTTTTCCATACTTGGGTATTCCTAGGCGCCCGCCAGCTGGTCTAGGATAATGTCACCTCCAAACACAATGAATTAAATATCCCTTCACTCTTTGCCATGATCATATTTTAAGGTGTTTATGCTAACTTCAAAAAAACATATTAGTTGAAATAGTTGATATTTCTTCATTGATGTTTCCGTTCCAATATTTTCTTTCAGAATATACTTAAAATCCAGTTGTTCGATCATAACATGTAATAAAGCAAAAAATTCTCGTTAGGAACAATTTCAAAAATCTTTTCTCCAAGCATATCATCTTTTAAATTACCATTGAAAATGCTGGAAACATCCGGTATGAAGTTTCGAAAATCAATGAAAACTAAATTTTTGGAGAAAACTTCGTCCTTGACGACTGCGAATGCGAGTTTTAATGAAGCATTGTTGTTTTTATTTTAGAACTTTGGTTAGTAATCTGAATTAATTGTGTATAGATTTCTATCAAGAAATGTAGTCATGAATGGAACAACATTGATAAATGAGAAATTATAAAATTAAATATTGGTCCCTATTATGTGATTCTAGTTGAACAGAATTTTGCTCTTTTGATGTTAAGGATACAGTCGGGTGGAAGTTGTCAGCATAATTTTTCGAACTATTTGGATTGCTTGTTCCATGCCTGATATTTTGCTTTGGGAAACAATTGGGCAAAGTGTCAATATGTGCCATTCACAACACACGACGTTCGAGAAATACCTCGACTCGATGAGATTCTATCGATTTACAAAATACGAAACTTTGCTCGGTATGACAGTTATAGTGATCGATGAATAGTTCTTACACCTCTAGGTATTTACATAATAGTGCCCATTATAATCCTCAAATAATCATCCTAGGTGTATTTTTATGGAAAACTAACTGACCCGGCAAACTTCGTCCCGCCCAAAATTTATTTTTCGTTATCACATCCACGTTTTCTTACTAAACGTCCAATTTTCTTACTTATGGGTCCAATCGCAGAACTGTTCAATGATTGATCTTCTTCTGGTGAGTGAAATACACTTGATGTTGACTATCAATTTATTCTAATCCATATAACAATTCCAACAGCAAATCGATACATTGTTCACAATATTTAATGACACATTGCTATAACTAGTTCAAGGGTTTTCAAAACTGCCTTTCGATTTGCGGTGTGATGGTTGTTTATTGAATTATTCATCATTAAAGACAAAGGGGTAATTTTTCATTCAAACTGAAGTATCTCTGTGAGGGAAGGTTCTACAGGAACGTTCTTGGAACCAAATAAAAGCTGGTTGATAAGGTTAAAATAATTTACTGTTTAGTTGGTTAACAAAAAAAATTGTGTTAGTTCAGAATATTCTTGAAAATCGGTTTTTAATTTCTTCCCGATATTGTTGCCCACTACACCTCCACACACCAAGATAAAAATATGTACGTAAAATACTTGAAAGCTGTAGCTGATGCACATCTCATCGATATGCGTTGATTTTTCACGAAGTTAGAGCATGTCAAAAATCCCTCAAAATTTCAGACTTCGCACTCTGTTCCTCTAATTTTTTTGTCGAGTGTATATAGATTGAATATTTAATAGTATTGTTTTTCCTATAATTAACCCTCCCATACTCGCGCATACGGTCTCACAGACCGAGAATCAATATTTTTATTTTGAGTAGGCCGAATTAAGTGAGTTTTGGAACTGAATGAAGTTGAAGAAAATATATTTTCTGGAGTTTTTTTTTCATTTTTGATATATATTTTTACTTTAAATATCGGGTTTTACAATAAGAGCTCTCAAAAACGGTTTTGGATATCAATGAAATTCTTTATTCATGTGAAAGTATATTTGATGCCATTATGTATGGAACTTGATTTCTTTGCATGGCCACCACGGGCACGCTTGCAGAAGTCCAGACGCTGAACCCAATCTTCGACGGTTTTCAAGCATAAATCGGCCGATACTGCTGCAATTTCTCGTTCGCACGACCGAGGTGGCCAATTGACTGAGTCATTTCGTGAGAAAACGCACTCACCAAACTGTCCTGTTGAAAAAACATATTGTCCAAATCCATATCATCCAATTCGGCCCAAAAATAGTCGGTTATCATTGAGCGGTAGCGATTCCCATTCACAGTAGTGTGCCGGTCTTGATCATCACGGAAGAAGCTAGATCATTACGGCCCAATGACGCCGCTGGACCATAGGCCGCACCAAATCGTTTGTTTATCGACGAAGCCATTCAACCAAAAACGAGCCTCATCGCTGAAGATGATTTTTCGATGAAAATCCGTATCATTTTCAAGTTATAGCTCAGCCCAATTCAAGAACATACGACGCTTCTGGTGGTCAAGCGGCTTCAGTTCTTGCGTCAATTTGACCTTGTAAGGATGTAGGAATGATATGTTCGCAAAATTCGCCACAACGACATCATCGAGATGCCCAATGGTTGAGAACGACGTGTGAGAGATTGATTTGGGTCTTCCTCAATTGATGCGCTAGCGGAAGCAATATTATCGACACCTCGGGCACTTCTTTGTCTCACTGGCACGGGGATATTTTGTACTGTGCCTGTGGATTCAAATTTTTCCACTAGACGCTCAATTTTTGATCTGGCAGGACGGTTGGATGTAAATTGGATGTAGCGCTCTTAAAATTGAGGCCATTGACTACGAATTTCGGTAGTAAACTCGTAGCAACTCGTTGTTGGATCGTATATCTTTCCATTATGAAATGGCAAATCTCACTGAAGAGAAATGCTAAGAGAGCGGGAAAAATATGGCGTCGTTTTGCTGTCCTTATCGGTCTACTTTTGTAGCGTCCCTATTGAAATATCTGTTGAACACTAAACAACGCCTAAAATTACACAATACCAATACTACAGAGACACTCACAGTCTGTGGCACCGTGCACGAGTATACGAGTTATGGTTTTGCGCGCGTGTACAGGAGGGTTAACACTTTGTTGTATCGTCTAGTACTACATTCATTTTCTAATGACTTTTTGATGCAATCAACGTTGGTAGGCCACTGCCCAGCATTTGATCAAGTAGTCGCCCATACAGCTCAAAAGTTTGGTCACCCCTATACAGCATCTGTCGCAGACCAGCAACATGAACATAGCAAGCCTTGAACGGCAACTGTCCAATTTTTTCACCTCGTCTAATATTTGAAGAATTCGAAGAAATATAAAAAAATATTTCTCTTTTGAGTGTGTTTCAAGTGGTTTCGATCAACAATATTCGGTAGTGTTGAAAAATATTATATACTATACCTGTAACTGATTTGGAATAGAGAAGAGTTCAAAAAACATAACACCAGCTCCCGGCTTATGGCCGGTAGCTCCTCTGGCCCCGCTTGGGGCACAACCAACAGAACTACAATGGCCAATAAGGAAACCGCGTTATATGCTTGGTCCAAACGATTTGGATCAAGAAATTGTGTTAGTGCTGCGTCGAAAACTAAGTGAAGCAGAGAAACAAAAAAATTCAAGCCAACAGAATCAATATATTGCGCTACCGGACCCCTTTACAGTTGGATTTTCAATTGAACCTGTGATTGGAGTTAAAGAAGCAAGAAAAATACATGCATCTCGTGAAGGTCGTGGTTCGCGATATCTACTTCGCTGCTGCTCTAAAACTACCGTTGAAAAACTCGTTGAAATGACTCAATTGAAAGACGGCACCCCGATTGAGATTTTCCCACATCCGACTCTCAACACTGTTCAAGGTGTAGTATATGACCCAGATTCCATTGAACAAGATGAAGAGGCTATAAAACAGTACTTAGCATCGCAAGGAATACACACTGTACGAAGGATCAAGAAACGCATTAACGGTAACTTGAAAAATACCCCTCTATTAGTACTGTCATTCAGTGGCACTACCCTTCCGGATTACGTATATTTTGGTGTACTACGAATCCAAGTTCGTGTATATTATCCTTCGCCTATGATGTGCTACAAATGCGGCTACTACGGTCACTCGAAAAAGTTCTGTGAGAAACCCAAAATCTGCCTGTGCTGCTCAAAACTACATAACATTCCTGAAGGTGAGCAATGTGAAAACCCTCCGAACTGCCTCCACTGCAATGGTGGACATAGAATGACCTCGCGCGATTGTCCAAAATACAAAGAGGAAGAAAAAATTGTTCACATGAAAATTGATCAGGGTCTGTCATTTTCTGAGGCAAGGCGAATTTGCACTGATAGACGTAAAAAAGAAACATTTAACATTATTGTTCAGGAACAAATTAAAAAAGAACTGACCGTCAAAGATCAAACGATATTAGCCCTTCAAAATCAAGTAGCTGTTTTGGAAAAGGAACTAGCTTCTTTGAAAAATACCATGAGACCAACCCTTCACAGTCAATTAAAATCTCCTGAAGAAACACCAGTAAATCATCAGAAACCATCCTTGAAAACTTCATTACCTGCTCCCACGATTGAATTGTCAAAAATACCAACGGACAGGCAATCCAGAAAGGACAAATTTTTTATCTCTCCACCAACCAATCAACTTGAAAAGCATAACAATAATGGACCTGGACATGCTATGAATGTGCGCAGCAGAAGTGGTAAACGACACATAGATATATCCCCTTCCGAAGCTCGGGTTAAACGTTCCTCGAACCAATATGACACAAGCAGCACATATACCGATACCGAGAAGAATAATGGACCATGAATTGCATAAGAAAATACACATTACCAACGATAAAATCGACCCTGCTATGAACAAGGACAAGAATATGGACGAACAACGATCACCACCTTGTATGAACTCAGTCAAAAACATGCTCCAAACTAATCACAACTCTCAACAACGACTTAAAATTATGCCGGATAGATCCAAGCAGACCAACCTGCGGTTTGAAAGTGAGGAATGTGAAGTACTCCTTTCACTTCCAGAAGAGGAAGCGAGTCTGCTAGGTGAGGAGACCCGGGACGCCTTTCTTCAACCTGTTGATCACCAAGCCTTCAGCTCGACCGCCAACCTTGCAAAACGTCCTGCTCAAAAAGCCGAGGAATACTATAGAATCCACAATCTCATAATCAAACCGTCAAGCAGCAAAATGAATTTCAAATATTCGGATACGATAAGCATCAAGCCTCCCACGCCGACCCCGAACAGGGATGTCCCGGAGCGATCCAATGAGCCCCTGGCGGCAGTCGGCGTGGTTTGCTTGCCACCCCGGGCAAGTATCTCAACGCTTTCCAGATTCACAAAACAGTCAAATCTCCCTTTTTTTCACCCCAACTCACCAAAAAGCTATATTTCGTTTACAGACCAGTTAAGTACCACTATCTTTCCCGTCAATGTAGAATCTGCAAACACATCTCCGGATATGTGGATGAAAGTTCGAGGGCATATAGATGCAGCTTGTTACGACACCACATCCCAATCATCTAATGACACCGAATCCGATTCCATCAGACATCAAAGAAAATCACCAGCATTTGCTATTCAGTGGAACATATGCGGACTACGTTCACACCAGCCGGAATTGCAGATGCTATCAACCTGTCATCATAGGCTTGCAAGAAACTAATGCAGATTACTACAGAATAAGACCAAACTTTCTGGGAAACAATTACGACCTACTATTGAGCCAGTGTTCCATTCACGGCAGACAAGGCGCTGGTATGGCTATAAAAAAAGGAACTCCATTCCAACAAATTCCCATTCGAACTAACATCCAGGCTGTTGTAGTACAATTGTATGCTCCAATGGCAATAACGGTTGCATCAGTATACCTTCCACCAAGGGATAAAACTGCCACCAAAATGTTAAACGACCTGATCAAGGAGATTCAAAAACCTTTACTTCTGTTAGCTGATCTCAATTTTAGATATAGTAGTTCAAAACGATATGGTTATCCTTAACAATGGCTGTCACACGCGCATTGATCCTATAGCTTCTCAGGCACTTGACGTTTCCATCTGCTCAACATCACATGCAAGCAAATTCTAACTGGGAGCTCTATGAACAGCTTACTATGAGATCGCTTTTGACGTAGGACTACGTCTTTCATTTCTATACCGGGGTGTAAAATCAAAGTTTCAAAAACGAAAGCGTTACGCTGGAGACCGAGATTTTGAGCGTTAATAGCTCCTAAACAACTGAACGAAATGGTATGATAAACACTTCATTCGAAAGATAAAATGTCTACGCGTTCTATACTTGTTACTTTTTGATCCAAAAACTTGTTTCAATAGTCTTAAAATTGCTTTCAAAACATGCTATTGAAATCACCAATCGGTATATAAGCGAGCGCCGCTCGGAAATCCACTCAGTTCTAATTGAACAGCGATTGGAGCATGTTGTCGCTGTTGTGGTGAAGCTCTTCGTTTATCATGAAAGCGCGGATGAACGGTGTCACCAAGAGCCTGTTCGTGCACCTTAGGCCAGACATGAATCCATCAGGAGGAGAGTGATGCCACAAACGGTTCCTCGGGAAGATCTCGAAGCAGCCGCTACACACACACACACACACACACATACACGCGCGGAATTCTTTCCGTTTGGATGCCATTCAGCATCGAGAAAGATCCGGAAAATAGTCTGCCAGTTCCTCTGGGAATTTAAAAATACATTCATGTGAAAGAGTTTATTTGAATGTTTTCTATCCATGTAACACTGTGACCAAATACATTTGGTTTTGTGATTTTTCAATCAATCGCAATTAACAGGATAGCTTCTGAAGATTATTCATCCCCATCAGTAGGATATTTTCGTATTCAATATTGGATGCATAAAACCTTGTACCTCCAACGTAACGCTCTCGTTTTCGAAGTCCCCCAAATATTCATTTATTCATTCATTCATAATGGATTCAGATTCAACATCAAACAAAGGATCACTGAATCAACGATAGTCCTACGTCACCATTGCGGTTATACCATAGATATAACCCACTTTCTGTTTTTCCTGGTTCTAATCAAACAGTGGATGATTTCACGTACAATATTATTGCAGCAGCAGAATCCAGCATTCCAAGCACTACAGGGAAAATAGGACCAAAATCTGTCGTTTGGTGGAACCAAGAGGTGGAAGCAGCAATTAAAGCCAGGCGTAAACGATTAAGAGCTCTCCGCCGCTTGAGGGACGACGACCCACAAAAAAGTATTGCCTTGAAAATGTTTCAAGAAGCTCGATCTTTGTGTCGAAAATCTATACGTATTGCCAAACAAACAAGTTGGGAAACTTTTGTGGAAAATATTAACCCCAATACCCCCCCCCCCCCAGGCAAGTATGGAATAACATTAATAAACTACAAGGGAAGCGACGCTGCAATACCATATCTCTAAATCTTCAAACGGGCCTCACCAATGATGCAGAAATGGTCACAAATGCCCTAGCTGATGAATACCAAATAAGGTCATCTGACGCAAACTACTCTGAAAAATTTCGCAAGAAACATAAATCCGGTAAAGATAGCAATTTCAACAATCAACGAATAAACACGAACAAATGTTATAATGCGGATTTTACCATTGAAGAACTAATGTGGGCACTAAATCGACATGGAGGTTCCTCTACAGGTCCTGATAATATAAGTTACACTCTGTTGCAATGTCTACCATTCTCTGTGAAAATCTCCCTGCTAGAGTTATATAATCATGTGTGGGACAGTGGTGTTTTTCCAGCGCAATGGAAAGTAGGCATTATAATTCCGATCCCAAAACCTGATGCAGACTTCAGTAAGCCTGAAGGTTACAGACTGATAACGCTACTTAGCTGTCTTGGTAAATTGTTTGAAAGAATGGTAAATAGACGACTCATTACGGAACTGGAATCCACAGGTAAACTGGATCCACGCCAACACGCCTTTCGCGCTGGCAAAGGAGTCGACTCCCATCTTGCTAAGCTAGAGTCCCTTATTACCCTCGAGCAGAATGAGCACGTCGAAATAATATCTCTCGACATTTCAAAAGCCTACGACACAACATACAGACCTGAAATACTTAACACGCTAGCCTGCTGGAGAATTTCTGGACGCATGATGAATATTTTGTACAGTTTCCTTAGAGACAGATACTTCCAAGTGGCTGCCAATGGTTCCCTCTCAAGCCTCAGGAAAGCAGATAATGGAGTTCCACAAGACTCAATCCTGTCCGTAACGTTATTTCTTGTGGCTATGCAACCAATATTTAACGCTATACCAAATGAAGTAGAAATCCTACTGTACGCAGACGACGTCATACTTACAGCAAAAGGAACGGATCATCAAATTGTTCGCAGGACACTTAGAAAAGCTGTTGTAGCTGCAGTTGAATGGACATCTAGCGTAGGTTTCACCACTGCTCCAAACAAATCTAAACTGCTACACATCTGCCATCTTAGACACCGAATGCGAGGTCGATCTATTAAAATCAACAAGACCCCAATACCACGTGTGAGAAGCATGAAAATTCTCGGGATAATAATTGACTCAAACCTCAACTTTTTGAAACAAAATCTGTTGCAAAAGAATCAACATTCTTCGCATACTCGGACACCGTCTAAAAAGGAGTGATCGTTCATCACTTTTTAGAGTAGGATCAGCCTTAATCACTTCGAAGCTTTTCTACGGCTTGGGAATCACAAGCATCAACATCGAAGCAATTGAGCGAATTTTAGGACCCATGTATAATGATGTAGTTCGGCAGGCGTCTGGTGCATTCCCAACTAGCCCCATAATCTCCATAATGGCTGAAGCTGGTTGCCTCCCATTTCGCTTGGCCCTTATCCAACGTCTGTGTCAACTCACTATTCGTATAATGGAAAAATTCGAAGAAGCATTTGATTATCAAATAACAAGAAGAGCAAATTATCTTCTGCAAGAAGCAACTGGATGGAGTTTTCCGAAGGTATGCAGGACTTTAAGGGTTTCAGATAGAGAATGGTATGCAGCACTCCCGAAAATTGACAACAACCTTAGGAGAAAGATCAGAGCAGGCGCAAACAGGTTCACTGTTTTACCTCAGTTCAAGGAATTTGTTTCTAGCTTTTATCCCGACCATGAACAAATCTACACCGATGGCTCCAAAGAGAATAACCAAACTGGTGCTGGAGTAGTGATGTGCAACTATAGTTACAGTTTCGGTTTTCCTGAAATATGTGGCGTGTTTTCAGCGGAAGCGTTTGCTCTAAAAACAGCCGTATCACATGTACGAGGACATAAAAATGTCATTATTTTTACCGATTCCGCTAGCTGTCTTGATGCGTTAAGTGGAGGTGAACAAAACACCCATGGATACAGTTCATTGAAAAGAACATAGAGGAACGGAATATTACCTTCAGCTGGATACCTGACCATTCTGGCATTGTTGGCAATGACAAAGCAGATGAAATGGCCAAACAAGGCCGAAATGAACCACAACTTGACATCCCGGTACCATCCCAGGATGTTGTACGTGCGATTAGAAACAGAATCTGGTCATTATGGGAAACGGAATGGCATCAAAGTGGAACCAAGTTGCGACGAGCTAAGCACACACCAAATAAATACAAAGATCGCAAATGCGCGTCCGAACAACGAGTTCTAACCCGAATAAGAATAGGGCATACACGGCTCACCCATGTACACCTAATGAACCATAACCCCCCACTTGTTTGCATATACTGTGGAGTGCAAACAACTGTGCAACATATAATAATGGATTGCAGAGGATATGAACCCATAAGAAAAGCATGCGGAATCAATGGATCCCTAAGTGAAATACTAGCTACATTGAAAAAGAAAAAGCCCTCTTAAATTTTTTAAGAGATAGCAATTTGTTCAATGAGATCTAATTAGTTATAATTAATGCAGCGAGAAAATGAAAAATGTAAATCATAAAATGACACGAATGCCACGTATTTTAGTGGTAAAGTGTCACAAATAAATAAATAATAATAATAATAAGACCAGCAACAGAAAAACACTAACAGTACCAGTGCTGCTCACCGTGGCGACAACAATGGATGTGTAACACACTGCCTCCTTTAGATTTTCAACCGAAGAAGACAGCTCTAACCAAATTGAAATGTCTTCTTCACGTCCGACCTTAAACGAGATGCACTCTGACGTCAGTTTTGACACCATCAGTCAGTAGGTAAAAGCCATCAATAATCTCGAACACACAAGTTCTCAATATAAAAATTTATTCACATTCCATTGCTTCGGATATTGATGTAAATAGCATCAAAATTTTTAAAATAATTTTTGATGGAAAGTTCGACGGAAGGAACTGTAAAGTAAATTATGAAAAGCTGCAGCCGGATTAAAAAAAATCATCGAAGCTGCAATGTAATTTGATTTTTTTTATACTCCCTAAGTTATTTTCCCACTTCTGCACGTCTGTGCAAGATCTGCACTATTCTTGCTTTGTACATACTCTGAGAATGCTTTTTTAAGTAAACAATGGCGCACGTCTGTTCAATAGGATAGGAAAATAAAAACTACCGCTTGGTCAGTGCGAGTATAATATTTATTGTTCTTTCAGTTTTTATTTTTGTGCTTCTTTCATACTCAAAATATGATTATTTTAAATCTCCAAATTAGCATGTTTTCCAATATACTGCTAGCACTGTCGATTGAAGCACTAGAAGCGCTCCCCGGCTAGGAACAGTTTCGATCTTCAACAACCAGCACCAAGTTTCAGCACCCTCATTTACATTCGCAACGCGAGCCGGTAATTTGCAACCGCGCTCCCCGCGCCCTCATGAAGATTATAGATTGTTTTCCTCCGTACATGTTTTTAGGAGGAGATGGCACGGATAAATTTCTCGTCTTGTCAGAAGTGAGCATCATTTCGCGGGGCGGGCATTAACGGCGTCACGACGGATCCATTTCACTCGTCTCGATTGATGCTAACTAAAAATGCACCAGAGAGAGCAGTTTTCAGACTCGTGGGTTTGCTTACAAAATGCTTCATGAACTGTCTGTTGGGATGAAGCTGAAGCTTTTAGTCGATGGAAAATTTGCTTATCCCGCCAATTGGATTGGTTGCTAGTTGAGTGGTATGAAAATGAATATGTTAACGTGTAACGAAAGGCTTTTCAGCACAGTTAGTTGTCTTTTTTAAGGTAACTCTCTATACAAGGTTTGATTCAGACTTTTAACGCCACCTTTGGAGAAACAAGGGATTTTTGTTACACCTTATATTTTTATTTATTTATTTATTTATTTATGGTAATTGTTGTAGAGTAAGGAACTAGTTCTCGAATGAGAAATTTCGTAATTCCACAGTACAGCACATCACATGACGGCATTTTGTCCGCGAATGATGATTGCTTTCGAGAAATTCAGAAAACTTCGTCTTGTCGACCGCTCAATCATGTTTTTCAGTTCTCGCGGCCGTATTGTTAGCAGCATCAATGCTAATCAGACAAATCATTGTGAAAGCTTGGAGTGAAAATATCTTCCAGGCAAGGAGATTTTCTCAGTCGAGCACTGACAACAATAATAACGCAAAATTCTACTGAAACGTTTTGGAATATTACTCGCTGAATAGGGGCTCCACGCTGAATATTATTTTTTTATCGAATAATCAATTCAATCGATTTCTAGTGACTCCTGGAATCAAGTATTCGTTGCTCCCATTTTGCAATTATATCACAATCTTAGAAAAAATAATTCGAAATAAGCATCAAATCTCTCCGAATAATCCCAGGATAATCATCACATTTACTTCACTCGCGCTGGAAACTCACTCGAATTAGAGGATGAAATGATAAAGTCAATTTACGCTCCTGCATCTGTCTGCCTTTCTACGGAAGAAAATGAAACTTCTGAAAATCTGTCGAAAGCTATACGATATCCGTTTTTTCTCTCTCTATCTCTCTCTCTCTCTCTCTCTCTCTCTCTCTCTCTCTCTCGAGATGTCTTGTCATTTCGGAAATACCGCAGAAATCGGATTGCGAGTTCGCGGCGAGGATTTGTGTTCTTTGTTATTTTTTTTGAAGCGAATCGAAAAAAGCCTAGAATTGAATGATTTCCTGGTGTCAGTCTCGGGAAACTTGTTGATGTTTGGTACCCATCGAAAAATGTGAAATTTTGTGATTTTGACAAGTTGAGGCCACAAAAATTGCACGTAGTTTGTAGTTCAACAAGAATATGTTACCCACAAATATGCCCACAAGAAAAGTTCTCGTTTAAACATTTGATGCTTCGTTAAAAGAGCAAAAGAGAAACCGACATTTTGTCATTTCGTAAAATTTAATAAAGCTGTCTTCAGATGAATGCTTGTAATTCGCCCAAAGTTTTTAAACGAGACCATTTAATCGAGTTAATTATTTGTTGAAAACAGAATTACGACGAGAAACCCGCTTGCTTTGGAAAAACAGCTGGCTTGTCACATTTTCCATCTTTTTTTACCATCTCCCACATCGAACCAACTTTTGTAATCAGTCTTTTACACTTCTTATTTTCCAGATCAAACAGAAATGGCATCAAACATCCACAAGTGGGAAAAGCTTTCGCCAAGTGAATTCCAGCAGCTGCAAGATCTCGCCTCGTGTAAGTAACAAGATCTAATGTTCCTCCCGGCAAACCCCTCACCTGCCCTGCTAGCCTGCTGCCTGTTCAATTAAACTCCTCGTTCCACCCTCCGTTTCCACGTTCAACGTAACAAGACTCGCGCTGTACATGGGAGTTACTCCATCTTTATAATTTTCTTCCAGATTCGACCAAAAAGCTTCAGAATGTACTTCAAGAGTTCTGTTCACCCGCGACGCCGTCATCGTCACGATTTCAGCCAGATGGGGTGAGTAGATTGGTTTTTTTTTCTCCGTTGCTCCGTTGTTTTCAGCCTTGTGGAGTATCGTCTTTTCTTGAGGGTGTTTCCACCTTCTTGGATCGACTGGGAATTATCCAGTCCGGGCTAATGGGGTGTGAAATCACCATAATTTTGAGGTTTATTTCGGCAAATTTGTCCAACGAACTGATTTTCGCCACATTTCGCTTCTGAGCTCAATAATAGCTATAATATAGAAGGAAAACTTTCTTTAATTTTATTTTTAATGTTCCCATTGAATGCAGAATACAACAATAATACAACTGTTCGCACGTAATTGATCCCTTTGTGGCAATTTTCGATCACTTTTTGAGTTTTGGTTTTCCGGTACTTAAAAGTTTCAGATTTGTCAAACACGAAAAAGTTCAGATATGTAAATCGCTTGACCTTACCTCTAATTGAAATCCACGAATCTCAAAATTTCTCGATTTGCTTCGCACAATATAGAACCAAAATAAACGTATAAGGCTAAGACGTAGTCTAGTCTTAGCCTTGAAGCTAAGTGATGTCTTGAAGAAAGGCTCTTTTCCTATTCTGCGGAAATGTCTACCTCTAGGCTAAACCTTAAAACACATCGTTTTTAATGGCGTTTGAAGAGACGAGTCCGTTCTGATTCGTTTTTGTCTTCGCAAAAACCATACACAACCTAGTCGCTTGCGGTGTTGCCACATTTTCATCTGTACCGGAAGGGGTGAAAATCTTTTCCATTTGTACTTTTTCTTCTAAAAAATTCGTTGCAGAAAAAAATCTGTTTTATTAGCATGAAATAAATATTCATGTATTTCCTACACAATATTACATCCACTTACTTTTTCATATTTACATTTACTTACTACAAATACTACATTTGCTGTTAATGTGCATTAACACTTCCAAATTCGTGCGTTTGATGATTATATATAGTCTTTCTGAATTCAGATTGCAGCCGATTTCAAAACTTATTCTTGTTCTGGTTATATTCAGAAAAAAATCGCTAGACGCATGCCGAGGAGTGAAGTATAGTGAGATCGTTAGAAACAAGGCATCGACGAGCCGGAGATGCGAGCGAACCGTTAATTTTTTTTTAGGCATCCAATTTTTTGCCCACTAATACTGCTGATATTTTTTTTTTGGAACAGTGATTTACTTCCGGAGTAATTTTACCTTTAGAAGGAATTTGCACGTTAAAATCGAATCATTTTCTCAATTGCTTGATTAGCTCCACGGAAAAACTGCTACAAATACACTGAAAATTCATCAGCATCCGCCATCCATTGTTCTGATAGTTTCTTCTGCTACCATCCCAACATAAATATTCATACCGCTTTTCAAAAATCTTCAAATTCAGTAGCATTGGACATTGAAACAACGTATGATTCCGCGCAAATATTAGTGAGAATGGTAAGATAAAAATCTTACAGCTTTTCATGTAACATCGTGAATTCAGGGTTTTCAGCCTGGAACTAACAATTCAATCTGTTTAGAATATCAGAATCAACTCTTCGTAGCTTTTAGATATTTATTCGTAACAGTCACACTTGCGGTCATAGAAAATTATACATTTGATCCGCCACCACAATTTTTTTCAATTGTTCTTTCATTGACAACACACTATCGACCTTACGAAACGATTTCGCTCTCGGACTATGCGTCGGACAAAACCTCTGTGTGATATGGCATTAATTCATTAACACGTTAAGCTCCGAATTTTTCTCGCTGTGCTTTCCGCATCAAGAACGATTGCACAATATTAGTGTCGGTCTCAGCTCCCATGGATACTTAGTGTATCTATAGAAAACAGTCAGAAATTCGACTAGAAAGTAGTCACATTTTGTAAAACATCCGAAAACAAACCGTATAAATTTTTATTATCTTGTTTCGTAACTGTCAGTCCCAGTCAGTCAGCGATTACCTACCAAAAAGCTCAACTAGAGGCCGCCCTAGGAACCCACGTGGGGCTTAACGTGTTAACGACCAACTGTTCGATAAATTTAACAGCTTCTTTCATGTCTTCGGATCATTTGGTAATGTTTTTGCACAAATCTTTTCTTGCTAGCTACCACTTCTCTTCAATTTCATTTATTTTTGTATAACTTTATCAAAATTATATAACTTGTTCAAAATCTGTAATTTTTTTTCTCTTTTGATACATCAAATGGAAGCCCTGAAAAAACCGTTTCCTGTATGAAGATGTATCCTTTAAACGGATTGAGATAACGTGGTAGAATCCGGAATCACAAAAATGTACACAAAAATACCAATAAAGCCATTACTACCCTTTTTTACTGTTTATTCAATTAAGCAGAAGAAGACAAAGAGTCATCATGTGTCATTTTTCAACACAAGTCTAAATAGTTAAGATCTACATAAATATTAGCCTAAGTCAAATAAATCTATGACTGCAGAAATATATTATAGAGAAAAATAGCATATATAGCATAGCTGCTGTAGTGAATTGATCTAATTGGGAGCTAAGTTCTGTTTATGTATAGGAAATGGAAAGGAAAATGGGCATGTGAATCCGAGGAAATGATGAAATGATGCGGGTTAGAGGCGAATGAACTGCAAAGTTTAAAGCCTCTTAAAAACAAAGAAAGAAGAAGAATGAAGCGGGTTTTCTTAGGAAGACATATATGAGGAGCATAATATTAAGATTACGGGTATCATAATCTGATATGCGTGAGTATACCCTTTTCAATCTTCTAAATCAGCAGCCAGTTAAATTCATTAATTGCATTTTTTACATAACCAAACAACATGCTCGATATTATGACATCCTGTACCACAATTACATAAATTGTTAGTATAATACCTACATGATAAAAACATGAATTGAGTACGAATTGATTGGGTAACATACAATATAGTAACTGATAAATGCCTATTATCCTATTATCGGTAAATGAATAATAATTCATTATAAACAGCAACTCACGCCCTAACGCCCGAATGTAGGCGAAAAGATTGCTCGTTGCGTCGGAGAGGAAAGCGAGTGGTTAGTGCAATCGAAAGAAAACAAATCGTCAAATTGTTAACTTTTTTTACTACATTCGCTGTTCATGTTTAAAGCAAAAAAACAGGAAGTGGATTATATCTATGGTATAACCGCAACGGTGACGTAGGACTATCGTTGATTTAGTGATCATTTGTTTGAAGTCGAATCTGAATCCATTCTGAATGAATGAATAAATGAATATTTGGGTGACTTCGAAAACGAGAGCTTTGCGTTGGAGGTACAATGTTTTATGCATCCAATATTGGATACGAAAATATCCTACTGATGGGGATGAATAATCTTCAGAAGCTTTCCTGCTAATTACACTTGATTGAAAAATCACAAAACCAAATGTATTTGGTCGCAGCGTTATATGTTAGGAAACATTGAAATAAACTCTTTCGCATGAATGTATTTTTCAATTCCCAGGGGAACTGGCAGATTATTTTTCAGCAACGATAATATCTTTCCGTAATCTTCTCGATGCTATATATATGTGTGTGTGTGTGTGTGTGTGTGGCGGATGCTTCGATATCTCAAATGGAATCGTTTCTCGGTGCTGATACTCTCTCGGTCGTCTTCTCTTCTTCTGATAAATCGGATTTTCTGCGCTCCCTCACAGTTCCAAACAAATTGAATGCGTGCAGGTCAGGTCAGACCAGGTGATGAATCCCTCGATCCCTCGCCGTCCAGCTCGTCCAGTTCGTTCCGCTAGTTCAGCTCGTTCAATAACGATGTTGTCTTGTCGATGTCCTCACGAAAAATTATTACGTTTCACCACCAGAAAATCGCTTTAGTATGCTTTTTGTGCGTGATTGAATCGAGAGAAGGCGTGGTTTACGATGGCAATTTGGAAGGCAAACTAGAGGGGAGTGAACTCTCTGAGTTTGAAACTTTCGGCGACTGAGCAATAATCGATTGAAAATTATATGTTTTTCGCGATGCGAAACATTTTCCGTTGCGCGCTCATACAATATTGGATACGAAAATTTTCTACTGATGGGGAAGAATAATTTTCAGAAGCATTCCTGTTAATTGCGATTGATTGAAAAATCACAAAACCAAATGCATTTGGTCGCAGTTAAAAAACATTTTAAAAAAACTCATTCGCATGAATGTATTTTTCAATTCCCTGGTGAACTGGCAGATTATTTTTCAGCAACAATTGAATCTTTCCGGATTTTCCTCGATGCTGAATGGCATCCAAACGGAGAGTTCCGCGCGTGTATATGTGTGTGTGTGGCAGCTGCTCCGATCTCTTTTCCCTGGGAACCGTTTGTGGCATCACTCTCCTCCTGATGGCCTAAGGTGCACAAACAGGCTCTTGGTGACAACGTTCATCCGCGCTTTCATGATAAACGAAGAGCTTCACCACAACAGCGACAACATGCTCCAATCGCTGTTCAATTAGAACTGAGTGGATTTTCGAGCGGCGCTCGCTTATATACCGATTGGTGATTTCAATAGCCTGTTTTGAAAGCAATTTTAAGACTATTGAAACAAGTTTTAGGATCAAAAAGTAACAAGTATAGAACGCGTAGACATTTTATCTTTCGAATGAAGTGTTTATCATACCATCTCGTTCAGTTGTTTAGGAGTTATTAACGCTCAAAATCTCGGTCTCCGGCGTAACGCTTTCGTTTTCGAAACTTTGATTTTACACCCCGGTATAGAAATGAAAGACGTAGTCCTACGTCAAAAAACACATTGTGATATAGGAAATTCATTCGATTGCACCTCCTACAGGAGATTTGACGTAGGATTACGTCTTTCGGGAACATATTGGGGTACACATTAAGAATCGAAAATCGAGTAAATCATGAAAATTGTCCAATTTCAAACGCTTACTGCCCATGTTTGCATAGGAGACGTAATCACCATTACCATTAGTGTTGGGAAAACGCATTTATGTTGTTTTTATGCATACAAGCGTAACCATGCAAATTTCCAATGAAATTATCTGTCCAGTTGAAGGATATTATCGGCAAAAAGAGGGCCTAGGAGATTTTGCGGATTAAAACATATTGTTTCCATTTGAAAAACGCTTACGTCTAGTTATGCGGACAATCAATCGTTTCAATGAACATTTGTTCGCATAGCTAGACGTAATCACCAGGTTGCTCTGTCTGTAGCATTAGTATTAACATTTCCGACAATAGTCGTCTATTATCGTTATTGTCGGATAAAATCAAAAAGGTTTGGAAGAAATTTAGTGAAATGTCTGGAAAAGGTGCTCTGGATTTGTTGCGAGTCTATGATAGTACTTTTTCCTGAAAACTCCGGGTTTTCGAACAAAAAATGTTTTTTTGCGTGTTGAGCGAACGAATTATATTGCGTAGAATGCAAAACGGCGAAAAAGTCGATTTTGTCAGTCATTTCATGATGAATTGATGAGTTTTTTGCGTCAATCAATTTCGGCACTTCATAACAATTTTTCAAATTGGATAAAATAATATATGTCATGAAACTAACTATCGAACAACTGAAAAATCTCAACCCCTATCCTAACGGAAATACCCACGTATTATTGGTCAAAATTGACGACACATGCGATGGCTCATGTACTCGCAATTATTGGTAAGCTATTCCCTGATGGATTTACGAGATATTTGCATCAATCGATCTGTGCACTCCATAACAATTCATCACAATGGATAAAATTATATATCATATGAAACTAACTATCAAACAATCGAAAAATCTCTAAACAAAATTCCTCATTCTGATTGGTCGAAATTGAATATACGGAGAAATCGACATTACAAATACATCAAAGTAGAGGGATCGTTTGGTTCCCACCGAAATGTGTTCCCTAACAGAGGCCAACAAAACCAAGCTGCCTGGGGGAAATCGGCATTGCAAACTCATGAAATTAGAGGGATCTTTTGTTCCCACCGACATGTATTCCCTAACAGAGATTTCTAATTCAAGGTACCCGGGGGAAATCAGCATGAAAATACACTGGTGGTCGATATTTTAACAAACGGCGCGCACAAATGGATAGTGCTCATTATAACTAGCGTGGATATTGCTGATTGCATATGTGCTTGCGAATAAGTTGGGAGCGATGAACGAGTGTTTTTTTTTATTTTCGTTCCAATAGGAATATTGAAAAATAATAAGAAGATTTAAGAATGATGTTTTAATGAACTGAATAGAGCTTACTTCTATCAAACGAATATAATTAAAATTTAAGTTTGGATCTCTTATATTGGTTACTTCTCGAAATTTCATATTAATGACCGATCATGCATTGTAAAACTTTTAGCACAAGTGTAAGTGTGAAATTGTATTGGCGATCTAACGTACAAATCAAAACCTAGGCAGCGCTGCGGTGAAAGTGATGCTGGTTTTAAAATTTGTAATGTGAGTATATGGAAGGTTTGTAGTTCTTTCCATAAATTACAATGTTATAATCATGAAGGATTATTTGATTGCGATGAGTTTGGAAGAACTTTGATTCTGCGTCATTTTATATATAACATGTTATGTTCTTACTTCTGTCAGTAGTGAAAACTATATTAATATTGAAAATGGTTGAATCAAAAAAGGAAATTCGAGAGCACAATCAAAAACAAGTTGAAAAATGCATGGCTCCTGCATGTGAGAACTAACTTGGAAAGCCCGGAAGTAAAATATATGTGATTTGTTTTTGAATTTTAGGTTACATTATCATCATTAGCTTAGTTCAAAAACAAAATCCAGATGTCTCACCGATCGTTTAAGTTTTACGTTAGATCGCCAACACGGTAGCAGTTGTGTTAAAATGACTTGAAATATGAAACGATTTTTTTTTCTCCCAAGGAAAGCTCATACGACGAGAAAAATTGTAAAAATGAAGGAATATTCGAAAAAGTGATTTCCCATATGCTCTACATATTAAAGAAAAAATGGAAATGGATTGAATAAACACTCAAAAAGTAAAAATTATTGAGAAAAATTGATAATTGTCGTGATACGCACCATCCAATGACTAATCACCATCCTTCTAGCATCATCACTCGGTTGTGAACACTGGTGGAGTGAACAAACAATACCTAACAACCCAACAAAACCGCTCTTTTCAGAGTTTAACAATGTTATCCCTCAAACATATCCAGAATCAGTATGCAACAGATAGCCTAACGGAATCCTACGTCAACTATACGGTCGTGTCTCGGACACAACACTCGTGTGATTTTTTTTTTTTGCTAACACAAATATCGAATATCTTCTAATCTCACGGTTGTTGCAAGGTAAAGTTTAAGCAATCGCTGCTGGCTTTCATTGTCATACGCTTAGTATATGCCTTCGAACTACTTTTTTTTCGATTTTTCGTCATTTCCCGGAAAATATGAGATTGAAATATTAGATTGAAATCTTGCACATTGGGGTTCCTTTAACGCCAATAATCAAAATTATACCAATGGTTTTCTTTAAAAAAATGTTTTTACAGCTTGATCGTTAAAGAATTAAGAAGGGCGGTTGTCTGCTCGCTGGCTGGAGAGAGGCAATATAGTCATGTAGGAAATGTTTCTCTCAATTTGTACCGGTAGATAGGGCGGAGCTTAAGTTGCAAATAGTGATGTCCGATAATCGACACTATTATTAATCGAAACAGTGATGTTATCATTATGATCATTGATGCTAGATCTCTGTGTTTTTTTTCATCATTGGATTTTGTACTTATGTCAGTTTCGTTTCGCCAGCATTGTTGTGAACATTTGCAATAGGTTTGCGTAAGGATGTTGTTTTATCCTGTCGAAAAAATGATCTTGGTTTGTCTACTTTTTGAATGCTCTAGTTCAGCGCACCTTTGTCAAATCAGGTATTGTCTACCATGAGACATGTACCATGGTTAAAGTGACCAGATGGTCAGAGGTCTAACGCGGGACACAAAAAACAAAACGTTATGTATATACGTTATGTGAACATAAACCATAGTTTAGCGAATCTAATCTGATCGGTATTATTTATTTCTAAGTATCGGCACCCAGTTGTGATTTTTTGGTGGTTTAGATTTTGTTTACGCCCGAAAACCACACGCTCAATCAGAGCATTTACGCCTGGCAAGTAAGATTCAAGTTCTACAATTTTCTTCAAATTACCGAATGGAATGCTCGAAAATTCCAATTCATTTGTCATCGATTTTAGTCTTAACGTATGCATTCAAAAAATGGACTAATTTCGGACGGTGATGAAATATAATTTTATGGAACAAATTTTCCTTGAATCTTACCTTTATTAAGCCTACAACATAAATGATTCAAGGCTGTTGATTCGCAGCAGCAGCACTGTCAAGCAACTTAATGATTTTTTCATACTGCAAGCTCCACCCTACAGCGAAAAAGTTGGACATCCTGAAGCACTTTGTGTCCACCACATATAGCCGATCTGGTATTTACAACATCATCTCCCTGCCGCTCCTTGAGCCGGTAGATCGTAGCAATCGGCCAAATGGTGAAGGAGAATCTGTCCAAAATGGACATTTTAATGCGGAAGCGCCAAACGAGACCGGCCGTATCTGAGCAGCATGCAATCACCCAGAAGGAGTAGCATGAGGTACTGGAGAATAACTTCTTTCCTTGTTCATAATGAAAGATGAGACGTACTTGATGCTAGAATTCAACGAATGGTAGGGGACCGGGTACTTTACGTCCTCCAGGTAACGATGACGTCGAATATATCATCCACATCAAGTTCTCGAAAAAGGTTCTTCTCTGACAGACGTGAAGGGAATGGTCGCTCTTCTTTCGAGTCATATGATGTGCTTGCCGGAAGTGGCGAAGGTGATGTGGTCTTTATGCCGAACCTGGGATCAGCCCATTATGCCAAAAGATCACTGGAGGATGGATCATCTGGAGATAAACATTGTCGCGAAGACGGCCAACCTTTCTTCGCGAGATGATATCTCTTTCCACGATTTTAATATTATACGCTTGGACCGTGATGATAGATACGGAGGGGTGCTTTTGGGGATCAATAAGTGCCACTCATTTTTTAGAATTGACCTTCCAACTATTGGAGGGATCGAAGCTGTTGCTTGTCATGCAAACATCAGAGGCAAAGACCTCTGTATTGTCAGCTTGTATTGGCCTCCGAGAGCTGCGGTTAGCCGCAAACAACTTGATGACATGTGCTCACTCCTTCCTGAGCCACGATTGATCTTGGGAGACTTCAACTCTCACGGAACTGCCTGGGGGGAACAGTACGACGACAATCGTTCATTGTTGATATATGACCTTTGTAACAGCTTCAATATGACCATTTTGAACACTGGGGAAACAACACGTGTACCTAAACCTCCTGCTAACCCTAGTGCTCTTGACCTCTCGCTTTGCTCGAATTCACTATCGTTAGATTGCAAGTGGAATGTAATCCAGGATCCCAACGGTAGTGATCACTTGCCAATCAAAATTTCCATCACCATTGGGTCGAATTCTTCTGAATCTATAAACATGGCATATGACCTCACAAGACACATTGACTGGAAAAAATATGCGGACGCGATTGCTCTAGCCATCAATTCCAGAGATGGTTTACCTCCATTGGAGGAGTATAACTTCCTTTCTCGTTTGATATATGACAGCGCGGTTCGCGCTCAAACGAAACCCATCCCAGGTTCCACCATTCGCCGAAGGCCTCCCAATCCATGGTGGGATAGCCAATGTTCCAAGCTTTATGTAGAAAAATCGAATGCATTTAAAGCTTTTCGGAAACGTGGAACCCCTGAAAATTTTCAAATGTATTTAGCCCTTGAGAATCAGTTCAAAAATTTGATCAAAGGGAAAAAACGTGCTTATTGGCGAAATTTCGTGGGAGGTTTATCACGAGAAACGTCAATGAAAAAATTATGGAAAGTGGCTCGAAACATGCGAAATCGCTCATCAACGAATGAAAGCGAAGAATATTCACATCGATGGATTTTTAATTTTGCACGGAAGGTTTGTCCTGATTCCGCTCCTGTGCAAAAAATTGTTCGAGACATACCACAAGATAGGTGCGATCTTGATTCCGAGTTTTCGATGGTAGAATTCTCTCTTGCTCTCCTTTCTTGTAACAATTCGGCTCCAGGATCGGATAGAATTAAGTTCAACTTGTTGAAAAACCTCCCTGGTGTGGCGAAACATCGCTTGTTGAATTTATTCAATCGGTTTCTGGAACATAATATTGTTCCAGATGATTGGAGACAAGTACGAGTTATAGCTATTCAAAAACCCGGAAAACCCGCGTCCGACTTCAATTCGTACCGCCCAATAGCAATGCTGTCTTGTATACGGAAATTGTTGGAGAAAATGATCTTGTTTCGCCTTGATCGATGGGTTGAAACGAATGGCCTACTCTCAGATACACAATATGGGTTCCGCAGGGGCAAGGGGACGAATGATTGTCTTGCGTTGCTTTCTTCAGAAATTCAAATGGCTTACGCCGAAAAAAAACAAATGGCTTCAGTATTCTTGGACATAAAGGGGGCCTTTGATTCTGTTTCAATAGAGGTCCTGTCAGACAAATTACACTCTCGGGGTCTGCCGCCTCTATTGAATAATATGTTATATAACTTGCTTTGTGAGAAACATTTGAATTTTTCTCATGGAGATTCGGCAGTGAGTCGGATCTCTTACATGGGCCTCCCTCAGGGCTCATGTTTAAGCCCCCTTTTGTACAACTTCTATGTAAGCGACATCGACAATTGCCTTACACAAAATTGCAACCTAAGACAACTTGCAGATGATGGAGTGGTGTCTGTCGTAGGATCAAACGAATCCGACCTGCAAGGACCCTTACAAGCTACTTTGAACAATTTTTCAACCTGGGCCATTGGGCTAGGGATCGAATTCTCCACGGAGAAAACAGAGATGGTGGTTTTTTCTAGGAAGCATAGACCAGCAAAACCAAAGCTTCAACTTTTGGGTAAACCGATCACTCATGCTATGTCATTCAAGTATCTTGGGGTCTGGTTCGACTCCAAATGTACTTGGGGGGCCCATATTAGGTATCTGAGTAAAAATGTCAACAAAGAATAAACTTTCTCCGTACAATTACCGGCACCTGGTGGGGAGCGCATCCTGAAGATCTTATAATGTTGTATCGAACAACTATTCTCTCAGTGATGGAGTATGGCAGTTTCTGTTTTCAATCAGCTGCCAAAACACACCTCATTAAACTCGAGCGAATTCAGTATCTTTGTCTCCGTATCGCGTTGGGATGTATGCCCTCAACGCATACCATGAGTCTCGAGGTTTTGGCAGGCCTACTCCCACTAAAAGATCGCTTCAATTTATTATCTCTTCGGTTCCTCATCCGGTGTAAGGTTATGAACCCATTGGTGATCGGAAATTTTGAGCAGCTTATCGAGCTAAATTTTCATTCTGGATTCATGAGCTCATATCATGAATTCATCACCATGCAGGTTGATCCTTCTTCGTATATTCCCAACCGTGTTTGTTTTTCTGACTACATCAATTCCTCTGTACATTTTGATCTGTTCATGAAGGAGAAAATCCATGAAATTCCAGATTATCTTCGATCGAGGATCGCTCCTACGATCTTCAAAGCAAAGTATGGGCGTGTCAATTGTGATAATATGTACTTTACTGATGGGTCCTCTATGAATGAGTCCATAGGATTTGGAGTGTTCAACGTATTTTTTAGCACCTCACACAGTCTTCAGTATCCTTGCTCAGTATATATTGCTGAATTGGCAGCAATACACTGGGCGCTGGACAGCGTCGCCTCACGACCTGTTGAACACTATTACATTGTAACGGATAGTCTTAGCTCTGTCGAAGCTATCCGTTCAGTGAGGCCGGAAAAGCACTCGCCGTACTTCCTTGAGAGAATACGAGAAATTTTGAGTGCTTTATCCGGACGCTGTTATGTCATTACTTTTGTCTGGGTCCCTTCACATTGCTCCATTTCGGGTAATGAGAGGGCTGACTCATTAGCAAAGGTAGGTGCAATTGAAGGCGATATTTATCAGCGTCAAATCGCCTTCAATGAATTTTATTCTTTAGTTCGTAAAAATACCATCGCTAACTGGCAACGCAAGTGGAACGAAGATGAATTGGGCCGGTGGTTCCACTCGATTATCCCTAAGGTTAGCCTCAAACCATGGTTCAAAAGTCTGGACTTGAGTCGGGACTTTATTCGGACCTTCTCCCGACTCATGTCCAATCACTGTTCTTTAGATGCGCTGCTTTTTCGTTTCAAGCTTGCCGACAGCAATCTCTGCGTTTGTGGCCATGGTTACCACGACATCGAACACGTTGTTTGGTCGTGCGAGCTATATTTTGTCGCCAGATCGAATTTAGAAAACTCCCTTCGGGCTCGAGGAAGGCAGCCCAATGTGCCGGTGAGAGATGTGTTGGCTCGGTTAGACCTTGATTACATGTTCCAAATATATGTTTTCCTTAAAGATATCGATCTTCGAGTGTGATTGTTCTTACATCCTTTCCCCCCCATTTTCTCCTCCTTTTCGTCCTTCGCGAGCTATCGGTTCCCTAACATTAGAATAAGTTAAATTGTTAATACATATTAGATGTGAGGATAGTTTAAGAATTCAGTGTGATGTGTGAGTATGAATGTGAAAGTGAGTGTGAGTGTGAGTGTGAACATGGTTACAATCTCCTTACATCCCATCCTTTTCCTAAAGAAAATGTGTCACCCTTCTAAACTCGAGTCAACCGCGAGTAATCGGTTTCCTATTTCATTAACCGTAGAATTAAGAAAACATGTTAATAGTAAAAGTATAGTTGAGAGTTTGGCTTCTTTAAACCTATGTAACTGAGCCTGTACAAATAAACGAATTATAAAAAAAAAAAGACGGCCAACCTTCCCAACATTCCTCAGCTGCGACCGATAGAAAACTTTTGGGCGAATGGCTAAAATGGAGAGACAGTCGACCACCAAAGCCACGAAAAGGTAAAAGAACACGTCGGCTTACATCTTTTTATCGGCCATGGTTGAGGTTCCGGCCAACTTCCGTAAGACCTCTTCCTGTCGAGTATACACTAGTTCTTTCGGCTTATTTAAAAGGTTAAGCCCTGACCGCTAGTTAGGGGACCAAAGATGAACTTTTCGTCTGACTCACGTTGGTCCCTGCGGATGAATAGGGGACTTTTATAAAAATCATTTTCTAATTTTGTTGCTGTCGCTTCCAGTCGACACTCTCTAAACAAAAAACCCACTGTCGGTGTGATGAATCCATCTCAACGTATTAATCGTTCGATGCATTAGAAGCGCTCTTGAACACTCTGCCAAATAAAAGTTGTTTTTTTGAGGTCATCCGTTTAAGAAAATCAACATGATCAAATTGTGATATTGAAATATATTGATATCGCGGGACATTTTCGTTTCTTTTGCCAAATGCGGGACGTTTCGCGGGACGCAATCTAACGCGGGACATTTTGTTGAAATGCGGGACTGTCCCGCGTAACGCGGGACGTCTGGTCAGTTTAACCATGGTACATGTCTCAAAACATATAAATTAAATTGTATTTTTCATGGTTTACAATAGTTTTATAGAATATTTTTACGGATTCACATGTTTTAAAGATTAATAAAATCCACCTTCTATTGGTGTCAATGCGCCTCTCATTCGAGCTAACTTTTCATCTACTTTCATCTACCACTCGTCTACTTTCTACTGTACTATTGTTGAATAAATTTTGTAGACTGCAGAAAGATTTTCGCCAATATCGACTGTGTCGAACTAGACGCATAAAATTCAACAGGAGAAGTAGGAATCTCTTATTAGAAGAAGGAAGTAATTTTGTTGATTGATTGTAGTAATTTTGTTGAATTTTATGCTATACTAGCTGACCAGTTATCTTCGTTATGCCCAAAATTTATTTTTCGTTATCACATTCACGTTTTCTTACCAAGCGCACGTTCATGGGTCCAATCGCAGAACTGTTCATTGATTGATCTCTAATCTACCCTTCAAAATATTTTTTTACTATAAAATTTCAGTACTTCTACAAAACTCGACATTATAATATCAGATTGTTTTCAGACAGAATTCTCGTTCAAGATTTTTCATCCACTTGCAAATAACATGTTTCTCCGTTACATAGAATAAATGTTTGATACAGAAAATATGATAGAATAAAGACAGCCCTAATTCGGACAATTCCTTTCTCTTATCGACACGTTCGACGATCCATTTTTATTTATATAGATAGGAGACGATATAGGAATGCGTTTTATCACATTCAAATCGAATTTTCCACTTACGAACGAAGATCATTTTCTTCTGCGCAAACATCAAATGGACTAACAACGCTTGTCAATATGTAATAGTAGAACATATGCGAATTGAATTTTCGAATTTTCCGTTTTCCTTCAGATTTTTCCGAAAATTTTAAATTGTTATTTTTGGTTGGAATATTTTCGCTTGAAATATGTGTATTATTTTTATGGGACCCACTCTCCATTCAAGAGGAGAGAGAAGTGTCATACCATCATAGAAACATTTCTCGGGTAGGGGGTAGGTATGTCGAACCACCATAGACACATTTATTGCTCCCTAAAACCTCCATATGCAAATTTTGGTTCCATTTTTTTCAATTCTCGAGTTATGCAAACACGCTTTGACGTAGGTTTCGTCGTCCATTACCAGGCAATGCGGCTTCGTCAGCATTTCGGTGTACAGCTTCCGGGTTCGCGTCTTCCCCACCATGTATTGCCTTTCGTCGCGGTTAGGAGCCTTCTGAACCTGAATGAACTTGACAAATTCAGCTTATTGGCGACATCCCGGACCGAACTTCTCGGATCACGTCTAAACTGCTTAACTACGCGCTTGTGATCTTTTTCACTGACGGAGCATCCATTTTTGCCGTTCTTCACCTTCCGGTCGATGGTTAGGTTCTCGAAGTATCGTTCTAGTACTCTGCTGACCGTGGATTGGACGATTCCCAGCATCTTACCGATGTCCCGATGTGACAACTCCGGATTCTCGAAATGAGTGCGCAGGATTAATTCACGACGCTCTTTTTCGTTCGACGACATTTTTCCAAATTTACGAAAAATTGACAGTGAAGCATGGCCAACGTGATCTATACACTCTTATCTGATTATAAGCGAATGCTGAAGATATAATTCCTAAAAATTAAATTTCTACAGCGTTTTTTCCGTGATGCAATTTGATGGGACACACCCTTTAGTGGCAAAAGGGTGTCTTCAAATAATTTTGATCCCTCAGAGCGCTCCTCGTGTTCAGTGCCGTTACTCCTGCAGAGCACTGAAATATGTTTCTCTATGACACGTGTACACAACATGCTTGTGAAGTTAAAGCAGAAAAGTAAAGCTTCCTGCAAAGGCACTCAACTTGGCAAAAATCACAACATCTTCATCTTTTATTGTTGGCAAATGTCTTAGGTAGAAAAAATAAAACTCATAACCTCAGACATCCAGAAACCAGGAAATGTAGTTGCGCTCGCAGTATACAGAATACGTTTGATAACGATATCTATGTAGTATTGACGAATGGTAGAGATATCGTGTTATATTATTGTTATATTATTATTACTATTATCGCATATATTTGTAAAGGAGCCCATTACCATCAGCGAACACACATCTGCTCAGCGCGGAATTGTGATAAATTTGATTCCATGAAATCAGTTGCTACAAAAATGAATGAATACATATTTATGAACCGACGACAAAATGGGGGAAATGTGAAATTCAATGAAATACTCATTCAATTTCTCACCTGTTCATGAATATGTTATGAGCGGAAGAGGGACGCGGCAAAGCGATACATCACCTGCGAATTGTTCAGTCGGTGGGCAAATTTATGCTCGAGCTGAAGAGAAGTGATACACACTTTTGTTTTATGATTGTCTATAAAAGCGAACCCAAGGATATAGTGCACTGATGCGAGATCAAAGTGAATCAGGGCAAAGGTGAGATTTTGTAGCACATAAAAAGTACGTCAAATGAAAATCTTGTTTCAAATTTAATAACTGTTCCATCAGTTGACACCCGAAATCTTACGCCTTTGTATAAAGCAATTTCCATCAATTTGATTGCTGAAATTCGAAATTTAGTTCAACGAGAGGGCATCAAAAAGTGACAGTTTCGGTGTAACAATCTTCGATCATAGCGGCGGGAAAGACAGGGAACGAACAAGCTCGACAAGATCCGCCCGAGCTCCGAGCGTTGGTAAGTTCAGTGCAATTTGACCTATTTGGGAACATCGCCCTCTCCCCAACACCGCAGTCTTCAACCAGATATTTAACGCGGATGGATGGTTGCCCGAACAGCAACATAATCTCAAATTGAACTATGGTGTCGGGTGTCAGGCGAGATGCTTTCGGGACGGGATGATTTATATCGTGTCGTAAATTTTCCATCGCCGCTTGTTGCGTTGCGTTGATGATTGCCGCCGGATGGAGGATATCGTCGAGAGGATATAATGTCCTTATGAAGCGATTCTATTTCTTCCATCATTAGGGTCGTGAAAAATGGAAGCTCAAGGTGAAATTTCATCCTCGGCTTCGGATTGTGGCTTTAACCGATGTAACGTGGTACGTCCCTTTGGACATTTTAGTTCAATATATTCCGAAGTTGGGAGAAACGACAAATGTTTCGACATTCAAATCTTTTGGCTTTTGAAAAGATGCGAAACGAGCAATGCAAAAATCGTAATGCTAATCTAATGATTATTGTGGGGACGCATAGTATTTATAACGGAAATTTTCATAATCTTGATTCAAAGTACAACGCCTCTCCACAACAATACATACATTTTGTAGCCCTCATATTTCGTTAAAATCGATCTTTTCTCTTGATTTTTTGGAGAAACAAACTACTTTTTTATGTTTGAGTTGAAATATGGATTTTCTTATCTTCTGTTTAACGAAAAGACGGCACTTATCTAGAATAAGTAGATAAAATGGGAGAAAGGCATCTGATTTTTCAAAGATCGACCTCTGGTATCGATTGAATTTGTGAATCGATCTCTACGCCATTTGGAAAAACGATTTCTTAAGATCGATTTCTTAATTTTTAAAAATCACTCAATACTATTTCGATCCACACTTGAACAAACTGAATGAATATGTGAAAGTTTAATGTTTCTCGAAAACACAATCTCATTAATCGTGACATTTTACATTTGTTTCTAAGGTGGTTCAACACTCATCCTACCTCTCTAAGGTAGGGCTGCCATCCAAATGAAACACAAATTTCTGCATAACTCGAGAACAAATCAAGCAAATGGAACCAAATTTGGCATGTGGAGGCTTTAGGGTGCAAAAAATGATTCTATGTTGGTTAGACATCCCTTCCCTCCTCTCTAAAGGGGGGAGGGGGGTGCTGCCGTACAAATGAAAAAAAAACGAGGGGTTGTATCCAAGACACGACCGCTTAGCACGTAGGACTACGATTTTTTTTTATAAATTTGTTGGTTTATCATTTTCGATATTATTCGCGAATACGTCGAAATTTCATAAAGAACTTTAGTAAACAGTTCCGGGGACCATGAAAAGGTTCAATGGCTTGCGTGGTTTAGTAGAATCATTTCGAGAAGCAACGATTTTTCTTGCCTTTGCGAGAACAAAACACTTATTGGTCATATGTCGCAATATGTTTCTTTGTATCAATGCACGCATTGCACTGAGTATTTTACGAGAGGTATCTTCCGTGCATCGCCATTCAACAAGCATCAAACAAGCGTCTAACAGATACATTCTCTTTTCGCTATTCCTCTTCGTTGTTTCTATTCTAGTGGCTGCATAAGTTGCCCGTTATTGACAGCTCTGTTCGTGATGCGTAGAAATATTCCCTATCAATTGATACATCTATTGGGCATCTTTCTGATCTATTGGGAAAGCTTCGAGTTATGAGCATGTTCTGTGTTTATTTTACCCCCTATATGTTCCGATTTTACGTAGTCCCACGTCAAAAAAATACGGAAAAGGAAATAACTAATAAGCAACTATATAAGGAAGAACCTATCAGTTTTCACGAAAATGTGAGAACCACTATTTTCGGATTGGCATGGAATGACTGTATATTTGCCCATAAAACGTGTTCGTCAAATGAGAGCTGCACATCTTTTTTTTTTTTTTTTTTTTTTTTTTTATTTAAATCGTTTATTTTTACAGGCTCAGTTACATAGGTTTATAGGAGCCGAACTCCTTACTGTATTGTTACTAGTATATAAACATTTTTTCTTAATTCTAATGTTAATAATATAGGAAACCGATTACTCGCGGTCGACTCGAGTTTAGAAGGGTGACATATTTTCTTCAGGAAAAGGAGGGGATATGAGGATATATTGACAATGATCACACTCACACTCTCAATCACACTCAATTCTTAAACCTATCTTATATCTAATATGTATTTACATTTCATCTTATTCTTAAGAAGGGATCCGATCTCTCACACAGGAAAAGGAAAAGGAAAAACTAAGGGTATAAGGACAATCACACACGAAGATCGATAGCTTTAAGGAATACATATATTTGGGACATGTAATCAAGGTCTAACCGAGCCAACACGTCTCTCACCGGCATCATGGGCTGCCTTCCTCGGGCCCGAAGGGTGACTACTAAATTCGATCTGGCGACAAGATACAGCTCGCACGACCAAACAACGTGCTCGATGTCGTGGTAACCTTGGCCACAAACACAAAGATTGTTGTCGGCAAGATGAATACGAAAGAGTAGCGCATCTAACGAACAGTGATTGGACATGAGTCGGGAGAAGGTGCGAATAAAGTCCCGACTCAAGTCCAGACTTTTGAACCATGGTTTGAGGCTAACCTTAGGGATAATCGAGTGGAGCCACCGTCCCAATTCATCTTCGTTCCATTTGCGTTGCCAGTTAACTATGGTATTTTTGCGGACTAAAGAATAAAATTCATTGAAGGCGATTTGACGCTGATAAATATCGCCTTCAATTGCACCTACCTTTGCTAATGAGTCAGCCCTCTCATTACCCGGAATTGAGCAATGTGAAGGGACCCAGACAAAGGTAATGACATAACAGCGTCTGGATAAAGCACTCAAAATTTCTCGTATTCTCTCAAGGAAGTACGGCGAGTGCTTTTCCGGCCTCACTGATCGGATAGCTTCGACAGAGCTAAGACTATCCGTTACAATGTAATAGTGTTCAACAGGTCGTGAGGCGACGCTGTCCAGCGCCCAGTGTATCGCTGCCAATTCAGCAATATACACTGAGCAAGGATTCTGAAGACTGTGTGAGGTGCTAAAAAAATCGTTGAACACTCCAAATCCTGTGGACTCATTCATAGAGGACCCATCAGTAAAGTACATATTATCACAATTGATATCCCCATACTTTGCATCGAAGATCGTTGGAACGATCCTCGATCGAAGATAGTCTGATGTGCCATGGATATCCTGCTTCATGGACAGATCAAAATGCACAGAGGAATTGATGTAGTCAGGAAAACAAACACGGTTGGGAATATACGAAGAAGGATTAACCTGCATGGAGACGAATGAAAATGAAAATTTAGCTCGATCAGCTGCTCAAAATTTCCGATCACCAATGGGTTCATAACCTTACACCGGATGAGGAACCGAAGAGATAATAAATTGAAGCGATCTTTTAGTGGGAGTACGCCTGCCAAAACCTCGAGACTCATGGTATGCGTTGAGGGCATACATCCCAACGCGATACGGAGACAAAGATACTGAATTCGCTCGAGTTTAATGAGGTGTGTTTTGGCAGCTGATTGAAAACAGAAACTGCCATACTCTATCACTGAGAGAATAGTTGTTCGATACAACATTATAAGATCTTCGGGATGGGCTCCCCACCAGGTGCCGGTAATTGTACGGAGAAAGTTTATTCTTTGTTGACATTTTTTACTCAGATACCTAATATGGGCCCCCCAAGTACATTTAGAGTCGAACCAGACCCCAAGATACTTGAATGACATAGCATGAGTGATCGGTTTACCCAAAAGTTGAAGCTTTGGTTTTGCTGGTCTATGCTTCCTAGAAAAAACCACCATCTCTGTTTTCTCCGTGGAGAATTCGATCCCTAGCCCAATGGCCCAGGTTGAAAAATTGTTCAAAGTATCTTGTAAGGGTCCTTGCAGGTCGGATTCGTTTGGTCCTACGACAGACACCACTCCATCATCTGCAAGTTGTCTTAGGCTGCAATTTTGTGTAAGGCAATTATCAATGTCGCTTACGTAGAAGTTGTACAAAAGGGAGCTTAAACATGAGCCCTGCGGGAGTCCCATGTAAGAGACCCGACTTACTGCCGAATCTCCGTGAGAAAAGTTCAAATGTTTCTCACAAAGCAAGTTATATAACATATTATTCAATAGAGGCGGCAGACCCCGAGAGTGTAATTTGTCTGTCAAAACCTCTATTGAAACAGAATCAAAGGCCCCCTTTATGTCCAAGAATACTGAAGCCATTTGTTTTTTTTCGGCGTAAGCCATTTGAATTTCTGAAGAAAGCAACGCAAGACAATCATTCGTTCCCTTGCCCCTGCGGAACCCATATTGTGTATCTGAGAGTAGGCCATTCGTTTCAACCCATCGATCAAGGCGAAACAAGATCATTTTCTCCAACAATTTCCGTATACAAGACAGCATTGCTATTGGGCGGTACGAATTGAAGTCGGACGCGGGTTTTCCGGGTTTTTGAATAGCTATAACTCGTACTTGTCTCCAATCATCTGGAACAATATTATGCTCCAGAAACCGATTGAATAAGTTCAACAAGCGATGTTTCGCCACATCAGGGAGATTTTTCAGCAAGTTGAACTTAATTCTATCCGATCCCGGAGCAGAATTGTTACATGAAAGGAGAGCAAGAGAGAATTCTACCATCGAAAACTCGGAATCAAGATCGCACCTATCTTGTGGTATATCTCGAATAATTCTTTGCACTGGAGCGGAATCGGGACAAACCTTTCGGGCAAAATTAAAAATCCATCGATGTGAATATTCCTCGCTTTCATTGGATGAAGAGCGATTTCTCATGTTTCGAGCCACTTTCCATAATTTTTTCATTGACGTTTCTCGTGATAAACCTCCCACGAAATTTCGCCAATAAGCACGTTTTTTCCCTTTGATCAAGTTTTTAAATTGATTTTCAAGGTCCAAATACGTTTGAAAATTCTCAATGGTTCCACGTTTCCGAAAAGCTTTAAATACATTCGATTTAGCTCCATAACGCTTGGAACACTGGCCATCCCACCATGGATTGGGAGGCCTTCGACGAATAGTTGAACCTGGGATGGGTTTCGTTTGAGCGCGAACCGCGCTGTCATAGATCAAACGAGAAATGAAGTTATACTCCTCCAATGGAGGCAAACCATCTCTGGAATTGATGGCTAGAGCAATCGCGTCCGCATATTTTTTCCAGTCAATGTGTCTTGTGAGGTCATATGCCATGTTTATAGATTCAGAAGAATTCGACCCAATAGTGATGGAAATTTTGATTGGCAAGTGATCACTACCGTTGGGGTTCTGGATTACATTCCACTTGCAATCTAACGATAGTGAATTCGAGCAAAGCGAGAGGTCAAGAGCACTTGGTTTAGCAGGAGGTTTAGGTACACGTGTTGTTTCCCCAGTGTTCAAAACGGTCATATTGAAGCTGTTACAAAGGTCATATATCAACGATGAACGATTATCATCGTACGGTTCCCCCCAGGCAGTTCCGTGAGAGTTGAAGTCTCCCAAGATCAATCGTGGCTCAGGAAGGAGTGAGCACATGTCAACAAGTTGCTTGCGGCAAACCGCAGCTCTCGGAGGCCAATACAAGCTGACTATACAGAGGTCTTTGCCTCTGATGTTTGCATGACAAGCAACAGCTTCGATCCCTCCAATAGGTGGAAGGTCAATTCTAAAAAATGAGTGACACTTATTGATCCCCAATAGTACCCCTCCGTATCTGTCATCGCGGTCCAAGCGTATTATATTAAAATCGTGGAAAGAGAGATCATTTTGAGAAGAGAGCCAGGTTTCGGATAGAGCAAAAACATCACAATTGAGTTTATGAATTAGAAATTTGAATGTATCCAATTTCGGGATAAGACTACGACAATTCCACTGTAAAACAGTGATATCTCCGACCTCTCTATTTAAATTAGACATCAAGAGAGATAATCATTGCAAGGAGGGGCCATGTTTGCATCAATTGCTGCAAAATTGTCTTTAGTACTGGAAGCATTGCGGTGACAATGGTTCTGATGGAGTCGGAAACATTAAAACACGTGAAGATTTGATCCACAAGGTCAGACAACTTTATATATCCCGATTGGGAAGTTGGACGGAAAAACAGGGACCGTTGGGGTTTTTGATGTCCCCTCGAGTGCTGGGTCGTTCGAAGGTGAACTATTACCACGGAGGCCAGGAGGGACCTGATTTTGCTTATCCGCTGCACTCGATTTTTTGGGCAAGCTAACAGGGGGTATCACCGGAAGGACTTGTCCTTGAACTTTGGGAGTGGTCACATTTTTGCGCCGGAGATTCCCTTGAGAAATAAACGGCGTGCCCCCGTTAGCTGTATCCGCTTCCATTTCGTCAACTGGCAACGTAGCGAAGACATTGTGTGTATTGATTGGTTGTTGTTCTTGAGCCAGTGGAGAAGCGCCCTTCAAAATTTCTGCGAAAGTGCGTTTAGAGCGTTCCCTCAAAGAGCGCTTCTGTTTCTCCCAGCGAGCCTTGTATGTTTCACAAGCTGAGAGCACGTGTGGGGATCCCCCGCAATATGGACACTTATGCTCAGTCGTACTGCAGGATTTCCCCTCATGTTGTTCTCCGCAAGTGGCACATCGTTCTTTATTGGCACAATAAGCAGCCGTGTGACCAACTGACTTGCACTTTAGACAAGTCATTGGCTTTGAAATAAAAAGTCGCACGGCTAACCTCAATTTATCTACCATCACGTAGTCAGGGAGAGCTGAACCAGCGAAGGTGACTCGAAACGAGTTGGACGGCGTAAATTTATTTTCTTCTCCTTCATGGGAGACTGTTCCGAGCTGGCGGCAACCCAAGATCTTAACAGTCATCGAGGGCAATTTTTTAAAACGGCCGGTACCTTCACTCGTAATGTATTCGCACGTCAAGCCCGTTTCGGTTATCACACCCTCAATTTCGACTATGTGAGAGGGAATGTAGACCCGATACTCAATTGTAAAATGCTGATCGACAACAATCTTGTTTGCGTCTTTTCGATCATTCACGACAACTCGCAATTTGTTTGGTCTAACCTTCGAAATTTCCGAAACGGAGGTATACCTTGCCAGATCTTTCGCGATCTGCATGACTCTCAACGCCTTTCCATTTGGCTTAGGCCTGAAGAAAACAACCCAGGGACCAGTTCCGGGCGCATCTTCTGGATAGACCTTTACACGGGGAGTGGGAATAACAGGGGGGGAAGGCGAGGACGGGGATTGAGAGTGGGAAGACGAAGGTTGAGAAGGAGCGGGAAGAACAGAGGGAGAAGACGAGGTTGAAGGTAGAGTGGGATCGTTAAGGGCAGATGGGAGATTTGCTAGTTTTTTGGAGGGAGGCTTGGTAGGGTTAGCTGACTCGTCCCCAGAAGAAGTATCTTCCGTATTTGGTACGCGTTTGAGTGACTTTTTTTTATCACTTAGGAGGGAACTAGAGTCAGAGACCTCCATATCCGAAGGTCCCCCACCCTCTGCCATTTTAAAATTGGCACTTATATTCTAAGTATTTTTTTTAAAATAATATTTCACAATAATAATAATTCACAAAAACAAACAAAAAAAAACTTATGATTAATAAATATTTTCTCTCACTATATTCAATCTTATTCACCTATGAACGCACTCCAGTGCAGATGAACGGGAGCGTGCTGAAAGCTCGTTGGTGGTGGGAATGTGCCTACGACACCACTACACACAGTCGTCGGTGAAAGCTTACCCGCACTGTCACTGTTGGCACGATGACTCGGCGAAATCTCCAATGTCGGCGAAGCAGCGACAAAACAAAAACCAATGCTTGGCTTTCCGAGGATGAAAGCCTCTATCCACTTGCAGGCAGGGCACTTCACTCACTATCCAGATAGCGAAATGAACTCTTCAGCGGCAAAAAAAGCAACAATCACGCGGTAACCGATAACGGAACTTGGACGCGACTTTCCTTCGTCTGGTTACTTCGGGCAATCGGCGAAGAATGAGCTGCACATCTTGATTACAACAAAATTTATTTTTTTATTTAAATTACATTGAAATATGACATAAGAGCATTTATCTCAGTTAATGGAAAACCGATCGAAAATATTCGAGCGACTTTTTTCGAATTGTTCAATGTGAATTCCAAGTGTTCAGATTTCCAGTAAAACAATTAGCGAAACAGCTGAATTTATCACGGGAACAAATTTGTACGCGTTCAATTAAACAGTATTGAAGTATACTACTACCAGATATAGACTATCAATGGACACCAGTCGCATCTAGACGAAAGTCATGTGAACCGGAATGTACCGAAATGTTCATGAAAATATCAAGCTGTGCTATCGTCATAAGAAGATCATTTATGACAATTTTTTACCCTAATTTGTGAGATCAGTGAAGTTGGGTGCGAAATATCATCCATGTAATTTTGAATTCTATGAACCTTTCGTCCCTTTGCAATTAACACGTTGAGCCCCGTGTCGGTTTCTAGCGATTGGCATTGAGCTTTTCGTAGGAAAAAAGTTTATCACTGCACCCAAACTAGCGTTGGCAGAGAACATATCATCTTCGGCAGAAAAAATGCTTTTTCGTGTACTGAAGGGTGTAATGAACAAATAAAATCACCTTTTTCAAAAGTTTAAAAATGTGTGTACAGATGGAAGCAGAAATCTTTCTCTCAGACTGAACGTCAGCTTGGTATTGTATAAAAAAAAAAGTCTAAACGATGTCAACGGGGACCGATCCAAGGCCGACTGAAATGCAAGGCTGTTTTACACGACTACGCTATCCACATAGCCACTGGTGCTGTTGCATAAATGCGTGATAATATTGCATAACAACATAAAATGAAGTTGGAAAGTGTTTTCTCAGGGTAAAAAGGAGAGAATAATCGTGAACCTATATCATTTTCAGTCTGGGTCGTGTGTGTGTGGCAAAGTATGCGAAAAGCTTTAATGCGTGCTTATTTGCAATGTGTCTCTTGTTTCGCTGAGAGTAGCACATTTTCTGTTATTTTTGAGCTCATCAATGCAATAAATCCGGATGCCAAATCATGGGCTAAAAATCAATTTTGGGTATAGGACTGCCAGTTACTTAATAAGGAAACAAAAAAGAACATGGTTTGTTTTCGGATGTTTTACAATATGTCTACTTTATATTTTCTAGTCGAATTTCTGACTATTTTCTTTTCATCAACGATTTTTTACGGGGACGGGTATCTTTCCAATAAATGCGTTTACAACGAATAAACTTGTGTCATCGCTTACATCAAGGTCATTTAATGTAAATAAACTATTTTGAAGTTTATTGAAATTTGACACTTCATTCTGTGTATTAGTGCGGCAACTTAAAACAACTTTTTTGCTGTAACAATGTAAAATCCATCCCTTAACTTTCGAAGTTAAAATTAATTACACTGTTTGCTTCTATTTGTGCTGAATTCGAAGAACGTGCATCTTTACAAATTGAATTTACGTCATTAAATAATAGTGATGAGCGTAAAAAAATGGGATTTCAGGCGGACAAAAATCACCGTGGCACCGATCTGTTTTTCTATATTTTCAATAGAAAGAAGACACTTAAACTATAAAAAAGTTCACAATTTCAGAACTGTAGCAGGTATTATATCTGAGATATTGAAAAACTAAGATGAAAAACTGCAAAAAAATCGAAATCTAAAAAAAAACTAACATTATACTAGAATTACATACAAGTATATTATATTGTTATAAACTTTATTGATTAGGCTTCCCGAAAAATGGTTAAGTGGCTTTATAGATTTTTTTTTCTTTCTTTATTAAAGATATTTTCAGCCAAAGGCTGGTTCATCTCTAGGCTTTATAGATGACAATAAGATGATAAAGCATAAAAAGAAGAAAATAAGAGTAAAAATCAAAATTTCAACTTTGTTGATCGGCATTTTTTTACTCCCAGGAGTTCAATTCCTCAAGCGAATTTCGTCAGATTGGTTTCGGTTGAGCCATTTTAGCTGAAAATAAATTTGAGACCAAATGGAGACAATGTGTGATGACGAAACGATACATTTTTGACTGATCTCTAATTGCAGCATCTGCTTAAAAAACAATTTTCGGTTACATAGTTACATAATTTTATATTTCGAATATTTTTTTCTTATTTTCAAAATATTAGGCTGTCATAAAAGTCCTGCGGTATTTCCGCGAGGTGTCGTTGTAAGCGCATAGTTCTAGTTGTATTCATTGTATCGAGTCATACTATAGCTTGTTGGAAAGGTATTTTTGCGCTATAATATACTCCTTGACAATGTTTTGTTTGGTTAAGTCGTTCGTGAGTTATAGTGTCGCAAATATGGAGCAAAATAAAGAGAAAATCCGACATATTTTACAGTACTACTATGACAAAGGCAAAAATGCATCTCAAGCTGCCAATAAAATTTGTGCAGTTTATGGACCCGATACAGTTTCCATTTCCACCGCACAACGATGGTTTCAACGTTTTCGTTCTGGTGTTGAGGTCGTCGAAGATGCGCCACGCTCCGGAAGGCCTGTCGTCGAAAATTGCGACAAAATCGCTGAATTAGCCGAGAAAGACCGGCATAATAGCAGCCGTAGCATCGGCCAAGAGCTGGGGATAAGTCAACAAAACCGTTATTAACCATTTGAAGAAGCTTGGATTCACAAAGAAGTTCGATGTATGGGTGCCACACACGTTGACGCAAAAAAACATCTTTGACCGTATCGACGCATGTGAATCGCTGCTGAATCGCAACAAAATCGACCCGTTTCTGAAGCGGATGGTGACTGGCGATGAAAAGTGGGTCACTTACGACAACGTGAAGCTCAAACGGTCGTGGTCGAAGCCCGCTGAAGCGGCTCAGACGGTGGCCAAGCCCTCATTAACGGCCAGGATGGTTCTGCTGTGTGTTTGGTGGGATTGTCAAGGAATAATCTATTATGATCTGCTTCCCTATGGCCAAACGCTCAATTCGGACCTGTACTGCCAACAACTGGAACGCTTGAAGATAGCACTCATGAAGAAGAGGCCATCTTTGATAAACAGAGGCCGCATTGTTTTCCATCAGGACAACGCCAGGCCACACACTTCTTTGGTGACGCGCCAGAAGCTCCGGGAGCTCGGATGGGAGGTTCTCTTGCATCCGCCGTATAGTCCGGACCTTGCACCAAGTGACTACCATCTGTTTTTGTCTATAGCGAACGAGCTAGGTAGTCAGAAGTTAGCCACAAAAGAGGCCTGTGAAAATTGGCTAACCGAGTTTTTTGCCAATAAGGAAGCGAGTATCTATAACAGGGGTATTATGAAGTTGGCATCTCGTTGGGAACAAGTTATCGAACAAAACGGCGCACATTAGACTTAAAACAGATGATTGTAACTAATTTTATGAACAAATGAAAATTAAAAAAAAATACCGCAGGTTTTTTTTTTGACAGCCTAATATGATATTTGTTCATGTTTCAGTCCATACATCTCAGGCTCTCTTACCCGATGAAAAAATTCAAAATTTTCATTGGAGATAGATGAAACAATTCTCTATCGAATAAACTATTCGAATGAGCATGATTCCGAAGGTAGTTTTTTTTTTATAAACAATAAATTTGTTTCTGTTAAAATAATGTATTATTCATTTAATCCAGCAAGACATTGAACAGAAACTTGGTCGCAACAAAAAAAAATCCACTTTTTACTTATATCACAGATGTCATTTTGCCAACATTTAATGATAATACAAGAATGTGAAATGTATTTCTATTACCTTACCATGAACTGGGATAAAAAAGATGCAGATCATATAGATTAAGTTTGTCACAAAGTTTTTTATTCAAGTTTATATAGAAATATAATTTCAAACTCATACTCAAACTCAAAATTTCAAACTCACACAATGGAAACATAAACAGAATCATTCATGGTGCAGTACTTTTCTAGCGATAAATTGTACGAAAATTTTCACCACTCATTCCTTGATTCCACCTCGAAACATTTTACCCCGATCACTTGCAGCCCTTGAACGTGTTTCGCGTCGAGCAATTTTCCGCCGCCAACGAAACACATTACAGAAATATGCTTTATAACCCGCATCATCGCTTCGTGCTTTAATTTCTCATTTTCTCCTCCACCCCCAACCAACGAAATGCGGATTCCACGGACGTCAATCAAGCGTCAGCAGTGCCGAAAGCGGCTGTCAGAAAGTGCACCTCGTCAGGTAACCGGAGATGGGAGAAGTCAGTAAGCTTCAGCCGACGTAACAGCTTGCTGTCATAACCAGTTGTTAATGGGTTGTATATTTCAATTAATAAGAGGGAACACAATGTAATGATATTATTGGTAGTATAGCATGTCAGTTTTCACGCCTCCACTGCTACCCACGGTGGTTTCATAAATCACATGAGTTTGCTTAATTATCTCCCGGGGCTAATGATTCTGAATGGGTATTCCAAGTGATGAAAAGCCTATACCACTGAGTCTAAATTCCACTCATATTAATTATGCGAATGATTGTATCCTATCAGAGTAAACTCGGTTTCAAATTAATTTGCCAATTTATGGAAAATATTTCAAAAATCTAATTTTGATTTTTTGATATTTTTTCTCTGAATGTTCAAAACAACCTCTTAATTTGAGCCAACAATATTGTTATTCTATCAAAGCTAACACGAGACAGATTTTATTTATTGCGTACTGATTCTAACTGAATCAAGCGTCGTTTCTGGCTCGTGTCAAACCTAAATGCACAAAACTCATGTTTAAAGCGATCGGCAAACAGGAAAACACGAAAACAAAACATCACCATTAGATCTCAAGGCTTCTTGAGCTGGCAGCCGTCTTATTCAGCCAAATTTGATATTCAGCCACTCGCCTCTAACAGCTTCTCAACTTAACTCGGTTCGGAGCAGCCCACATGAGGGGTACCCGAGGGCGTCCAAGCGTACAAGTTCCCCAAAAAGAGAGGGTGTGTTTTGCACTCAGCCAGGAAATGCCGCGTTTTGGAGCAGACAAGAATCCCAAAAACTGGGGCAGAACACATATTCGATGACCGGCGGACTAGTAGTCGGAAGTGGAAGTGGGAGGTTAAAAAAAACAAACTTTATAACTGGAAGGAATTTTAACATGAATCAAATTACACGTCGTCAGCTGTGCACATGGATGGTTCCTAGAATGAACGTTGAAACGTTGGAGGTTGTAGAGGAGGGGGGGGGGCATACAGTGAGATCACATGGGAAGCGTAAACAGATGCTATCGGAAAACGAGAAAAGACAAATACTCGTAAGTGCAATGCGATGTTCAAGCACTGTTCTGGAAGGAGATTATTTAGTTCTTTCACATATAAGATTACTGTTCAAGCAATTCTTTCACATGACATATGTCGCATTGAAACAGCTGCATTGGAAGCTCCAATCACAGGTCTGGACGGAAGCTTTGTGTTTGATTGTCGGTAATATCCAATCACAGGTCTGGACGGGAGCTTTGTGTTTGATTGTCGGTAATATGCATATCATGAATAGTGGCTATCAAAATAAAAAATATATAAGTGTAATGTGACTCTGAAGTGTTGAAAATATCCAAACAATTCTGATTCAAAAACTATCAGACAAAACATGAAATGTTGGAAATTGTCTAAACTTTCATTGAAAAATACCAAAAACATTTTTTCAAAAATTTACACTGAAAAACATGAGAACATGAAAAAGTTGTTGTTATAAAAACTTTTCCCCTCCAAAAGTGCCCATCTTCCGATGTATGTATGACTTGTTGGTAATTGTATGGGCTATTATTTTTTTTTATTTTACAAAAAAATTTAGATTTCTAAAATATTTTTTTATATTGTTTTTCAGTGCACGAAATAGGGGGTCTAATGCAGGGGAAAATGAACATATATTTGTATAGTTACAGTTGGAATTTCATATTTCTGGTAATGAGAACGACTGCTCAAAAGCGGAAAAGGAAAACAAACAGAAAAACAGTACAGTACAGTACAAAACAGTAGTTGGTACCAGTGCTGAAAATATTCACGTTCACGACATTCAAATTCAGCGAATTGCTGCCTTCCTTGTATTGATAACCTACTGCTCAAGCGAGAGTCGATAAATATGAAACAACACTGTCAATGAACCCCAGTGGAATGAACATCAACATCAGCTTGCCATGAAGTTCATTTTTCATCTGCACCTTCCTTTTCGTCATGGTATTCGTAAGGTCGAAAAAGAACATCATTGCGTGTTAGTGAAAATCAAAGCATAAAATTCAACGACACCAATTGAGAGTAAAATCGAATAATGGTAAAGGATGGCAATCCATCACACAAAATTCTTGTTTTTGGCGAGTTCGGCAATAGAATGTATAGAATAACTCTTGCTACGTTTTATGAATCTACTCACGATTGCCCGGAAATGACATACACCACCATTTATATGTGCAATGGGTGACACGTTTTCAATAAAAATTCACTGCAAGCGATGAAGATCAACTTAACGTTTGTGATAATCACCTGAAATTATTGACAGTAATGGAAGTGCCTGAATGCAGGCTTTTCGAAATTCGTTCATGCTGTTTTCGATCAATATACCAGACGAAGCTCATGCGTCCCGACTCTTGTGTTATACTCATTATGACAGATATGGTGTTGAGTTTCAACAGAAGAGAATTCATCCGATACTGGGAAAAATCTAATTCCTTCATTCGTGAATAAATTCTGATAATTTGTGGCACTGGTTGGTACAGAAAACATTCCCTCATCATCTTCGCGAAGTTCACTCTTGATTTGAACGAAAAAATACTGTCTCGATTCCGCTCATCTATTCTCAGAGAATTTTGCATTCTCTCATTTGCCTCTCGGAATGACGTTAGATGGTGATAGAATCAAAATGGAAACTTTTGCTTGAGCTAGCGAGTGTCTCTGTAAAATCATTCGTTTTTCACTCAAATAGCAATCAATGAGCCTCGATCGCGGCAGTAAAATATAGGAAGACAGTTGAAATCGAGTTGTTTCCTGTGCACTATTGTAATGACATTTTTCTGTTTCTAGTATGAAACGATCTAAGCCAACGCAAAATACCATATAACCGCAAGTTGTTGGTGAGCGGGAAGACAGATTCATGTGCACTTGAATGCTGACAAAAAAAGAGTACAAGGGGAAATAAAATCATGCATGAATTTCCAGTTTTGGTGTTTGAAAGATCTTTTTTTCGTGTTCTTTCTTGTGAGAGTGAGAGTCAGAGTACCCCAAGAAAGTATGCGTTTGCACACCCAAAATTAATTTTTAGCACATTTTCTGGCATCCCGATTTATTATATTAAATGAGCTGAAAGATAACATAAAATGTTCTACTCCATGTATATACATGTATATAATTTGAATAATTTATATGCTAGAACCAATATGAGGGAGCGAAACAGGAGACACATTTAAATGAAAGTTTTTCATATAGTTTGACAAATACACGGCCCAGACAGAGAAAGATATATGATAGTGTGGGAGCACTAAGTAGTTTTCTACTTTGGTACATATTTGATCGAAAACATAAAAAAATCATCGAATAAAATACTTTTCAAATCAAGCGAATAAAAATCAAACTTAGGACACCATTTATAAAATAATCAAATTCCGGACAGATTGAATTCAAATTTCGAACACTTTATGTTGTAATTTTTTGAACGAAAAATACATTACACTTGATTACATTTTATAATCACTTGCGAAACACTTACCAAGCAATCACAGTAACCTGATAACGATGATGAGAACTGATGAAACACGAGAGAAATTTAAATATTGATGAAGGGGTAAATTCTACGTGCTTACGCTAAACAAAAGTCAAACACAAACGATAATGAGTGGATTTTTGATTTTGTATGGTTTTTTCCTACTATGTAATAATTCAAATGTAATTCTCTAATGAAGTGATAGTTATACCAAGGAACTACTCTAAAGAAGCAATTGTAATAATAATTTTATAGTTATATCATCAGTGCATTAGGCATTCCAAGATATTAGAACAAAGTGTCCGAAATATGATGTTGTCTGAAATATGATTCAGAACGGTATCAAATAAAGAATTTTGAAGATTTACTTAACCCTTCTGTGGTTTTCACCATGGGGAAAAATATACTTTTCAATTTTTGTACGCTATTCTCAATAGGTTCGAGATAAAAATTTGGACAAAATGCTATTACTATGATGTTTCGAAAAATATTATCAAACAAATTTTTCGTCAAAAAATGAAATACTGAAAAGAACATCTTGGAATATTGATTTTTTTTTTTGGGATTTAGAGATTCAGTACTAGGTTGATGCCTATTTAAATGTGTTCCTACGTCTTATCTAAATGTGTGTGATTTTTTTTCAGAAATCCAACAGTGCTGTGCGGTACAAAGAATATATTTCCAAACTTTTATTTTTTTTTTAGAATTTTCAAACCCAGTACTGGTTTAATTTATATAAAAATATGTTCGTATGTGTTTCATACTTGTGACTTTTTTTCAGAAAATTTTGGGATCCAATAAATATTTTCAATAAACATTTTTTTTTATTTATATTTTCTTTATTTTCCTAAAATCTATGTTTATATTGTACTAGCTGACCCGGCAAACTTCGTCCCGCCCAAAATTTGTTTTTTGTTACCAATACCTTCAAACATTCACGTTTTCTTACTAAGCGCAAGTTCATAAGTCCAATCGCAGAACTGTTCATTGATTGATCTTCTAATCGACCCCGTTGAATTTACCTTTTACTAAAAAAAAATCTTAGTACTTCTACCAAAACTCATCATTATAATATCAGATTATTTTCGGACACAGACCCCTCTCTCTTATCCCCTTTAGAGAGGGGGAGGAGTGTCTATTGACCATAGAAACGTTTCGTGCCCCCTAAAATCTTCACATGCCAAATTTGGCTACATTTGCTTGATTAGTTTTCGAGTTATGCAGAAATTTGTTTTTCATTTGTATGAAAAAAATACGAAAAAATACGGGAAAAAACTCAAAGTGCATCTTACTATGCACCACGACATATCCTCAAATAATAATACCATCAAAAATTCTTTTATTTTGTCTTTCGAAAATTTCATTTTGTTCATACGAAATTGGATAATTCTGCAAATAGATCAGATGTTGATATGTTTAGTCTTATAAATTTAAATCCACGAACACAATTAGAAATCCGTTTTCATAAAAAAAAACATTATGAAAAAAAACATAAATATAAAAACACGTAAGGTAGGGTGGGGTATCTTGGATCCCCTAAGCTAATCGCATAATATTTCCAAAGAAATACTGTTTAAATAAAAAAATACATTGTCCTAAGTTTTTTTACGTTAGGTACATCAAGTTTAGGTCATCAAGAAAAGAAGATGACAGTCGTACTTTTCGAGATAAAGGGAGTGTCCAAATCACCCGGTTTACCCTACGAACACATTTCAAAGCAGTACTGTATCTCGAAACTAAACTTAAAAATTCAAAAATTTCGAATTACCAAAAATTTAACCGCTCAACGCTCTAAAATTCTGAAAAAAAACAATCAAACCAAAAACACATACATTTAAATGAAAATTAAATGTTTGGTTGGAATATGTTTGGTTGAAATATCTGTACTATTTTTGTGGGACCCCCTCTCCATTCCAGAGGAGGGAGTTATACCATCATAGAAATATTTCTCGTACCCAAAAACCCGCACATCCCGAATTTGGCTCCATTTGATTGATAAGTTCTCTAGTTATGCAGAAGTTTGTGTTTCATTTGCAGGGCAGCCTCCCCTTAGAGAGAGGGAAGAGTGTCGAACCACCATAGAAACGATTATCGATCCCTAAAACCTCTGTTTGCCAAGCTTGATTCCATTTGCTTGATTAGTTCTCGAGTTATTCAGCGCACCCTTTTGACTTTTTGGCAGTTTTTGAGTCTTTGAGAGCACCTACTATTAAAATTTCAGAAAAAGTTAGTTCTACGAACACCCTTTAATTGGTGTTTCAAATTCAATGTCATATACAATTTCATTCATTGTTTACCGATGCCGTAAGAAGCATGCGTAACTCAACTTGATCGGCGAATGTTTTCTGACGAAGAACATAATTTATAAACAGCCCCATTCTTACTTAGTATAGAAGTAACCATGTGTGATTTTTTGTCTGTGCTGTGGGTCTAGGTAAAACTTGAATCCCATTTTGTTGACACTTCGTATTTCCCTCCAGGAAGTTCATGCAAACATTTTTTCCTAAAGAGAAATATGGAACAATTTCTTAACAAAATGGGATTTAATCGAGGATTCAAGTTTTACCAAGAAAATAACCCAAAGCACGATGTACATAAAGTTCGTACATGGTTACATTACAGCCGCTCAAAAGTTATTAATACTTCACCACAATCTCCCGACATCAATCCCATTAAAAATTTATGGGAGCAATCCACGTATGAATGTTATAAATCATAAAATTTCTAACAATACGGATCTTGAGAACCATTTGATGGATTAATGGATGAATATTTCTCCCAAATATACCAAATAAAAAAGTGACCATCAAAACCAAGTATAGGGCTCGATTCCTTAGGTAATTTTACACCTCTGGGCAACTTTTTGAAAAATCCCTAGTCGAATTTTCGAGAAATCTTGATTTGAAGTTTTTAGGTCAAAAAAACCAAAATAATCATAATTCTATGTACTTAATATCGCCAAGATACATCCAAAAGGTCCAACAAGTTGTCCAAGATGTTTTCAACCGGAAGGTACATTTGGCCGTTGTTACAACTGTAATTATTTACAACTGACTTAACTCACTAAACAGGCTTAAGTATGTTATTTATACGGTTTACTTTGTAATAATTAATACAGAAGAAGAAACGATCGGCTAAATATTTATAGCTTACTTTGTTTTATTGCCGACCAACTAGAAAAAATCAGCGGGCATAGTAGGCTTTCAAATTTTAAAATATCCCTAATCATGAAGCTCCTGCAACGTTGACACACATTGAGCACGTTATTACGATATAGTTATATTTTTTCTTGTGATAATCTCGTGTGTGCAGTTTTTCCTTCAAAATGGATCGTCATGAAAAAAACAGAAAATTGGTGTGCGTACTTTGTCTTTCAAGGACAACGCCACTTCGACCGATAAGTGAAAGTACAAAAATTGTTGTCGGACAATTTTTGCAAGGTTTCGAAGCTGGAGAAAACCTGTATCCGTCGATCATCTGCACAACATGTCGCGTGGCGCATGGGGAGTACAGCAAGGGAGGTACTAGGGTCCCCAGGATTCATAATTACAAGCTCGAAAATTCAGTTATCACGCGATCCCAGGGTATATGCAAGTGTGAAATTTGCGTCGCTGCCAGTACATATGATTGCAGAACCAATCTGCCTGGTTTCGAATCCAAAAAGCCCAAGTTCGGAAGACCCAGATCCACACCAGGCACTGAAGACATTGGTCGGTGCCAAGCAGTGGTCATTTGTAATACTTGCTACAGCGAATATGGAAGAGGAAAAAGGCACCGTTGCACTCAATCCACCCGAGCGTCAAATTTGAACAAGATTTTGAAAAAAGAAGATCCCTCGTCGAGTTCTGCGGATGCGGCTGTTGCTGACTAATGCGTTCGAAACCAGAAACACCAGGTACAATTATATATAGATTATAAATATGAATATTTATGATGGCAAATGCCTTTTGCGAAACCTTCGCGGAAAACAGTCTGTTTTCAAGAAAGCTTCCGGTCGTCCAGAACCGTTCAAGAATCTTCGAGCAGATGTTTTGTTTAAGGTCAAAGGCGAGAACAATCTGAGCATGAGAAAAACCTTGGGTATGTAGGGTAAAGCGATCTAATTTCGGCCTATGTACCTACATGAAAAAACTGAAATCTTCAATATTTTGATTAAAACAACTTGCCTAATGAAACAAAAACATGTAAATTTTTAGACCCTGGTGAAAAATTGTTAAAAAAATGCTTTCCTAAAGGATTTTAGGTATGGGCCCAATTTCATGTACATAGGCCCTTCACCCTAGTATTTCATTTAGAACATAGTTTGTGTTATGCAATCTGTTCATTATATAGGTACGGTCAAAAGTATTCGAGCGTCGGGAGTAAAAATCGAACCAGGTGTAAGGAACAAGATAGTGGAGATGAACCGACATCTTAAAGATTTGTTCGAAGTAGTTCAGCTGTCCAGCGTCACGGAAAAAGTTGCATCTTCGTCAAATCATGTTGTTGCGTATTGCACGAATGTACCCGAGCTCATGAACCGTATTAAACTGTCAAGGTCAACTGCTGGAGATGATTGTCTCGTTAAAATTGGAATTGACGAGGGTCGGATCTTCTTCAAAATCACGTTATCTTTGATTTTCCCACTAACGGAGCATCTAGCTGAGAATAGATTCAAGGATGGTGGCGTAAAGAAGCTGTTTATAATTGCTCTCTCGCCCAATCTTGCAGAAAAATACGATAATATTTCCCCTATCTGGACGGATCTACTCAAACTGCACGATGTCGAAAGTTTTGTCGCCGGGGACCTCAATATAATCAACATTATTATCGGCATTAGGGGGTCTCCGTAGCCACATTGGTTGCGCGTTCGCTTAGTAAGCGATCGATCGTGAGTTCAAAACTATAAGGGCCCTCATTGACCATCTTTGTGTTGTTACAGAATAGCTACGTCCACGCAACAATCATCAGTGATGGAGATCGATCCACGGTCGAAATGAGATCGATTCATCCATACAACTGCTCTGCTCTGCAAGACACATCGGGCTGCTGTTCTATAAATAACTCAACAATGATCAATCAACTGTCTCCGCTGTCCGGTGGTCCAACTGGATAATGGAAGAACAGAAAGAATACTCTTACGCCTAAATGGCTACTGTGTGAATGTACCATATGTAATGGTATAGAAGAAATACTGGCGAATGGCAACTGTGTAATGTGCTAATTATAGATATGATAACCATGTGACATGTACACGATTAAAATTTGGCTCTGTTACAGCTGAAATGCTAATGAGCCTTAAATAAATAAATGAGATAAAAAATAAATAAAAAAATATCGGCATTATGGCAGACTCCTCGAGGAACCCGTGTCCATATTGCGAGGCCCTCAAAAGTGAGCTCGGAACAACAAATGGTATCTCGAGAACAAAAGGTACCATCAAAGATCACTGCAACCGAAAAATGGAAATGGTTGAAAAGAACTCTGCAAGCTGTGTCAATGTCCCTCTAGTTTCCGGTAACGATGGAGACAAAATCCTGAACCTTTGCCCGCCTTCGCCACTACACATCACGCTTGGACTCGTTAATACGATTTTCAAGTCCGTCGAAAAGAAGGCGCCAGACTGGGTGGACTTGTGGGTGAACCAAGCGCAGGTGAGGCATCAACAGATGACGTACGGGTTTACTGGAAGAGCCTGCCACGCGCTTGTAGACGCTGCCAACTGTTTGGCAGACAATCCTGAGCTTTTAGATTACGTCATGGCAAGTTATGCTACTAAACAAATGTTAAAAAAAATCTTATTAATGTTACGATTTTCAGGTTCTGAATAACTTCAAAACCATGTACACGAAATGCTATTCGTTTAATCTGGAACATGATTATGAAGGGTCAATCGTTGAATTCACAAATCGCTGGGAAAATCTGCAACTGCCGTCTACGTCTAAGTACCACATCGCTAAGTACCACGTTAGTGAGTTCTGCAATGAAACATTGCACAATGAGCAGGCTTCCGAGTCTGTTCATTGTGATTTCGACGAGATTTGGCAGAGGTACAAAGCGCCGAAATCATCGCACATGATCGCTTGATAAGTGCATTGATTGATTATAACAGTAATCATATGTGTTAACGTTAGCTTCTTACTATTAGCATGTAACATTCACTTTTATTTTACGTTTCTCCATTAAAAAGCACCATTACTGAATTGAAAATCACTTTTTATTTCTCATTCCAAAGAAAGCAACACTTAAGTTAAAGTAAAATCATTAAACCATATAAACAACATACTTAAGCCTGTTTACTGTGTTAAGTCAGTTGTAAATAATTACAAATGTAGCAACGGCAACATGTACCTTCCGGTTGAAAACATCTCGGACAACTTGTTGGACCTTTTTGGATGTATCTTGGCGATATTAAGTACTTCGAATTTAAATTTTTTGGTTTTTTTTTTTTTGACATAAAAACTTCCAATCAAGATTTCTCGAAAATTCGACTAGGGATTTTTTTTTAAATTTGCCCAGAGGTGTAGAATTACCTAAGGAATCCAGCCTACTTGGTTTTGATGGTCACTTTTTTCTATAATAACGGTCCAGGGGGGCACCGTGACGGTATTATTTGTTTACCATCGACACGGTCACACATGGTTTTTGACGCAAACGCCCGCTCCACAAACTGTTTGTTGAATGATTCTTTGACCGATTTACCAATCAAACAAACGATTTGTGTCAGCTTAACGTAAAACGGACCTTTTTAATGTCTCAATGTCTCTTATGTAGGATTTTCAAATGAGAGTTTCTGGGTTTTTTCAGGATAGAAGGTATATCCTAAACTATGAACATCCTTCCGCGTCGTTGTATTGACAATTTTTATGCATCAACTGGAAGTATACATCAGAAAGCACACGAGAGCACCGGCATGAAAACGACTGGAAGCATATACCCAGTGATTCAATGAATCAAATCCAATTATACAATAATACGCTGGCTTATCCGAGGTTCGCAGATTATCCTCGAATTCACCGCCGTACAAAAAAAAAATCTTCTCCGAAACGTATATTTTATCTGGAAGTATAAAAAAAAGCAAAGTCCCCGCAAAGTACAATGAAATTTGGGATTCAACACATTTTCTGAATTTCGGTCTCCCTTGGGACATAAAGGTTCATTTTATACCACAGCTATCCAGTGGTGGTGAGTGTAGCTATACAGCTATTAAACATTGAGTAGGGTTAAAAATTTGTGGCCGTTTTCTTTCGCATAAACAATGAACTATATACTTATGAACTATATACTTCATGATGTACTTATTTTCAATAATTAAAAACGCACAGCTCATGGATCGCTATAAAAATTCACGCCGCGGATGTTATTAACGCAGTTTAGCTGTAATAGCAGTGTTTTGAATTTATGTTAGTCACGTAATTTATGTATGATATACGGATTTGAAAAAAGAACTAAAGGAGTGATCGTTAAATTTCATCCACAATATCGATTGCACAAGTCTCGCCTTCATTTAGTTTTATATTGCTCGTTTCTTCCCTAACATAAACGTCATAACACTGAACGGGTACAGAACGATAACTGATTATGAGCAGTAGCGTGTATGGATCCGTTTTCTATTACACAATCAATGAATGTATCCATTTGGTGGTACATATAACGTTAAATTTCTGAACTTTAGACCATGTGCACACCTTCTCGTTCTAATTAACTTTCCAACATGACTCGAAAACATTATCGCCAGTTACTGCTCCACATTATTCTTCATGTTCATCGCGCGTCGGATAGAGCAATTTGTATATATGTTCGCACGTGCACAGCAACCAACCAACATAGCCAATCAACTCCCACGCTGGCTGCTAGTCGTGGAAATTCACATCAATCGAGAATGATCGTCTCATCGTCGTATCGGGATCACGAACACGACCGATGTTCGACACAGACATAATTACGGCGATTATTTTCCTCGCCACGGAATGCGCGAATGGAGATGGAGGAAACGCGTTGGATTGGATCCAATTGAAATGGAAATTTTGGCGAACAGACAAATTGCCACTAGTGCTTCCGTTTCGATTCCCCTCCATTTCCTCCTTCCCCAGGAGGCATCTGGTGCTCCGTGAGGAGCAGCACCTGGTGCTAAGCTTTGGCACTGCAATCGTTTTCCTCTGCCTATTGCAAAGCGTACGACAGATAGAATGTGACAATAATACAATCATCGATACAATTTCACCTGTTTGAATTTGTGGCACTTGTATTTGCTCGGAATGTAAACTAGCTTAATGCAAGTTTGTGAATTGCTGCTGGCGGCAGCAGTTGGGTGACCAGAATTGTAACTAAATTGCCGTTCTCAGGTAGAATGAATAATGATTACAATCAATGAGGAAAAGGTACGAAAGCGTTTTCATTAGTATAAATAATGTAGAATTTTCCACACCGATGAATGTCGGTGCTAATAATAAAACTAGAATTTGTTGCAGGCTAGTTTAGCGGTTGAGTTTGAACTTGAACTGGAGCATGTATTTGGGCAAACCTTTTATTACTATTTACAACTTTAGGTAAACCTTCTCCGTGATTGACCAAAGCTGATGGAATAGAATAAAGAACATATTTAATGACAGTGGAGTGTAGTCTGAATAAGTACAAAAACTTCCAATAGAGTCAATAAAGACTAAGTTTCTGCGAGATGTTGTTACTTCTATTCCGCCTTCTTACAGCAATGAAGAAGACCGGGGGTCTGCGTAGCCACATTGGTTGCGCGTTCGCTTAGTAAGCGATCGATCGTGAGTTCAAAACTTTGGGCCCTCATTGACCATCTTTGTGTTGTTACAGAATAACTACGTCCACGCAACAATCATCATCGATGGATATCGATCCATGGTCGAAATAAGATCATTTCATCCATACAACTCTGCTCTACAAGTAACATCGGGCTGTTGTTGTATTAATAACTCAACAATGATCAATCAACTGTCTCCGCTGTCCGGTGGTCTAACTGGATAATGGCAGAACAGAAGGAATACTCTTACGCCTAAATGGTTACTGTGTAAATGTACCATATGCAATGGTATAGAATCATATAGTAGACAGTAGCATTCATGCGATTTGAAATGTGTCAAGGTATGTGGTAGAGATGGGCAAAACAGTTCACTTTGATGAACAGTTCAGTCGCTAACCGTTCATCTAAGTGCACCAGTTTTTTGAAACCGTTCTTTCGCTCTTTCGTTCAGTGCTATCATTATGGGTATTAAGAATAACATAGGATGTTAGCTGGAATCTAACATACATAGACAGCTATTAATATCCAAGCATTGATATCGTTGAACATTGTTTTATTTGCATTGAATTTATTTTTTTTTAAATTACGGGAGAAAGAAAAGGTGCTTCGTTTTTAAAAGTCGCGAAGTTTTTTTTTATCCAAAATATATATTTTTGTTAAGACTCACATGGCATCAGCCCAACCCCCCCTAGTCTGTACCCCATATCTAGCGTGGTGCGTCTTTCTCGACTCGATGAATCCAGGATAGAATGGTCACTAGCCGACAGAATCATCAGCTCGTGTAGAGTCGCCATGAGTGGTACAATCCTCAGCTCTTGGTGAATGATCAGTGGGCTGCACAATCTTCGGCCCGTGTATCTGTAAAGAGTATGTGTATGTATTGCCGCGACTAAGTAAAAGTTTATCGATCGGCTAGGAGAGATATGATACAGGGAGACAACGGAGTAAACATCATTAAACGTTGACATCGGCGTTTCTGAGGAACAAGTACAGATGGAGCAGAAGATCAGGATCACGGCTACCTAAGATATCCCGGACGGGGATATCCGATTGTCTGCCTTATGCCCTCAATGCTCTAGAGAGCTGAGTGCGGGCAGCATGGAACCGGATACACGACCAGACAACATGCTCGATGTCGTGGTAGCCATCGCCACAATCACAAAGATTGTTTGCTGCGAGACCAATGCGACAAAGATGTGCGTTTAGTGAAAATAAATATGTTTATCAGCCGACAATAGTACATGTGTATGTAATTGGATCATTTTAGTACATCGGTTCCATGAAAGATCATATTTTATAATGGTTCCATCAGAGACAAAATTCAGTAAACATCCGTTCAATCCGGTGACAAAAGAAACTAAAACCAAATGGGAATAGTCCGGTAATGATCTTATGCATTATATTCAATGAATAGTCCACGCCACTAACATTAATTTATACATTTCATTCAACAATAGTCTGGAATGTGAAAAAAGTCACTTGTCCAAAAAAGTTACTTCTATACTCGCGTCGGTGTCTCAGACCGAAAGTGTTAAAAAAAGTGGCACACGTCCCCTTCTTAACAACACATGCGATACGCATGTGTTGGTATGCGATCGCAAAATCGAAGTGTTGATATTTTCTGAGAAATGAACGAATAATTGATTTCTCGGCCTGACAGACCTATGCGCGACTATAGGAGTGTTAAAAAAGAAGACAGTTCGTTCGTTTAGTTTTTTTGACGTAGGACTACGTCTAACCGGAAGATATAGGGGGTGAAATGGAAATCTAGCTGAACAAGTAGGAAAAAATGCAAGATTTGGAACGCTTATAACTCGAGCATTTCTCAATAGATCGCAAAGGTTTTTGCATCAATTGATAGGAAATATATCTACGCATCTATCATAACGAATAACATTTCATTTTTCTTGAGATAAATAATTGAATAATTGTGAAATATCAAGCATTGTCCAAATGCACTATGTGCCCATTTTTGATTGGTCCATTTTGTGCTCCTCAAATCGTACCGACCGAAACTGGCAACCAGAGCAGCAGCGAAATAGAATGAAGCCCGATTGGAAAGGAAAAAGAAAAAATATGAACGAAACATTGGTCGCAGTCTCACCCATGCGTAATTCTCGTGCCAGCCAGTCAGCTTAAAAATCCCCGCTCCGCTGCCGTAGCGATCATTCTCATTCAAACCGTACACCACATCAGTTCGCATCACAACACATCAACAAACCAACCCAAGCAGCCATGTCTGGACATGGCAAAGAAGGAAAAGTGAAGGGAAAGGCAAAATCCCGCTCGAACCGTGTTGGTCTGGATTTTCCCGCAAGGGTAGCTAGGCCGAGCGCGTTAGTACCAGTGCACCAGTCCACCTAGCCGCCGTTATATAGTTTCGGCCGCCGAAGTGATCGAGTTAGCTGGCAAAGCTGCTCGCGACGATAAGAAAACCCGCATTCGGAACAGAACACATTCGGTTCGGTGGACATCAAGACAACAGGCAGTTGCAGCGAGTGGCGAGTGGCAAACGCAATCGCAAAACAGCATCAGGTAGCAGAAGAAAAAAGTTTGTTCTTTATACAAACTGCTTTGGTGGCAAATCCAGAACAAGGCGGAATCGAGGGCGTTCGAAAATGGTTTTTTTCAAAACCACGAGTATTAAGTTTTCTAAATTGGAACCATTCCATAAAACAAGGCGCTTTTCAGGGCCATTAAACCTTCCAAAAAAGAGTTTAGGAAATACAGTTCAATGCTTTCTAAAACAAATGGTCGTGATGGACGTACATGGGGATCAAAGACAATGTAAAGATGTATTCCATGTACGGGGCTAGGTGGTGAGCCTTCATAAAAAAAACGCAAAAACACAGCCAAAGGTTCTTTTCAGAACCACCAACATGTTCATAAAGAGTAAACAGTAAACTAATCCGTTTTTCAGGTAGATAGGTAGGTATTCACGTAGGAGAAGAAAATAAAACAATATATTTAAAATATATATTTAACACAAGCTGTCCCCTTTGTATAGTCCTACGTCACTCCGGTTATGTCCCCGACATTACCCACCCGTTTTTTCGCACCGTTCGATTTGCCCATCTCTAGTATGTGGTAAGAAGAATGGAGTTGCATTATGCACAGTTTCGTCGACTGAGGGGTGCGGAGGGGGTGGACCGCCCACAGGTACACGATTTTAGTGGTGCAGAATGAACCGAATTTATATGAAGAAAATAGCTAAATATGAGTTCTGAAGGGGGGGAGGGTGCAAATCGACTCTTCCGCCCCGAGTGCGACGCAGACTCTACCCTGGATACTAATGACCCATTCCAGCGTGACGTGACAACGTTTTGACTCACTAAAAGCAGGTTTTTTTTCGTTTTCATGTATAAATCACACGATTTCCAAATAGTAAACGATATCAAAGTAAAATTGAGACAATTTCCTACAAGAATCTTTAGTCGGAGAATATTTTGCAGTTCAATTCGCTTGTTGCCAGCCCAATACTTTTGTGACGTGACAACACTTGTCTTTTTGCGGTTTCCGACTTTTGAACGATAATGTTGTATTTTCAGTTCCGTTTCAAAACATACAAATAAATTTTGTTCTATGATTTGTCAACAAAAGAAAAACGGTGATTCCTGTATATCCAGCTTTTCAAAAAACTCGCAAGAACATTGAAAAAATCGGCATTCATTTTGTGACGTGACAACGCGTTTTGTGCGAAAAACCAGTCTCCACGAAGCGTTGTCACGTCACACAATCAATAAGTTGTATTAAAGAAGAATTTTACCGTATTGTAGTAAGTAATATACTATTTATTATGTTTTTATTACTCTAAATACTTCTTACTTTCCTCTGAGATCCCCCCTTCCTCTTCCAAAGGTCCATCCAATAGGGGAATGGGGTCCTAACGCGACCGGTGATCCTGAACCTACCCCTCTTTGTATTTCAGGACCGGTACTTCAGTATTTTCAGTAGTAATTTTCAGTAGTGTCAAATGAAAGGTGTCATAACCATGACAATTTGATAACATGGTGACTTTTCTCTGGCTCTCTGCATTCTAGCGTTTTAGCGCCATTTTGCGTTTTAATTGCTTTGAAAATAAACTGTATAAATTGAATCTACCTGTTACCTGTAATACACGGTATGCCGTTATTTGGGAAAAATCGTAGTGGTCCTAAACCGACCTCCAATTTTTACATCGTGATTGTTTAATCAGTTTCATCGAGTGGCGCTCACTACAGGTGGAACGCATTTGATCTTGCCATAAAAAGATTTTTGATTTCTTTGTATGCATCTGTGTACATGTACGCGTACCTCTGCAGGGGCGTTTGTTCACGTGACTTTAGCTTTGGCTTGGACGTTGACTTTGATCGATAGCCGTTGACGTTTGCGTGTGCATTTGAATGTGTACTTTGTACTCCACACATGTCGCTCTAAGGCTAAGTTCTTAACACTCAAATATTATCTCCCTCTCGCTCGAATTCTATCTGCTCACTATCAAATTTTTTCCCTTTTTTTCATTCTTCTTCGCGAACTCATACCAATGCTACCATTCACGGTCGTATTGTGGAATCTCATGCCATTTCCGGTCGTTTAGATCCGTTTTTAACGAACCGGAAGACACCATCCTCGACTAAAAAAAAACATCAATAACGATGGAATACTTCCGCTTTTGAGACACCTGCAACCAACAACCAAATCGTTCGTGGTTTCCATATTTTTTGTCATTCAATACTATTACCAGCAAACCGGAAGTCGATACAAGAATCAGTTCTATATTATGGAATCTACGTTTATCTATTGGTGACAAAACATAGAAGAAAGTTCTTTTTTGTCTTTTGAAACGGTTTCAGTTCCGTTTCAAACATTAATGTTCAACAGCCCGAAACAGTAAAAAGTCAGGTTTTGTTTCGTCACAAAAGTATTTGACAGACAATATAAAATATTCTCCAACTGATGATTCTTGTAGTGAATGTTTTTCAATTTCAAAAAATATCGTTTAATTTTGTGTGTTTTATACATGAAAACGTCGAAAAAAATGCTTTTATTGAGTCAAAATATTACCACGTCACGCTGGAATGGATCGAATACTTTGCGTGACGTGACAACGACTTCTTGAGACAGTTGATACTCCTCTATTTGGGGACCGATCTTAACCAAATATTGTGGGTTGTTGACTCTCATTGTTTGCTCAGAGAAACCCAAGTATGAGAAGGTTTGAACTTAGGTTCAGCTGATAAATTAAAAAAATGCTCTATTTTTGTGACGTGACAACGCTTCAAAATACCTGTTTTTCAAACGCTTGTTTCTCATAAATTACTAAATGAAACCTAGATCTACCCACGGCTCTTCGAACAAGTATTTAATTGTCCATTCAATGGTATATAGACATTGAATTTTGCTTAAGCAAGAAACATAAAAATAGTGAAAACCTAAAATATTTTAAATGTAATTTAGTTTTTTAAACTCGCCTCTCTCAAAGGATGGCGTATAAAAATCAAATTTATGATATAACTAGTGCTTATTTAAATTACGTTTTCATTTTTTCCCTGAAACTAAATTTTAAATTTGGTTCATTGGTGCATTGGGGCATAACTCCATGGAATGGGTCTAATGTTTCTACTTTTCTGGCGGAAGAGGGGTGCAAATCAACTTTTCCGCCCGGGTGCAAAAGCTTCACTCGTCACCACTGATTATGCATCATGACAAAGCACCATACCATTTCGCGTCGTCATTCTTGGCAAACAAAGGTATTCCAGCTTTGCCCAGTGTTGCCAAACGTACAGATTTATCTGGAATGGAACAGATTTTTTCATTATTTTTGGTACAGATTCTGTTTTTTCCTTTTGTGAAATTTCTCACATTTGAACAAAGCAACATTGAGGTACATCACAACATTTACGCCGCAGTATCGCTTGGTGCTGCTGATCATAAAAGCATTAACAATGCAATGATTGATCAGTTTCATAAGGACGAAATTCCTTACGAGGATCGTCTGAAAGGATTTGCGTCGGACGGTGCGACGTATGTTTTGCCCCAGATCAACAAAATGAGTCGTTTGTTCCTGGTTGAAAAACCTGAATTCACGATGCTACATGAAGAACTGAAAGATTTTTATTTGATCATTCTCACTAATATCTGCGAGGAATCTTACGTTGTTTCAATGTTCAATACTATTAAATATGAAGATCATTTGAAAAGCGGCAAGAATTTTAGGTTGGAATAGCAGCAGAAGGAATTGTCAGAACAATGGACAGCGAAAGGCAGATCATTTTAAAGGGTATTTGTAGCAGTTTTTCGGGGAGCTGATTAAACAAATGAGAAAAAGATTCGATTTTGATGATTCAACGCTCAAGTCTACAGCAATGTTAAATCCCAAAAACTTTTCCAATTTGACTAGCATCAACGTTGTGTTAAAGAGTTTCCAGGATTCTACAATGGGAATGTACAAGATGCGGAAAACATAATGCTGTAGCCTAAAGATGAAATTACTCCGTAAGGAAATCGCAATTTCAGAAAACAAGCATGTGCAAGGTTGGTGGTAAAAATTGGATGCCTAAAAAGAATTGATGATTTGCTCGCCTTTTCGGTGCTTCGATGCGTTGTTAGTAACGTTCTCAGTATGCCTCACTCCTTGGCAACTGTCGAGCGATTTTTTTCTGGAAATAATCAGAACAAAATAAGCTTTGAAATCGGCTCAGCAACGATACGATGAACGCTATTTTCAGATCAAAGAATTTGGTCAAACGTCGTGGTGGCAACTCGTAAATTTAAAACAAATATAGTATGCAATCTAGATTCAGAAAAACTATGTATAAGCATCATCAAACACACGAATGACTAGCAAATGTAAATATAGTATTTGTACTAAATAAATGATTATTTTTCAATGCTAATATTTTTTTTCTCTACAACGAATACTTTCGATAGCACAGATTTTTGGAGAAAAAAGTACAGATGAGAAAGATTTTTGACCCCTCTGGTACTGATTTAAATGTTGCAACACTGGTCTTGCCGCAGTGTTCCTACCTTTCGTTTTTGTTATGCTTAGTATTTGTTAACAGAGCAATTCCACTCCAAATTAGCCGAAAAACAGCCCTCACCCAAGGATTTTACCATCAAGTGTAAAAAACACGGGTTTTTTCATGATCCATCCGCAACAGACGGAGCACGAAACACGAAAAAACTCGTGAGCGGTCCACAATGTGTTAAAATGTTTGTATGTATGGAGTAGATTTCTCGTTTCCTCAGGCTGGATGTTAGCTTGGAATTGTACCCACAAAAAAATCTCAAACGATACCAAGAAGGGATTGAACCAAGGTCGTCTGGGTTGTAAGAGTGTCCCATACAACACCTGGTGCTGTCGTACCAATACACGAGATATTATACCACATTATACGATGGAATTGGATCTTCTTTCACTCCCAGAAAAGACGGAATGTGTTTCCTGATAGTAAATGAGAGAAAATTTGAACGTGAAACCTTCTATATTTGCTGAAACTTTTGTTTAATGTAATATATGAGAATGTTAAAAAAAATTTGTTTTTTGTTTTTTTTGGGTGTGGCAGCGATGAAGTTTGATCTGTATGAGCAGCGTGTGGCAACTGTTGCTTAATTTAAGTGCGGGATGACGGTGCAACAGATTTACGAGCTACTCAAACCGCTTTCTATCAACGAACGACTCGTGTTCCATATACAACGACGGTACAAAAAAACAACTAATGTGTTTGATAGACCCAGTGAGGGGCGTCCGAAATCATTAAGTCTGCACAATGCCATCCATAGCCATCCATAGGATTAGGTTGGTTTGATTTCACGGTAGGTATCCAATGAAGCCGTTATATGGACGGATAGAAAAAAGATTGGATATGGACGTTAAAATAAGATTGTGTACGAAATTCGTGTCAGGAGGACTAGTAGTGTGGATTGAAGTCAGGTTGAACGAAAAGCAAATTTGCATTTTTTGTATTCATTAGTGACCATTTGCTAGAATAGTTCATCAGTCATCCTCGCCCTTATCGTTCGTCAATTCATTTCTAGTCAATTCAGGGCATGTTGACGGTGAATGCTGAAGTAGTCTTAGTTGAAACGAAGCTACTGAGAGAAGAGTCGACTTTAATTCTTCACCCTGGACCCTGGTTGGGAGATTGTGGTGGACAACTTTATGTGCTTGATAAATCTTGAATTTTCGATGCAATCCCATTTTTCAGAAAGTTTTTTTTGTTTACTTCATATTTTCCCTCAGGATGTTCAAGTAAACCAAAAAAAAATTCGTAATGTACCAACGAACAACAATTTTCGACAAAAGAAAATGTTTCGAGGTTGTGTGGACGCCAGAATGCATATTGGCAGCACTGTCAATCATAACTGGCTCGGCATACTCGTTCATCCAATCATTATTAGAGGAGATGTGTCTAAAACGCACCTATAGCAAGAATAGAAATGCAATGGATACAGGCAATCGTGCTCGTCAATGATAGAATCGCACCATGCAAGTTTTACATGTGTAACATGCTTTAAAAAAATAAGAAAAATAATTTTCTTTGGAAGCGCTTTTCGATGTAATTTTCTACATCATTTCAATAAGGTTTTTGTTGCTTGAAACCGATTCAGAGGCGATAACTGTGGGTCATATCTATTGAGTCGAGCTCCCAGTGAATATTTCAGATGAAATAAAAATAGCACAAAATTCGTAGCACTTTTGTTATTCAGTATCTAAAATACAGAACGATTACAGATGACTGAGGGTTAACTAATCTACGTACTGACGTAGTTGATATCTTAAATTTTAAGAGCACGGTCAAGATAAATCCATTCTCGCTTAGGGGGTGCGTATTACACACTTCTACTGTATAGACCTCGATTATAGCAACCCGGAACCTTGGACTGACAGCTCATCTGAGCACGTCACACACCTATAATCGGGCCCTTCCAGTTTCATGTACTCTCCACCTGGGTGATTTTACGGATTTCTAAAAAACTGAAACATTCACGTTTTTGCAAAACTAGTAAATAAAGTCAGATTGAGTTGAAATTTTGCATAAGGTATTTTTTAGCGGGAATTAACATTGCGCAGGAAATCTCATTCCAAAATTCGAAGGTTACTTTTTTCCCATAAATTCATTGGCATTTTATTGTGTATCTTCCGCCGTCGTGTGATGACATTTCTCACCCTATGCAACACCACCGTTATGAAACGGCAAACTAAGCAAAATATTCTCGCTCACACTCCTTGTAACTACTTATACTCCCACATTTCATCTCATCGTCACCGAAAGTCAGCAGGCGTGAATTTGTGAAGAGGATAACTGGACGGTAGTGACAAGTGTAAAACGTAAATTCACAACCTGAAGTACCAGGACTATTTAACACATAATTCTGATGTTCAAAAACGCGAACTACTTGATAGTGACATCCCAAAGCACGCTGACATTTGATAGCACAAACAAAATCCACCTCCATAGTTTTCGACCACCCTCGGTGGTGAAAATTGTCAGCATAACACACTTCGTCCTGCGAAGTACGGTTCATTTAACGTCATGCTCGCATGCCTGCAGTGTTATCGTGACTATAATATCCGTTGGCGCGAAAGTTTTTTTTTATTATTATTCGCATGCACTAACGAGCGCTTCCTCTGCTCCGGATATGTTATTTATTTCCGGAGCAGTAATAATTTTGTTTAGCATAACTGGGAGCTGCTTAGAGGGCCCACCGTCAGCATAATGCGAATTGAATATTCAATTTATTATAAGGACATACATAAATACAAAAAGGAACGACGGATAGACACCGGGAGAGACGCGCTTGCCGTAGGTTCTAATTTATAGCTTCCATATTTCACTCAATTTGCATCAGGTTATGGAAACGCTGGTGTTACCTTTGCATATATTAAAGAATTGCTCTCTGTCTATGTTGGTACCGTTATGGCCGGGTTTCTACAGTTTACGGCTTCGGGATGATGACGGTTCACTGGCTGATCCGCGCGTCAGGGAATTCGTGCGACGCGACGCTGTTGAGCAAACTCGTCGTAGTTATTCTGCCAGCAGGGAGTCGTTATTTAGTTGCTTTCATTCCCCGTACCACCTTGGGTCATTGGTACTCCTGCCGGCTGGTCGGGAGAGAGGTTATTTTTATTTTATTCATACAAATCCATTGAGGGTGCCGTTCGACAGATAAGCTGGACAAACCAATATGCATCAATGGAATGGTAACAGTAATCCAGATTATCCGCCAAACTGACAGTACAATGGTGCGGAACGTGTCATTTGTCGTTAGTATAATTTCATCATTCCCTTCGATTGGATTTTACGGCATTCGAAAGCGGGTGTGGATTACCCTGGGCTTGTGCACGTCACTTTGATGCTTTTGGATACGATTTGAATGTTTTTTTTTGTAAACCCGTATACCAACGTAGATTGTGTGTCATTCCATCCACCAGCGCTAGAGGCATTATACATTTGTTTTATAAAAACTAGGGGAGGATTATATCTGTGGTATAACCACATAGTTGATGTAGGACTATCGTTGGTGATGTGATCATCTGTTTGAAGTTGCATCAGAGTAAATTCCCAATGAATGGATGAATGGATATTGTTTCAACCCTTATCGAATTCCTCAATTCACCGGATTCAATAGTGCTGACAATTCCTGGACGTCCCCGTGATTTGAATCTGTTCTCATTCCAACTGTCCCCTCCAATGCGTTACGTGATACGGGAAACAATACGAGACTTAGGATAAACGAATAACACCAAATACGTAGCAGATGAAGAACACTTTATTCGCGGAGTACAACCATTTAATTTATACCAAACTACATTTATTTCTACAATTGAGCCTTTGAGAATGATGATACCGAGTTAACTATGGCGAACTAAGAGAGTCATTCTTTTTTCTACTACATTTTCTACTACTAAGATGAAAAGCGTTACTCTTTCTGGCTGCGTTCTTGTTTCTAAGCTCCGTATCTACTATCAACTGTAACAGATATATTGAAAGATTAGTGAAAGTTTTTCTCCAATCAGTCTACATAAATGTTGCGCTCGTTCTTCCTCACAACACCCACCTCCCATTTGTGAAATTTTTGAGTTTGTTTGCCGGCGAGCGTCAAGCTTGGATGAATTGTCTTTCTTAGCACGATGAGCCCCACGTCGGTTCCTAGGGGCCGACGTTGAGCATTTTGGAAGGAAATATATACGGTTTGCTTTCGGATGTTTTACTAAATGTGAATACTTTCTAGTTGAATTTCTGACCGTCCTGCGGTGTTTCCGCGAGGTGTCGTTGTAAAGGAGTAGTTCTAGTTGTATTCATTGTATCGAGTCATACTATAGCTTGTTGGAAAGGTATTTTTGCGCGCTGTAATAAGTCCTTGACAGTGTTTTGTTTGGTTAAGTCGTTCGTGAGTTATAGTGTCGCAAATATGGAGCAAAATAAAGAGAAAATCCGACATATTTTACAGTACTATTATGACAAAGGCAAAAATGCATCTCAAGCTGCCAATAAAATTTGTGCAGTTTATGGACCCGATACAGTTTCCATTTCCACCGCACAACGATGGTTTCAACGTTTTCGTTCTGGTGTAGAGGTCGTCGAAGATGCGCCACGCTCCGGAAGGCCTGTCGTCGAAAATTGCGACAAAATCGCTGAATTAGCCGAGAAAGACCGGCATAATAGCAGCCGTAGCATCGGCCAAGAGCTGGGGATAAGTCAACAAAACCGTTATTAACCATTTGAAGAAGCTTGGATTCACAAAGAAGTTCGATGTATGGGTGCCACACACGTCTTTGACCGTATCGACGCATGTGAATCGCTGCTGAATCGCAACAAAATCGACCCGTTTTTGAAGCGGATGGTGACTGGCGATGAAAAGTGGGTCACTTACGACAACGTGAAGCGCAAACGGTCGTGGTCGAAGCCCGCTGAAGCGGCTCAGACGATGGCCAAGCCCTCATTAACGGCCAGGAAGGTAACGGCCATCTTTGATAAACAGAGGCCGCATCGTCTTCCATCAGGACAACGCCAGGCCACACACTCCTTTGGTGACGCGCCAGAAGCTCCGGGAGCTCGGATGGGAGGTTCTTTTGCATCCGCCGTATAGTCCGGACCTTGCACCAAGTGACTACCACCTGTTTTTGTCCATGGCGAACGAGCTAGGTAGTCAGAAGTTAGCCACAAAAGAGGCCTGTGAAAATTGGCTATCCGAGTTTTTTGCCAATAAGGAAGCGAGCTTCTATAACAGGGGTATTATGGAGTTGGCATCTCGTTGGGAACAAGTCATCGAACAAAACGGCGCATATTTGACTTAAAACAGATGATTGTAACTAATTTTATGAACAAATGAAAATTCAAAAAAAAATACCGCAGGACTTTTTTGACAGCCTAATATTATGAATGAAGAACAAAATAAACTCTTCCACTTCAGAGTAATTTTGAGTTCTAAGAAGAACTGGATTTGATTTGCTGAAAACAAAATCCCTCGTGTTGTGCGTGATGGTGACGATGTTAATTTTTGACGTAGGACTACGTCTTACATTAAGGGTGCCAAATCAGAAAACAGGTCACGTTTTTATGAAATAAAGTTTACGTTAATAAGTTCACATATTTTGGTACTCCTAGGCATCATATCAAACGTAAAAGGACGGTCATCTAACTTACTTGTAACGAGGAACATAATATATTACAATGCATGAATTTATCTTACATAGCAACTGTTCAATTTTTTTACTTACAAAGCAAATATGTTGACTTCAATTGAATTCGAAAATTGTTTCATTCAATCGATAATTTAATCAATACAATACAAATGCTTACTAAGAATTGTCTTGCGGTTATATATAGATATGACCCACCTATTTTTTGGTGTGCTATCTGCCGTTTAGAGTTATTCATCCATCATTCAACAGTTTTGATTGCCGCTGTAGTCAACATTTCGACTCCCTCTCGAGGTTCTCCGATCACCGTCAATAAAGTATTATCAGCAAAGACAGTGATTCTTCTACCCATAATACATCACGTTCCATAGCGCTCGGCCTTGTGGGAACCCCGCTGTAATATTATTTCTATTCTATCACTGTATCCTAAGCCATAACTCGGTTCTAAAAGTAGCTTTGAAGGATCTTACACACTTAGCCCGAGACTAGCAATCTATGTAACGCTACCGCGATAGCTTCCCAATTGGCACTGATGATTGTCTCAATGCTTTGTAGGCTGTCTCGGTGACTGAGAGGATAGCATCCACTGTGGACTTATTTTCCGGAACCCGAACTGTATCTTCGATAGTCCGAACTCACTTTCACTTTCTGTGCACTTCACTAACCTGATGAGAATTATCTTCTCCAGCAGTTTCCTGAGTGTGTCCTGAAGATATCACCAGGTGGTGTTGATAGCCACGCTGGGGATTCCGTCTGAGCCAGGAGCATTTTTCATTTTTAACTTTTTGACTTTTTGACAAGATCAACAAGGTGACCAGTTCATACATCAGCAAGCCGTGGAATAAAGGTGACGTATAATTTTCATCATAACGAATATTGCAGATTTTCTTTGTGACTTTTTCTTGTAAGCCATTTCAGTGTTTGAAAGACTATTTCCGGAAGAAGTTGTGTACTTCCCGCTGTTTTGACCCTCGGAGCAGAATTTCTGAAGATATTCAATATTCAAAACTTTTTTTGACGGAATTTCGAAAGAAGCCGGGACGATATACTGAAAAGAAAGGATTTTTCTTGAAGTCGGAATTATTTTTCAAGTGTTTTTTGGAGTGTGAAGCTTCCATTGGACCCGCTTCAAGGATTTTAGAAGTTCTCTGACATTCATCTAGATACATTTAAGATAAGTTTTCGTTTTATTTTTCTTTCACGCATACGTATACATATACATATACATACACATATTTCATTTTATTTTATTTATTTATTTATTTTCTTTTTTTATTTTATCATTTAATATTTGCGTGTTCTAAAAAATCTTCTCTCTCATTTTTACGACTTTTTTTTTTGAAAAATGGATGGTAATGAACCCTCCGATGCTGAAATGAGGGTCTCAAACCCTCCTCCAGATGGTTTAACGGTTTCTCTAGGAAAAAAACAAAAACAATCGCAGTCAAACTCTTCGTCTGTACCAAATAGTGACTCTGTTCTCCGCTCTTCGACACAATCTCTGCCTAACTCTGCTCAACTTCCACGTATTAGACAATACCAGAACGCCCCGGCATAATCGAAAAACCGTTGGGTGGTATTCTTCCGTCCCAAAGGGAAGCCTCTAAGAGTATCTAAAATTTGCAAAGACCTGACGTCTAACTACTCAGGTGTCTTAGAAATGACGAAAGTCAATAAAGATAAACTTCGTGTTGTGCGCTCAAATTACAAAGATGCTAACGCGATAGTGAAAAACTCTTTGTTCACTAATGAATATAGAGTTTATATTCCGGCTCACATTGTTGAAATCGATGGTGTAGTTACGGAAAAATCTCTTCAACTTCAAGATTTTGTAAAAGCTAAGGGTATCTTTCACAATGCAAATATTCCACATATTAAAGTTTTGGAGGTGAGATCTCTGAACTCTTTGATATCTGAGGGTACAGAAAAAAAGTATTATCCATCTGGCTCTTTTAGAATTTCCTTCGAAGGCACAGCACTTCCAAATTATGTGCTTATCGACAAACTTCGTCTTCCAGTTCGGTTATATACCCCTAAAAGAATGACCTGCCTAAATTGCAATCAGTTAGGTCACACTAAAACCTACTGTTGTAATAAAACGAAATGCTCAAAATGTGGTGACGACCATGACGAAGTCACTTGTAACAAAGATGCTGATAAATGTATCTTTTGTGGAGATGTTCCTCATACAATTAAGGATTGTCCGAAATACAAATTACGTTCGATGAAACTCAAGCAATCACTTAAGGATCGTTCTAATCGATCCTTCGCTGATATGCTCAAGGCAGCTTCACCTCAGGTACCCGAGGCTTCAGAAAATCCTTTCTCTGTTTTATCAGAGGATGATGATTCGGATTCTCAATTTGATCCAGTAATCACAGGAAGAGTCAGGAAGAGGAAAATTGCTTCTTCCTCTAAGCCATCTAAAAAAAGAGGATTGATCTCTAACAAGCCAGAATTTTCAAATTATTCTGCTCATCAAATCCAGTTCTGCTCTACCCAATAACCCTCCTGGTTGGAGATCTTCAAATTATGACGTTCATTTCCCTGAATTGTCAAGCCATTCTCAATTTACTTCTCAATCGGTTCCTGATCCCTCATCTTTTTCAGGAGGTATTTCCTTTTCATCAATTGTTCAATGGATTCTTGATTTTTTCGGAATATCAGATTCAATGAAAGGTATCATTTTTGCTTGGCTTCCTTCTATCAGCCAGATAGCTAAACAAATGACTTCAAAGTGGCCCCTCCTCTCGTTCATTAATTTCGATGTCTAATTTATTGGACGATTCAGGTAAATCCTCTATTTTGCAGTGGAATTGTAGAAGTATTCTTCCTAAACTTGATTCTTTCAAGCAAATGCTCCATTTTTTGAATTGTGATGCGTTTACTCTTTCTGAAACATGGCTTCGTTCGGACAATGTGTTAAACATCCATGATTTTAATATTATCCGTTTAGACCGCGATGATTGCTATGGAGGAGTTCTCATAGGTATTAGAAAATGCTACCCATTTTACAGGATTCCCCTGCCTTTAGTCTCAGGAATTGAAATTTTAGCGTGTCAGCTACGTATCAAGGATAAAGATTTATGCATTGCTTCTATTTATATTCCTCCAAGATCTATGCTTAATTATAGAAATCTTGTGAATATAGTTGAACTTTTACCGCAACCTAATCTTATTTTGGGAGATTTCAACTCCCATGGAATTGGATGGGGTGAGTCTTTTGATGATCGAAGGGCCAATTTGATTTATAATCTTTGCGATGACTTCAACATGGCAATTTTGAATACAGGTGATGTAACAAGAATCGCTCCATCTTCAGGCCGCGCTAGTTGCTTAGATTTGTCTCTGTGTTCTTCCTCTTTTTCTTTAGATTGTAATTGGAATGTCATCCAAGATCCACATGGAAGTGATCATTTGCCAATCACTATTTCCATTTCAAATAATTCAAAATCGTCTGAAACAACAAATATTCAGCATGATTTATCTAGAAACATTGATTGGAAGAGATTCTCTTCAATTATTTCAGAACCGGTGGCATTAGTTCATGAGTTACCCCCGCTGGAAGAATATAATTTTCTAACTGGTTTAATTCTTGACAGTGCTATTGATGCTCAGACGAAGCGCTTTCCTGGTAATTCGTTTCGTAGACGTCCTCCTAATCTATGGTGGGACCAAGAATGTACAAATCTCTATAAAGATAAATCGAATGCGTTCAAGGATTGGCGAAAATTGGGCACCCGTGAACGTTATGATAACTACATTTATCTGGAGCGTAAATTCAAAAGCTTCATTAAAGCTAAAAAGAGAGGCTATTGGCGTCATTTTGTAAATGGGCTTTCACGAGAGACTTCCTTGAGCACTCTTTGGAGAGTTGCCAGACAAATGAGAAATTCATCTCATTCAAATGAAGAAGTTGAATATTCAGAAAGGTGGATTTTTGACTTTGCCATGTCCAGACTCTGCCCCAGACTCTGCCCCCGCACCTTCTCCCTTCTTAGAGACATCTGATGATGTTGAGCCTCCGTTCAGTATGACTGAATTTTCTCTTGCCCTTCTTTCTTGCAACAACACGGCTCCAGGGTCAGATAGGATCAAATTTAATTTATTGAAAAATCTACCTGATAATGCGAAGAGACGTTTGTTGAAACTGTTCAATGCTTTCCTTGAGCAGAATATTGTTCCACATGAGTGGCGACAAATTAAAGTTATAGCTATTCTGAAACCTGGTAAACCTGCGTCTGATTATAATTCTTATAGACCAATTGCAATGCTATCTTGCATTCGCAAACTACTAGAAAAAATGATTCTCCATCGTTTAGATAGCTGGGTTGAATCTAATAATCTTCTCTCGCCATCGCAGTTCGGGTTTCGTAGAGGCAAAGGAACCAATGATTGTCTTGCGCTTCTTTCATCAGAGGTTGACTTTGCCTTGTGTAGTAAGCAACAAATGGCATCAGTGTTCCTAGATATCAAAGGTGCGTTCGATTCTGTTTCCATTGAAGTTCTTTTTCAAAAACTTCGTCTAAATGGGTTTTCCCAGAAATTAAATAGTTTTCTGTTTAACCTAATGCGTGAAAAACATATGAGTTTTTCTCATGGTTCTTCGTCAGTTTTACGCATTAGCTACATGGGTCTTCCTCAAGGCTCATGTCTTAGTCCAATTCTTTACAACTTCTATGTAAATGATATTGATGTTTGTTTATCGGGAAATTGTACTTTGAGACAGTTTGCAGATGATTGTGTTGTATCGGTAATAGGCAAAGACAACACCGATCTTCATAATCCTTTGCAAGATTCTCTTGACAATTTGGTTGATTGGGCCTGTAGATTGGGTATTGAATTTTCTACTGAGAAGACAGAGATGGTTGTATTCTCAAGAAAACACCATCCTGGACAAATACAGCTTAAACTTTTGGATAGATCTATTCGTCACTCGATGTCATTCAAGTATTTAGGTGTTGTGTTTGACTCCAAAGGAACATGGGGTAAACACATAGGCTACTTGAAACAAAAATGTCAGAAAAGAAAAATTTTTCTTCGATCCATAACAGGAACTTGGTGGGGAGCTCATCCTGAGGATTTGATTAGGTTGTATAAAACAACCATTTTATCTGTTATGGAGTATGGTAGTTTTTGCTTCAGGTCCGCTGCCTGTACCCATATTTTGCATCTGGAAAGGATTCAATATCGCTGTTTGCGTATTGCTCTAGGATGTATGCAGTCAACACATACAATGAGCCTAGAAATTCTAGCTGGCATACTCCCTCTTTCCGTACGTTTTTTCGAGTTATCATTCCGTTTTTTAATACGGTGTGAAACACTTAATCCGAAGGTGATAGCAAACTTAGAAAAAATGTTGAACTCAGGCGTTCGATCTAGGCGAATGTCTCTATATCATGAATTTATGACTTTGAAAAGTCCATCTGCTTTATCTGGTTCCCAGATCATTCCTTCAATTTTGTTCAATTCCTCTATTACTATTGACCTGTCAATGAAGGATTATGTGCATAATATTTCAGATGATCTCTGCCATTTAGTTATACCTGCGATATTCCTGTCAAGGTATAAACATATTGACCCAACCAAAACTTTTTTTACTGATGGATCTAGTCTTAATGGATCCACAGGCTTTGGTATATTCAATATCAACTTCTTCACTTTTCGTAGGCTTAGTTTACCCTGTTCGGTGTTTGTTGCAGAATTGGCTGCAATATACATGGCCTTACTCCATATTCAGACCTTGGCCCCAGATCACTTTTTCATTTTTTCTGATAGTCTCAGCTCTTTAGAAGTACTCCGTTCAGTGAGAACTAGATATACGTCGTATTTCGTATCTGAAATCCATCAACTTTTAAGTGCTCTGATTACTAGTTCATTTAATATCACTTTCGTATGGATTCCGTCTCATTGTTCGATACCTGGAAATGAGAAAGCAGATTTTCTTGCTAAGAAGGGCACTATGGAAGGAGACTTATTCTATAGGCGTATTACTTTCGATGAATATCTTCATTTTCCTCGTGAACGGGCACTTGTATCTTGGCAGTCAAGTTGGAATAGTAGTGATAAAAGCCGATGGCTATATTCTATCATTCCTAGGGTTTCTCTCAAACCATGGTTTAGGATATAATTTTTCTCGTGATTTTATACGGGTAGTGTGCAGACTCATGTCTAACCATTATTCTTCGAATGCACATCTTTTTCGAATTAACATCAGTGATAGTAACCTATGCGTGTGTGGTATAGGATATCAGGATATTGATCATATTGTGTGGTTTTGTTCTGAGTTTCAAAATGACAGGTTATCTTTAATAGAAAATTTTCGCAATAAGGGAATGCCACCTAATTTTCCGATTCGCGACGTTCTGGCTACTCGTAATATTGATGCTATTTCTTTAATTTATGATTTTCTCAAATCCATACACTTTCAAATATGAATATATATGTTTAGTTTTCCTTTATTGATTTGATTTTTATTATTAGCGTTTCCTTTTCTCTATTTCAACTTTTTTCTTCAGAATTCGAAAAGTGAGCAGATTTTCATCCCTTCCCTAGTCCCAAGGAGATAACTAGTTCCTAGGAGATGGTCATCTCTGCAACAAGAAGCTTAAACAAGAAGCCTATAATATTATCTTATTGTGAATTTTGTCATATTGTTTGTCCATATTGTAACATTTTTCGAAAAGATAATAGGGTTTTTATGCCTTTTTGAGAAAGAACATTGGCATTGTTCTACTCAAAGAGGCTTTTCCCTATTCATAAACACGGCTCATTGTTACCTTATGTTGCTGAGCCATTTGAAAATAAATTTAGTACAAAAAAAAGGTGACCAGTTCGTAGGATCATGCTGCGGGAAGAGCCCCTCAATGATACTGTTCAGCTTGTTCGGGCACGTTTCTTGGGGTGTCGAGGGACCTTTAAGCTTTGCCATCACCACTCAATATACAGCTTTGCCCGTCCTTCGAGCAGACTAAACCTACTAAAACTCACTAAAACTCACATTGATGAGTCTGCTCCCCCACTCTACTGCCCAGGCGTTGAAGTCCCCACCGATGACTATAGGACTCCGTCCGATGAACTCTTCCGTTATATTGTAGAGCATCTGGTCGAACTGCCTGGGGGGTGCATGGCAGCTGCATACGAATACCTCATTAATTTTGGCAATCCCGAACCCTTCATATTCACTGGATACAGCTTCTTGAAAAGTGTATTTCCCCAACATCGTAATTACGGCTATTGTTGTTTCTTTCTCATAAAAGACTTTACACATTGGGACCACTTTTAGGATTCACTGCCTCTCGAAAAGCTTAAAATGAACACCCTAAGGAAGATGCCCGTTTACCTCGTTCTTCGAAGAATATTTTAGCTTAACTAATTGTTTTTAAAGATATCAAACGGTTTTTATTATAAAAAAAATAAAAACAGTACATATTCTATTTAAAGAAAAACAGATGTAAAATCGAACATTCTTTCAGCGTGCGGTTAAAATGTTCACCTGGTGGTGGTAAAATGAACCATTGTACATATTATGCTAAATGGATTAGATTTATACGTTGTTTCATGTCCAAATTTGTTTGAACCATTATTGAGAAAGTAGGTATATGTATAAAAATAATTAAATAGATTAGTAATTAATGCGTACAAAAACGTAGTAAGAAACACAACGCTTCACATATTGAGATTTGGTTTTGGTTGGGGTGGCATATTTTTCCAGGGTCAAAGCAAAAGAAGGAACTCCTTGAAGAGCAACATGTGATAAGGTATATCAACTTTAGAAAACAACATTGTGAGTCGTTATCCGGTGGTGGCTCATTTTGCCTCAAACAACGAACAAATTTCGAATACGAATTAATCGCTGAACTCAGACAAAATATCTGTTTGCCTCTCATTGAATATGTGAACAGTCGTCAAAAATTATGATTTGTCGAAAATATTAGGTCGAATAATTCTAATTTCATGGCAAATTCCATAAATACGATGCGCGCAAAATTACATCTGAATGGCTATCGTGAGAGAAATTTATGTTTTATTTATTACAGGCTGACCCGGCAAACTTCGTCCCACCCAAAATTTATTTTTTGTTATCAATACCTTCAAACATTCACGTTTTCTTACTAAGCCCAAGTTAATGAGTCCAATCGCAGAACTGTTCATTGATTGATCTTCTAATCGACCCCGTTGAATTTACTTTTTACTATAAAATTCCTAGTACTTCTACCAAAACTCATCATTATAGGCGTCGTGCACAAATTACGTAACGCTAAAAATCCGGATTTTGAACCCCCTCCCCCAATACGCAACGCAATTTCCTATCTCTAATACACAGTAAGTAACGCAAACTCGACCCCCCTCCCCCCTTCTCACGTTACGTAATTTGTGCACGACGCCATAATATCAGATTATTTTTAGACACAATTCTCGTTCAAGATTTTTCAACCAATTGCAAATAACACGTTTCTCCGTTACATTGAATAAATGTTTGATACAGAAAACATGATAGAATAAAGACAAACCCCTCCCCTTTTCATCCCTTAGAGAGGGGGGAGGAGTGTCTATCAACCATAGAAACGTTTCGTGGCCCCTAAAATATCACATGCCAAATTCGGCTCCATTTGTTTGATTAGTTTTCGAATTATGCAGAAATTTATTTTCCATTTGTATGACAGCCCACCCTAAGAGAGGGGCGAGGAGTGTTGAACCACCATAGAAACATTCATTGCATTCTAAAACACCCACATGCCCAATTTAGTTCCGTTTACTTGATTAGTTCTTGAATTATACGGAAATGTATGCTTCATTTGTATGGCAGCTCCCCCTGAAAGGGGGGGGGGCGGTGAGGGGGTGCAGTTTCCAACCACCGTGAAAACATTTATTGCGTTCTAAAACCACCATACACCTAATTTGGTTTCGTTTGCTTGATTAATTCTCGAGTAATGCAGAAATTTGTGTTTTTTTTTGTATGGCAGCCCCCTCTAAGAGAAGGAGGAGGAGTGTCTAACCACCGTGAAAACATTTATTGCGCCCTAAAACCTCCATATACCTAACTTTCGTTTGTTTGATGATTAATTCTCGAGTAATGCAGAAATTTGTGTTTCATTTGTATGGCAGCCCACCCTAAGAGAAGGGCGAGGAGTGTTGAACCACCATAGAAACATTCATTGCATTCTTAAACTCCCAAATGCCAAATTTAGTTCCGTTTACTTGATTAGTTCCTGAATTATACGGAAATGTATGCTTTGTATGGCAGCTCCCCCTTAAAGGGGAGGGGGTTGAGTTTCTAACCACCGTGAGAATATTTATTGCGCCCTAAAACCTCCATATACCTAATTTGGTTTCGTTTACTTGATTAATTCTCGAGTAATGCAGAAATTTGTGTTTCATTTGTATGGCAGTCCTCCCTTAGAGAGGGGGGTGGAGAGTCTAACCATTATAGAAACATTTTAGCATCCTAAAACCTTCACATGCCAAATTTGGATTCGTTTGCTTGATTAATTCGCGAGTAGTGCAGAAATTTGTGTTTGTGCGAAATTTGTATGGCAGCAGCCCTCTAAGAGAGGGGGAAGGAGTATCTTATCACCATAGAAACATTTATTGCATCCTAAAACCTCCACATGCCAAATTTGGTTTCATTTGCTTGATTAATTCTCGAGTAATGCAGAAATTTGTGTTTCATTTGTATGGCAGCCCCCCCTTTGAGTGGGGGAAGGACTGTCTAACCATCATAGAAACATGTATTGCACCCTAAAACTTTCACATGCCAACTTTGGTTTCGTTTGCTTGGTTAATTTCCGAGTAATGCAGAAATTTGTGTTTCATTTGTATGGCAACCCCCCCTTAGAGAAGGGGGAGGGGTCTCAAAATATCACGAAAACCTTCCCCGGCCCCAAAAACCCCTACATACCAATTTTCATGTCGATCGGTTCAGTAGTTTCCGAGTCTATAAGAATCAGACAGACAGACAGACATCAATATATATATATATATATATATATATATATATATATATATATATATATATATATATATATATATATATATATATATATATATATATATATATATATATATATATATATATATATATATATATATATATATATATATATATATTAGGGTGTCAATGATTGTATGAGAATCGACCCTAAAATTTTAAAAAGTTACCCTATACAAAATGTTCACCACCTCGAAAAAACACCCAAAATATCAGCTCAATCGGACTCAAGGGAGAGTTGCGCAAAGCGGTCAAAGTTTGAGTTTTATGAAAATCGAAAAATCACCCAAGGGGGGAGTAAAGGATTCGGGGTTATCGAAAAAAAAATTTGATGCCAAATGTCTTAAACCTGTATGACATGCCGAGATTTGCAGTTACCCAAAAAAATGTTTTTGTCAAAAATCGACTTTTCAGATAAAAAAACGACCAAGTGCAAGAAAAAAATTTTCGACAAGATTTTTGTTTCGAGATAACAGTAAATCTCAACGAGTAATGCAATTTTAACACATTTGACACTAACAATTTTCTTTTTTAACCCTGATTTCCGGTGATGTTTCGTTTTTCAAAAAAACTGAAATTTTAACGTCTGTGACACTAATGAATGAAGTTCGAATGAGCTAATATCTTGCATAGGGTATATTATCGTGTGAATCAACATTTTGAGCAAGTAAATAAATAAAAAATCGAAATTAACCATTTTTATTGGCACCCTAAACCATACTTCTCGTTTCGTGTTCCCAAAAAAAAAACACAAAGTCCCAGAATGTCGATTTTTGACAAAAAAAAATAATTTCGAGATGACACTAGATTTCGACTTTTATTGCAATTTTAAGACATTTGGCATCAATTTTTATTCGAAACCCCCGATTACTCCCCCCTTGGGTGATTTTTCGATTTTCAAAAAACTCAAACTTTGACCGCTTTGCGCCACTCTCCCTTAAGTCCGATTAAGCTGACATCTGGCATAGGGTGTTTTTTCGAGATGGTGAAGATTTTTTATGAGATAACTTTTTGAAATTAGAGATGACCATTTAATATATACCCTAATATATAATCACGTTATGATATGCACACCAAAGGACCACGATCAGCACATTCCAAACATCGTACGATCGCGGCCAGCCAATAGCCATCGTTCCGCTGCATCAGCATTACTCATCGATATATACCAGCAGCAGAACCCACGACGCTGTTCAGTTCTCATTCAAATTCTTTCCGTGACCGTCCACGTTTGCTTAATAAATGATATTTAGATAATAAACTGTATGTTGATTATAATAAACGTTTTTTAAAAGCTGAACGTCGAAGGCCACAACAAGATTGGCGCAGCCGTGCGGTTTCAGTGAGTGGAATAGTAACGAGTGTGAAAAAACAGTGTTATAATCAGGATTGGTAAATCCGATTAGAGTGAATCCGCGAAACATTAATACGAACTGTAGAAAGTGCTAGCATCTGACGCCGCTATCAAAGTGACGAAAGAGTTGAGGTTCCACCGCACACCGCACCCCACCACTGGAAGAACCGAAGAACCCCGCACACACGATTGCAAACGGTAAGTTTTTTTTCTCTCTTCTTTCTACGCCCCCACATTCTAAGTGAAATAAAACTCGCCCCGGTCAGTGATTTTTTTTGTTGTGCATCGAAGTCCGTTCTAAGAGAGAGACTCGGACGCAATTTTAATTATTACTTACCGCGTGGAGTAAAAGTGTTCTAAGAGAAGTTTTACTCCACCTGGAATTGTGAATTCTAAGCGAAGCACACTTCCAGAAGCCACACGAGTTCTAAGCGAACGTGTGTGCTTAAAAATTAACAAATTTGTGTAAACGGTGCAAGGCTTCATTAATGCCAAAAACACCAAAAAGTGCTCTGAAGAAAACTCGCAGCTTGTGGAAAAGCATTAATCACAGCAATTGCGACTCTTCGGACTCAGAAGAAACCATTTCATCCGTTGACTCAGGAGACTTGGCACACATCCCAATTGAGAATCCCCCCTCATTGGAAAATTTATTAATTGAAGAAAGCTCAGATATGGAGCAAATCGGCGCGCAACTCCAGAAAATGATGGAGATGATGGACGCATTTTCCACCAAACAAAAGGAACATGACGCCATGTTCCTGCAAATTGAATCGCATTTAAATGAAACAACGCCAGCAGAACAACCTACTGCACAACCGGTAATATACGAATATCACCAACCAACAACCAGTTTTGAGATGCTATGCAGAATTCCGGATCCAATCAAAATGATTCCAACATTCGACGGCAATTCGAAACAATTGAATGCGTGGCTAACAACTGCTCAGGAAACACTCAATGCTTTCAAAGAGCACGTTACGCCAGTGCAATTTAAAATGTATACCACTGCAGTAATACATAAAATCCAAGGGAAAGCAAAAGACATAATATGTCTTGCCGGTAACCCAGACAATTTTGAGCAAATTTCGGAAGTTCTGACAAATGCTCTCGGCGATCGTCAAGAACTTTCCACGTATAAATGCCAGTTATGGCAATGTAAAATGACTGAAAATATGAGTATTTCGAGATACTACAATAAATCAAAAAATATTATTCAAAATATTAAGACCTTGGCGAAACAAACAGAAAAATACCGTAACAACTGGGATGTCATAAACGATTTTATAGAAGAAGACGCCTTGGCTGCTTTCATCGCCGGACTAATCGAACCATATTTTGGCTATGCTCAAGCCGCAAGGCCGAAAGATATAGAAGATGCCTATGCATTTCTATGTAAATTCAAATCAAAAGAAATAACAGCACAAAACATGACTTTTGATTATTCTCCAAAAAAGTATCAGAAGAACAAAGATTTCGATAACAAATCAAGCAGTAAAAATCCTCAATTGAATAAAAATCAGAAACCCTTCAAATTGGATCAAAAAAGAGAGCGAAATGAAATTGAACCGATGGACGCTACTACTACACAGAGCCGTCTGACAATAAATAGGAAAACAATAAATAACCATGAGACAGTCAAAGATGATCCTGAGGATGATATTGCAAAATCAGACACTGAATCTGAAGATGATCTTGATCTAAATTTTCACTTGGGATACACAAATCTAAATCCAACTTAAATTACTTACCCTATCTCAAAATTAAACATCCTAAAAATAATCAAACCCTAAATATTTTGATAGATTCTGGAGCAAACAAAAATATTATTGCACCAGGAATCTTGGGAAAAACTAGCACCGTACCAAATACGAAAATAAAAAACGTGTGTGGAACCAACAGTGTAACCGAAAAAGGAAAAATTGCTTTGTTTAACGGCGCTTTCAAACCCTTCACGTTTTACGTCTTGAAATTTCACAACTTTTTCGACGGCTTAATAGGATCGAAAACATTGGCAGAACTCAAAGCACGCATCAATTACGAAGACGAAACACTAACACTATTAGACAAACAATTTTCATATGCCAAATTTTACCCCACCAAACAACTTTACAATCATTTTGTAACAATTGAGACCACAAATAACGGTGATTGGCTTGTCCCCTCTTATCAAAAACTTTACAAAAATATCTTTATTAATCCTGGACTCTATAGAGCAGAAAATAATAAAACAACCGTCAATGTAATTTCCACATGTAGAAACCCCATAAATATCCCGAAAATTGGATTAACAGTTAACAATTTTGAAACCATTTCTCCCTTCCTAATAAAACACTCAGAATGTATTTCTGAAAATGAAATTAATGACATCATTAGAACAAATCATCTTTCATCATTAGAAAAAACCAAATTAATTCAAATTCTTCACCAACATCAAGCAGTTGTATCTAAAAAGGGGGAAAAACTCACATCCACATCAGCCACTAAACATAAAATTTTAACCACTAACGATATGCCAATTTACACAAAAAATTATCGGTACCCACATCATTTCAAACTAGATGTTCATGAACAAATACAAGAAATGTTAGATAATGGAATAATTCGACCTTCCAAAAGTCCGTACTCCTCACCCATATGGGTGGTCCCAAAAAAAACAGACGCATCTGGAAAGAAAAAAGTACGAGTCGTAATCGATTATAGGAAGCTTAACGAACATACTATAGACGATAAATATCCTATGCCTCAAATTGAAGAAATTTTGGATTCCCTAGGAAAATCTGAATATTTCACAACTCTTGATTTAAAATCGGGATTCCACCAAATTCCAATGGACCCGAAACATATCGAGAAAACAGCTTTTTCTACAGACAAAGGGCATTTTGAATTCACTAGAATGCCTTTTGGGCTTAAAAATGCTCCCGCAACCTTTCAGAGAGCAATGAATGATATCCTCGGTGATTATATTGGAACGAAGTGCTACGTGTATCTTCACGATATAATTATTATTGGATATAATCTAGAGAACCACTTAGAAAACCTTCAATTAATTTTAAAGCGTTTATCCGATTTCAATTTAAAAATTCAATTAGATAAATGCGAGTTTTTGAAAAGGCAAACAGAATTTTTAGGACACATCATAACATCCGAAGGAGTAAAACCAAATCCCGAAAAAATTGAAAAAATTCTTCAATGGCCTTTACCGAAAAATCAAAAAGAAATTAAACAATTTCTAGGTTTAATCGGTTATTACAGAAGATTTATTAAGGATTTTTCAAAAATCACACGACCCATGTCGAAGTATTTAAAGAAAGACTCGACAATTGAATTACAAGACACTTCATACATAAATTCCTTTAATACTCTTAAAAAAATACTATCCACAGACCAAGTACTGGCATATCCGCAATTTGATCATCCCTTCATTTTAACTACGGATGCATCTGGCTTTGCATTAGGAGCTGTCCTATCACAGATACAGGACAATGTCGAAAGGCCAATCGCATTTGCATCACGAACACTTTCGGATACCGAGTCACGATACGCCACAAATGAGAAAGAAGCATTAGCCATAATATGGGCGGTAAATAAATTTAAACCTTACCTGTATGGTCAAAAATTCACTCTTGTTACGGACCATAAGCCTCTAACGTTTATCAAAACTTCTGATAAGAATTCTAAAATCTTACGATGGCGCCTAGACCTAGAGAATTACGACTACGAGATTAAATACAAGGAAGGAAAATCCAATGTTGTAGCAGACGCCTTAAGCAGAATGCCAATTGAAGCAAATGTTTGTATCACAAATAATAACACATCTTCTAATATTTCAGATCCTAGAGACCAAGAGGACGGTGAAGCATCTGTCACCAATAATCCCCCACAATCGGACAATCCCGAGAACCATCCAAACCTTTCCGATTCCCAAACAATTCACTCTGCCGACGACTCCTCCAACTATTTCATCCATTTCTCCGAACGCCCGTTAAATTATTTCCGTAACCAAATGATTTTCAGAATTTCTCGACTGGATACCATAATACAAGAAACCCTATTCCAAAATTATCACAGAACTATAGTATCTCAAAATTCTTTCGATAAAGATCAAGTTACACACTTTCTCAAACTCTTTCATAACGGTAGACAAACTGCTCTCATGGCTCCAGAAAACCTCATCCAAACTATCCAGGAATCTTACAAGGAAAACTTTAGTCAGAAAGGCCATTTTGTTTTCACAGACCGAATGATAGAAGATGTTCAAAATGAAAATAGACAGGACCAATTAATTGCAAAAGAACATGAAAGGGCACATCGCGGTATTACCGAAGTTGAAGCTCAAATTAAAAGATCTTATTTTTTCCCCAACATGTGCATAAAAGTGAGAAAATTTATAAACTCTTGTGAAATATGTAATACCCATAAATATGAGAGGAAACCATTCAACATAAAAATTTCTCCTAGGCCCATTACCGAAAAACCATTAGAAAGAATACACATGGATATATTCATAATAGATAAACATTCCTTTTTGTCACTTATTGATTCATTTTCAAAACATCTTCAAATGATATTTATAAGATCAAAGAATTTAGTACATGTTCAAAAAGCACTAGGAAAATACATAAGTACATTTGGAGTGCCCAGACAAATCATAACAGATCATGAAACAACATTCAGATCTATTCATCTTAAAGACTTTCTCAGCCAACTAGGAACACAGATAGACTACGCAGCATCTTCCGAATCCAACGGACAAATAGAACGTGCACATTCTACCATTATTGAAATATTTAATACAAACAAGCATAAATTCAGAACTATGGGCACAAAATCAATTGTTAAATTATCTGTAGCATTATATAATAACACTGTACATTCTTCAACACAATACACACCAAACGAAATTCTCTTTAACCAAAATAATATTGTTAACCCTCAAGAAATAATTAAAGACGCACAAGAATTATTCCTCAAAGCTAAGTTAAATATGGAAAAATCACAAAAACAAATTGTAAAACAAAATTCAAAGAAAGAGGAACCTCCAATTATTAATGATAAACAGGAAGTTTTTGTTATTCCCAACATCCGTACCAAAAAACAAGCTAGAGCCAACAAAACCAATGCTAACGAAGTAACAGATCGCACATTCAAAAATAACTGCGAAATAAAAAGACACAAAAATAAAATTAAAAGACCAAAAAAAAGATAACTTTTCTCTTTCTATCTCACATTGTATTACAGATGCTCATCTCATACATAGGAATCATCATCGTCATCTCAAGAATTTCATGTCAGGAGCTCACCATAAGAAATCTTCATAACGATCTTATATTAATGCAGAAGATTGGTTCTTGCAAAATCCAAACGGGAAATATTAGGATAATACATCCAATTAATCTTACAGACCTAGAGTCAACAATCAACCAACTTACAAGTTTGGTATACAATAATCAAAAGAATAATAATGTACTTAATCAGATTAGCAAGCATAAAATACGCGAATTGTATTCTAATTTTCTACAAATTAAACCAACTATTCATAAGAGGACCAGAAGATGGGACATCATAGGCACAGCATGGAAATGGATCGCCGGCAGCCCCGACGCCCAAGACCTACGAATCATCAACAGGAGCTTGAACCAACTAGTCAGCGAGAACAATCATCAAATCAAAATCAACGAACAGATTGGCAACAGTATCTCTGAATTAACAACCGCAATTAATCAAATAATTGAGAAACAGCATATCAATCAAATCATCCTCGACGATATCGACATAATTACAACAATTCTGAACATCGACACTATCAACAAAATTCTAATCAACATTCAAGAAGCAGTACTCTTCTCTAAAATGCGAGTTACCAATAGCAGAATATTATCCAGCAAAGAAATTAACCTGATAAAAACCATCCTCAACAATCAAGGAATTCAAATGGACATACCTGAAGAAGCACTCAATCTAGTGACCCCAAAAATAGCCACTAGCGAAAATACTTTACTGTACATTATCCACGTCCCAGAAATGGAACCGGAAGAATCAACAATTATCCGTATATACCCAATAAATCAGAACGGTATTGTTATAAAAGAATATCCCCAATTCGTAATCAAACAAGGTAGACAACTCCTTACCACAACGGAACCAGAAAACTACGTCCAATTAAACATTTACACAAAAGAGTTCAAAGACTCATGCATTTACCCACTTATAATGGGCAACGATCCGCATTGTGTGATGGAAAAAAGTGAAGAAACATCTGCAAAATTAATAGCTAATAACAAGGTCCTGATCACTAATGCAAAAGACCAGGAGTTACGTTCCGATTGCGGACCTAGTAACAGACATCTTTCCGGAAGTTTCATAATATCTTTCTCGAACTGCACGGTTACCTACATGGAACGCAACTTTACTTCAATCGACAAAATTAGCGAAGTTGAAACATTCCAAGGAGCTCTTCATGACCTTTCCATTAAAAAGCAAATCATAAACGATCACGATGTGGCAAAAATAGAAGAAGTAGCACTCTCGAACAGGAAACATTTAGACAAAGTATTCCTTCAACAAGAATCCGACCAAAAATGGAAATGGAGTCTAGTAGGAGGGACATCCCTGTCCTCAACTCTATTGATTATTATTCTATTTTTAATCTATTATCATCTGAAAGCTACTCAACAAAGGAAATCAAGGAAACGCCAGAAGTTGATAAACCTCGAACTCAACAACATCCTGCCAGGAATTCAGAATAACCAACCAAGTGCCGAGGACGACACTTTTTCACCCCCCCGATGAATCACGTTATGATATGCACACCAAAGGACCACGATCAGCACATTCCAAACATCGTACGATCGCGGCCAGCCAATAGCCATCGTTCCGCTGCATCAGCATTACTCATCGATATATACCAGCAGCAGAACCCACGACGCTGTTCAGTTCTCATTCAAATTCTTTCCGTGACCGTCCACGTTTGCTTAATAAATGATATTTAGATAATAAACTGTATGTTGATTATAATAAACGTTTTTTAAAAGCTGAACGTCGAAGGCCACAACAAGATTATATATATTATATATATTATATCTATATAAATAAAAATGTAATGCAAAATCTGTTGGTAAGTGGAAAACCCGAAGAAGGTATGGTCCGATTTTAGCCTTCTTTAGTTTGTTGTATTCGTCTCTTCCGGTAGATCAATATAATGGAGAGAAAAATCGGAAAATTTTCGGAAAACTCTGAAGGAATTCCCACATGTTCGAAAATTACATCATAATAAGCGTTGTTAGTCCATTCGATGTTTGCGCTATCGAAATTGATCTTTGTTCGTAAGTGGAAAGGGATTTTCAGGCGAAATAACGCATTTCCATATCTTATATCTATAAATAAAAATGGATGGCCAAATGTGTTGGTAATCGCGAAACCCAAGGAAGGAATGGTTCAATTTGAGTAATCTATATTTCGTTGTATTCGTCTTTTCTCGTAGATCAACATAGTGGAGAGAAAAATCGGAAAATTCGGAAAATTCGGAAAATTCGGAATATTGAATTCCCATATGTTCTACAATTAGCTAAGCGTTGTTAGTCCATTTGATGTTGGCGCTTACGAAATTGATTTTTGTTCGAAAGTGGAAAAGGATTTTCAGACAAAATAACGCATTCCTATATCTTCTATCTTGTTACGACGGACCCCTTGTTGCAACAGCGCTGTGCGTACGTAACGCGAAATGAACCATCGTCCTGAACTTCACGAAATTTATGGCGGTCTTTTATAACAATCGCTATTGGTTTATACCAAAGGCAAAACAAAAACAACTCAATAGAAATCCATCGTGAATTCTCGATTGTATCAATATTTTGTTAAATTCATTACATAAATTAATTGCACTTAAACTAGTGGACTTAGTACCTATTCCTATCCATAATTGTAATCTAACTACACTAAAAGTGAGTCAATTTGCTTAAATCTATCTTATATATATTGAACTAATAATATCTTAACCTAAATATAGTCCTAAATACTGCAGCGTAGAATCCGACGACTCACAACTTCAATCGCTATCAGTTTACCAAATTTGTAGGTTAATTCAATATTTTGTTAAAAATTAAACTAAATATATTATTTTCTAGCTAAAAGCTTACAGCATATCAAACCAGTGTTTGCTATAAAGAGTTGGAAACCCCCTTCGAGTCTTCTACCGTACATTTTCTTTTAGAAATTTGTTCGAAGATGTTGTATCGGAGTGATGAAGTGGTGAAGGACCGTCATGAGATCACGTTGCACAATTGTCAGTCCTGCGATCGCCCAGATGCTGCAGAAACGGACATGGTGGAGTGCAGTATGTGCAAATTGTGGGAACACTTTGGCTGTGCTGGCGTTAACGAAGAGATTAAGCGTTCAGACCGACGTTACAACTGCAAATCGTGTTCCACGAAGCTTGGGGCCATAAAAAAGCAGCCGATCAAACAGCTACAGCTTCCCGGGACAGATCGTCCTACTCGCAGCACACGAGCAAGTTCGAAGAAAAGTCACTAGATCCGACAGCAAGTGTCACGTCGAGTGTTCGTGCAGCAATGCTAGAGGCACAACTGAAAATAGCAGAAGAGGAGTTGCGACGAAGATGTGATCTGAAAGAACAAGCGGAAATGAATAAGAAAGAATTGGAGGAATCAGAGCGTCAGTTGGAAGAGAAGAAAAAGTTAGCAGAAGAAGAAAGAAGGTTACGTGAAAGAAAATTGAAAGAGGAAAAGGAATTCAAAGCGGAGCAGTCACAGCTGTGGAAAGATTCTATGGAAACACGACACGAAATCATTCGACAAGCGGCTTCGCATAGCAGTAGAGGAGGATCTATTCCGGATTCCAAGAAGAAGGTAACTGATTGGCTGGATGGACAACGGAAATTTGGTGGGAGAAAACGACATTATCCATCCCCATACAAATAATATCCCTGGGGACCCAGTGCTGCAAGCTGAAGAACACAATCCGTCGGTTGGTGGACATGCTTCCAGACAACTAGCAGCTTTACCCGATGAACATCCTCGACCCGTGAAACATTCCACTCCTCTTATCAGTGGACACCCTCATCGTACTACAATCCGCCCACCTGTCAACTCTCCTGATCGCCCATCGATTCATCCTAACCTGAACGATCAGCTCAAAATGGAAGGCCAAATGTGTTGGTGTGCCCTAAACCCGAGGAATGAATGGTCCGATTTGAGCTGTCTTTGTTTTTGTAATATTCTCTGTATGAAACATGTATTCCATGCAACGGAGAAACATGTTATTTCCAAATGCTTGAAGAATCTTGAATGAGAATTGCGTCTGAAAATAATTTTATATTATAAAGACGAATTTTTGTAGAAGTACTAGACAATTTATAGTAAGAGGAAATTATAAAGGGTCAAAGGGTAATCAATCAATGAAGAGTTCAGTGATTGGACTCACTAACGTTCACTTAGTAAGAAAACGTGGATGTTTGAAAGTATTCAATCTATTCAAAAAATCTATTTTGGGCGGGACGAAGTTCGTCGGGTCAGCTAGTATACAAAAATTATATTATTAGTATTTCATTTAATAAGACCAACTTTGGTTGAAAGTGTGAAAGGGCTAATCACAAATTGCTGATTCTAAGTTTGAGTTGTAGTCTTAGATGAAGTTGCTGGAAAATGAATGGACCACACTGAACAAAAGAATCAGATTGTTTTAATCCAAAAAAAATATCATACGATAATAAAAAATGAAACGTGGATATACACGAAAACTTTTTTTCATGTTTTAAAAGAGTACAAAGTGTTTTCATACAACAAATGAAATACAAGCATTCATCAAAACGAACAATTGACAATAAAACAGATCAAATGTAAAAACAACACCCGTTGGCAATTGGACGAACAATGCTCATAGCCTTTGATATAGTTCACGATTCATGTTCATGCTTTTTCCAGCGATTACTCCCTGCAGTGTCATAATTGACATTCCACTGCATTACATTTGTCATTTTCCTTCTTCGACAATTGCGCAGCATTGCAAATATCATTGGCGGAATTTACTAATATGTCATAATCGATATGCATTCTTTAAAGGAACAAAAGCCTTTTTTTGTGCATGCAGGAATGTCAATTGTGTTGGTTCGCGATTTCGCGGCAAGTGTGAAAAACATCAATAATTTCCATATCATTTCCATGCAGCTGATTTGAGTGACTCGAACCGCTTCACGAGAAGGCAAATCACTCGGATATTGTTTGTGCACGATTGTTTATGCGCATTTCTGTCGAGTATCTTACCCGGACAACCACTCCAAGCTATTAAATCATCATCATCGTCATCATTAAGGGTGTATCAAACGGATAATCTCGGAACACGACTACACTTGGATACTCCCGTGAGACACAACCATATTGCTTTGGTTACGGCATCGATCAGGTCCGAAGTATGCTAACCGTCATTTGATTCCATTCACCGTGGTGTCCTTTTTTCTTCAATCCTATCCTCGCGAAGTGGCACACTGGAAACACAAGTGAACTTTCTCTTTTATGCTGCTGCTACTGCTGTCTATCCAAGGGACTAGATATAAACCGTAAATAGGATTGCGATTCGTTTTTTTTTCTCCATCATGCATAATTCAGCAACCTTGGAAATACTGACATGCATACATACGACTGCATGTTACCTCCCCACATTCCCAACCACTCCATGGAAGAAATAAAATCAAAATGAGTTTTCCGCTGGCAAACAACGATAGTTTGATATCGCCACACGAGGGGAAAAAAATCATTCAGAAAAAGCTCTCCGAACGAAGGCTGTGAACTGTGCCAAAGTAAACGCAATATTCAACCAAACACGGTTTTCGTGGATATATTTGGTGGTGTCTCTTTCTTCTGTCGAACAAGCTGAGCATCGTCACAATAATGCCGAAAAGGCAGCTTGGCAGTGGCGATTTCGAGCACGTTTTGTGAGATTAACGAGAGATTTACGTTCAAGTGCTGTGATAAATATATATGGGCTGGATTAATAAAAATCGTCATGGGTCAAAATATCATTTTTTTACCCGAATTGCTTCAATGAGCAAAATTATATGAACTTGAATGTTGGGGATCGAAATGAAACACTTAACTTTCACATTCAATAAAAATAATAAACATGCAATAATTCACATTGATTATTACACGACCTGCTCACTTTCACATGAAACAAGAAATGTGCAACATGCATTGTTTTTATAAATAACATTTCATTAAAGACCTTTTGAGTTACATCTAAAATCAAGTTGTACATTGTCCCACATTCGTTATATTAAATTGTGTGTCACGATCTGTGTCACTAAAATATTTATTCTTCTCCTCATGCCCTCCAAAAACACCAGCATAAAAATACCTCAACAATACCACATTCACATCACGTTTAGGCCGAAAACACAGCGGAAAAACAGTCTTCCTGCGAACAGTCTATTTTTGGCCGAACCGTAGCAAAAGCTAATCGCTGCACGTTCGCTGCGATGCTTTTTCACGTCCATCCTGCCATCCCACTCCAGGGATCATATCTCCACTTCCTCCTTCACCACCGAACCATAATTAATTTCTGCTGCTACATGTCTTTGTGTATGTGTGTGTGTGTACGTGCGTGTGTGCGCTGGAGCGAAAAACGAGCTATGATGGGTCTGATCCCCAGAAAGCTCCACTCCGAGGACTTACTCCTCTCCTCGACCAAGCGAGCAATAACCATTGCCGGAGTGTTGTTGCCTTTATACTGCGGCGGGTGGTCTGCCGGACGGGCGAACGTTTTGCACAACAGGGGAAAACAGCTCAAACCGCAGATCTCGTCGTAAGCGGATTTGTTGTCGGAGTCGGAATGGGACCCTTTGATGTTTCGATGACCAGTGTGGATGCGACATTGATTGCACGCCAGTCAATCAGAACCAATCAGCGGTATGAATCTCTATCAGGCACAAGCAATGAACGACCATTCATAGCAAGTAATGAGACGAACCCGATTGAATACAACCTTATCAATACGCTACACAATATGAAATGTGGTATTTTTCTATAACTTACAACAAACAAACCAACCGACAGTTCTTGTCTACGTGTTCCCACCGCGCTCAGCCGTATTGATCAATGATTAACTTTCTTAATCAATTGAAATGAAAAAAGTCATATATAGTATGTAGAAACGATTATGCACCCCAAATCAATTCTCATACTTCATTCAAGTAACTTAAAAAAAACAACTTTCATCTGTTTGATGTCTGATTTTCTATCAGTAAAAAGCATGTTATGCTCCAGTTGATATATTCCGGAGGATCGTCAAAAATAATGCACGGAAATCCATAGTTACCTCACTCCTAATATACATTCAACAATTTTTTTTATTTTCCTTCGACATCGTGGACACTTTGTGACAATAATTCTTTGCTAAGCTTAACAATCGTTTCCGAAACAATTTTGATCTCTCTCAGCTTCTTTGTTGTTTTTTTTTAAATAATTCTTTATTGTGCAAAAATGGTTACAAATTTAATATTCAAAGTATTGTCCATCGCTAGTCACAACTTTTTCTCATCTTTCTGGCAATTCACGGAACCCTTTGCGGAAATAATCGGCTAACCACGAATCGTTCCAATTTTTGACTTTGTCAAAATTGGAGAAATGTTGGTCAATCAGGCCATGTTGCATCAATCGAAAAAAGTAGTCATCGGACGGAGCAATGTCTGGAGGATACGGCGGGTGGGATAGGACCTCCCATTTCAGCGTTTCCAAGTATGTTTTGACCGATTTCGCGACATGCGGCCGAGCATTGTCGAACTGCAAAATAACTCTATCGTGTCTTTGCTCGTATTGTGGCCGTTTTTCCTTCAGTGCACAGCTCAAACGCATCAATTGTCGTCGGTAGAGGTCCCCCGTAATGGTTTCACTCAGTTTTAGCAGCTTATAGTACACCGCGCCCAGCTGGTCCCACCAAATAGACAGCATAACCTTCTGGCCATGAATATTCCGCGCGGCCGTCCATACATAACAATCAGGTATGGTTTGCTGGGCTACTCCAACTCCAACTCCGGAACGTACTGCGTCTTTCAAGTCTAAATTACCACTTTTAAACCGTGCAAACCACGTCTGACACGTTCGCTCAGTTGGAACATGGTCACCATAAACTTCCACCAAAATGCGATGACTTTCCGCAGTTTTTTTTTTTTTTTTTTGACGTAGAACTACGTCTTTCATTGAGGGTGCCAAATCAGAAAACAGGTCACGTTTTTATGAAATAAAGTTAACGTTAATAACTATTTTTACCGCGAACGGATTTTGGCGATTTGCATACCAAACGAATCGGAAATTTCCCAAAATTTGTTTGATATGCTATACATTAGAATCCCATAGTATGTATATGGTTTAAGTTAATTTAAATTGGAAGCATTCCCAAGAATCACGCATTTGTTCTATCCATTTGTGTGCTTTCCCGAACAGAGCTGTCAATAACGAGCAACTTATCGACGAGCAGCGAAGGGAAATTCATAAGATGTAAAGTCTTTGTGAACAAAGGAGAAGAAGAAGAACGAGGGGGAATATTTGTCTAGAATATAAACAGTGGATCTCGCTGAGGCAAACTTTCATTCTTAGCGAGGGAATCCATTGAACAACATGGTTGCTGGGCAATGTCCTGGAAAAAAGGCAATGAAGATGGTCGAGTTTCGAGCGACATAGCATGCGCCGCCATAACTATTTCGCAAATAGTGACGTCAGTCGTTGTGTTTATTTTTGATTGCCCATCGCACCCATGTAAAAATGCTATTTTCAGGAAGTAATTTATCAATTAAAAACGTACATTTTTGTAGAGTTCCCGCTGAATATGAGGCTAATGTGATAGCGTGATGTGAATATTTGTGAAATTACGTCGAAAAAGACGGATAAAAGTGATATTTCCATGTGCCATTTTCGCTTCCCCACATTCATAGAAACAAACGAAGTTTCATTATTTTACCGTTATGAAGTTGATGTTTCGAAGGCTCTCAGTGTCGGTGTGTATGTTGTGAGATAATAATCGCCAATTAATCAAAATTTCACCGAAAATGTTACTGCTTTCGAGAACTAAGTATACGACTGCTCTCTGGACGTTTTTACCACATGAATAATCGAAATAAGCCACGATATAATTGCCATCTGTTGAAAAACAACCAGTTGAATGATTTCATGAGAATTTTGGCTCAAATTATCATGCAACCGTAAGTACTTTCAACATTGTTTTGTTTCTTCCATATACATTCCATATTGAATGCAAATAATTACGACACGATATTTGGCTTGCCAATACAGATACACTTCGCTTACTGCTCCACCTCTATATGTAACTCACGGCGAGGAATCGAATGCCATTCTCAAGGCAATGGGGGTGGAGGAGTAATATTATGGATAAAGTAAAGTTTTCCAGGGCCTTTTTGAAGGTTAGAGACGAATGAACTGAAGTTTGAAGTATCAAACAAGGAAGGAAGGTAAACCTTCAGTATTGTTCTGTATTCAAAGCAATGAATATCGTTTGTTCTTCCTTGTTTTGCGTCATCACATGTCTTCGTTTGGGATTGAGCTGTGGACGCGACCAAATTATTCACTCGCTGATGTCTCTGGCATTGCAATCATCGAACTGACGCCATTGCATTAAAGTTCTGAGCTACACAATTGTGTGGGTGATCATCAAGCTAGGCTATCGTCAGCTAACCATGAAAATGAATTTTCTGGAATTTTGTCAGTGATTTGGTTTCGCATGACGGTAGGAAAACTCTTTCCACAAAGAATGACAGTTAAACTAATCTAGACTGGAAATATTAACAGAAAGGGCTTCTGTTGAGAAAAGCGCAAAACTGAGATAAGGTTGTGTGTATATTTAGTTGCTGCAAGCCATCGTATATGGATATTTGTATGCGTACATGCATGCTTCATAATCCGTGCATCTTCGTGCATCTTCGCTACGCTGAAACCCCATTTGTATCTGCGCTCCCGTGTGCATTGGCCCTGTAACTATGATTGATGATTGTTTGGTGTTGCAAATTATGCAGCCGTAATGATAAATATAAATAAGGAAGGAAAATAACGGGAGGGAAGTATTAACGCTAGGGTATTGGTAATGAATATCTGCTGAGGCAAATATTCAGCAGTTAACATTGTTTGATTATGTCATCAATGCATTGAACTGACGCCATGGTGAAGCAGGTGTTAAGGTTGTGCACCAAAACAAAATATTTGGGGAATACCAAGTTATTCAATAAGTTATATTAAGTTATTAATTTATTTGGGCTCGCGTGCCAGTGCTACTTTTTTCAAGGTTGTTGAGATTAACAGATAGAGTTTATTTCGATTATTTAGTTATCAAGAAAGTGAATGTCGTTCTAAAATGTTGTCTGTGATTTGGTTTAGCTCGCTAGTAGCAAAACTTTATCCACTAAGGATGACAGCTGCGCTTATCTCGAACATAGATTGTTCTGAGAGGGCAAGAATGAATCATCAAACAATTATCGTCAAATGATTCTACAATAAAAAAAATATTTCAGGGCGACCAAACTGGTAGAATGGTTATTTCAAAATTTTCGTAGCATTCTAAAATAATATCCGCAGTTACAAACAAGCGACTTGTTCTTCCTTGTTTTGCGTCATTAAATATAGACCAAAAACGTCGATTAGGTTGGGTCAAAAAACTGTGCTGGCCATTCTAAAATTTTGATTTTTCTTCCGTAACTATGGTTATATCAGCTTAGAACCTCGTCCTTGCTAGAATGTGTTTCGTTCATTCATGCTCATTTCCGGTTATTGCACAAGTTTTCGCTTCGGTATACATCGTTTTAGTAATTTATTTGTGTTTTTTTTTCAAATAAACTCCACTTCTCAAACCCCAGGACGCTGGGCTTCATTATTTTGCGATGGTCAGCAAATCCAAACACCTCATACTCACATAAGATATGATCCTTCTGACTTCATCCATTTTCAACGTTTATCGCGATTAATTATTTATATATAAATAGTGACAACTCGTTCCAGATTTTTGAAGCAAAGTATATGTGTTTTTGTGTTTTTAACTATTCCTAAAAACCAAACCATACAAAATTATTTTCATAATGGCCGATTTATAATCCAGACTTGTATTGCCGAGCCCTGCGAGCTGCCCTGCTGCAGCTAGTATTGAGTGGACTGTATGTGAGCTTTTCTTGGAGCCGATCTGGCTTCTACTGAGACCTAATCGGTGGAAAGAGAAATACTGTTGGTCAGTTCCACCAGTGGATTCGAGAAGGCCCGGATTGATGATGAGAATCAGGGGAAATTATTGAAGGACATGCGATTTCATTACAGTGTGAAGACCAGGAAGGTTGAAGGAATACAAAATATTTTCATTTGACGGTATTAAAAGAGTATGGTAAGTATATAGCGAATATATTTTTGAAGTCTTGAAAACTCGAAATAGTTTGTCCGCTACGCATATCCAACACGGTACGGTATTCTAAAGCTAGAAACCTACAGCTTATAAATACTGTCCTATAAAATATATCCTATGTTCATATCCTATTGCGTTCAAATCAAGCGAAGTCACACCCATTAAAAAAAACTTAAGAAGCTCGATATTCCATTGTTCTAATGTTTGTATCGACGTTATGAAAACAAAATAATCTCTTTCTAAAAATTGTAAGGGGTTGTATCCAAGACACAACTGCGTAGGACGTAGGACTATGCATTCGTTTCATTTAATTTGCTTGTTTATCATTTCGGATATTATTCATGAATGCAAAGTAACTTCATTGATCACTCTAAAATTTCAAAAAGTTAGCCTAGTTCTCACGGCCCGTTAAAGAGTTAACGTTAACTTTATTTCATAAAAACTACTGTTTTCAGAGATGGCCCCCTCATGAAAGACGTAGTGCTATGTCAAAAAAACTTCGCCGGCGGGTTCAAAAGTACCCGCATGTATTCGCTAGCACGAATCAATAACTCCAATTTCTACTTTTCATACTATAGAGGTTTTAAACTTGAAGGTTCATTCGCCTCCAGTATCCAAAATGAAGATTTTCCTAGACTCCTCAGTTTAGAGGGAAACGTACTGAGGGAAACATATTCCGGTCTGCACAAAGACAAGCGAGTACAAAAGTACTCGCTGTTTAATTATATTTGCAAAGCGGACTCCCCCAGGCATCTTTGCTTTGAAATACATTTTAGGGAAACAAATTTCGGTGTGAACCCCCGACTTGCATGTAATTGCAAAGCGGATTCCCCCGAGCACATTGATTTTTAAAATCTGTGTTGGGGAAACCGTAAATCGGGTCAATCAAAACATGCCAGTCAGGGCGTTTGGATAACGCTTGATATTTGACAGTGAGTGAGTCGCCGTAAGTTTTTCGAAAATTGGGAAAAGAGGCGTTACCCGAAAAGCAACGTCGTGAATTGATTTTGCGCAGGCAACTGGAAAATCAGCAACCCTACCATCGGGGCATCGAGAAACAACTCGGAATCGTGCATTCAACGGTAAGTCGTGTGATTCAACGTTACTACGAAAATCTGAGCATCGAACGGAAGGAAAAATGAGGTCAGAATAGATGTTCTATTGGTGATCAGGATCATTAACGTGTCGTGAAAGCGTTTAAGCGGAATCCCAATGCTTCGGTCAGGGATGTGGCCATAAAGTTGAATCTGACCAAGTCTTTCGTTCAGAGAGCCATAATCCCGGTAGGGACTACGTACGTACAAAGTAAGAAGGATCCAAATCGTGACGAACGGCAAAATACGGTGGGAAAGTCACGGGTCCGGAAACTGTTGACGAAACTTCATTGTCTCAACATGGATGATGAGACTTACGTCAAGGCGGACTTCCGGTAGTTTCCGGAGCTACTGTTCTTCACCGCCCAGCACAATTTCGATGTTCCGGAGGATGTAAGAAAATAGAAACTTTCAAAGTTTTAATATGGCAAACGGAGTGTGCCGTTCGTGACTACCGGGACTGTAAATGGGCATATCTACCTCAAGAAGTCTCTACAGAAGTGTCTGATTTCTCTGTTGAAGCAACACGAGGACCCTACGATCTTCTGGCCGGATCTTCGTGCCACTATTCAAAGGATGTCCTGGAGTGGTACGAAGCCAACGGGGTCACTTTCGTACCCAAGGAAATGAAACCCGCCGCACCCCGCATAACACACTAAAAACCACAAACTTTTAATTTTTTCACTTCTAAAATGTTACTTAAATCCACTAATTTGAAAGTTTAATTAACATTGTCATAGTTGAAATTCGAACATATGTGTAGAAGGATTTTTTTTCCATCAAATATGATCCTCTACTATCTCCTGAAAAAATACGGATTTTTTATATGAGAAAGTTATTTTTTACCTTTGGGGGGATAGATTAAAAATTAAATTCTTCTTTTATATTCAAAAAACGAAAAATATATATGTATGAAAAACAATATTTTTCTGACTCGATTATACCTAGTATAGTCATAAGTTCGGGTACTCGGAATATTGGCCACAAATCATATTGGCCATCAAGTCACATTTGTAAAAAAATTGTTTCGAAGTTTTATTCAGCTACAAATTACATCAACAATTTATTCGAAATGGCCTACATTTGCCTACCAGCATCGGTGGAGACGATCTGACCATTTATCGATTGCAGCACGCACTACTTCCATAGGAAAGTAGTTCACTGCACGAGTGAGGGCGTACTTGGGCGACTCATTATATGGGAGACGAGTAGAACAAACCATACCCTCTAACCAGCACGATACACGAAATTGCGGGTGATTCCAAGTGGTTGCAAACTGCGATAGATATCACCATTATCCATAAACATTTGATACTACAAATTTATTTCGCAACAATGAACTAAAAGTAACAACTGCCAAATACCTGTAGGGGAGGATTAGATACGCCTATTACTGTTTGCGTGTAGAATACGTTTACTCATGTACCAGTATTTATGGCTATACTATGAATACACTGCATTTAAAAAGTTCCGGGACTATTTTTTAAAACAAAGAAAAAACGAGATACTCAAAAGATTAGATATTAGTTTTCTACATATAGCCATTCTCTTTCCACACAAATTTTTGAACGTTCGTAGAGGTGTCGGAAGGCGCGTTTGAACTGCTCAGCCGGTATTGAGTTCATAAAACGCGTCACATTTCGTTGAGTGTCTGGAACATCGTCAAAACGGTCCCCTTTCATAGTGTTCTTTAGCTTTGGAAGCAAGAAAAAGTCTGCCGGGGCGAGGTCCGGAGAATTGGGGGATGGGTGATGACGGTCATCTTTCGTTTGGCTAGAAACTGCGCTACCAAAATCGCGGTGTGCACGGGCGCATTGTTATGAAGCCAAAACCATTCTCCAGATCGGTACTGGTTGAGCCGCACGCGCCTTATCTGTGCCAATAATCGCTCCAGAACACTTTTGTAGAAGACCGGATTCACTGTTTGCCCTGGAGGCACAAAATTTGATGGCGGCTCTTTGCTCCATAATTAAAATTGTGACGCGATAAAACAACGATCAGCCAAAACTAGCTAGGGGAAGTGGGAGCATAGTGGTCACCCTAAGGAATATGCCCGATTCCAGCGTCCACATACTGATTTAATTCCCATTTCTCGAATAATATTATAGTTCAACTCATTGTTCTTCAAGATAGCAAACGGCTTTTATTATAAAAATTCAAAATAGTACACTTTTCATCATTAGAAGAAAAAAAAGGAAAAATTAAACTTTTTTTTGCTTGGAGGTAAAGTGGTCACCCGTCCATTTCAAGCTAAATGGGATATATTTATGCGTTCTTTTCGTCCAAACTTGTTCAAATCATATTTGTTATAGTAGGTACATGCATACAAAAAGCTTGGTCTATTCACCTAGAGTCTCAATTTAAATTTTCTCTTGGATACAAAAGCGTAGTGAGAAACACATAATAGTTCCGCATGATGAGGCTTGGTTTAGTTGGAGTGGCATATTTATCCAGGGTCAAAGCCACAAAAGGATATTCTTCAAGAGCAGAATGTGATGAGGTATATCAGCTTTAGTAAACAGAACACTGTAAGTTGTTATTCACCTATGACCACTTGGCCCCCAAACATGAAAATAATTTCTATGCTAATGAATCGCTGATATAAAACAAAATATCTGTTCACATCTCCTAGAATATGTGAACAGTCGTCCAAACTGATGATTTGTCCAACATATCAGATTGGATAATCTAAATATCACGAGAAATTCCTTAGATACCATGCGCACAGAACTACGGCCAAATGGCTATCGAGAGAATAATTTCGGTTTTTAATTGTATTTTGACAAGCGACAGCTTTACTGCAGTGGTGGGTGGCTCAAAAGTCATTAAATTCTTGAAATTCATTAAATTCCATGACCAATTTGCCCCCACTACCCCTACTGAATTAAGATAGCGGTTAACAAAACAACATATAAACAATTACAACACAGAAACAATAACAAGCAAATTGTCAAAGGACAGGAACGCGTGGAAACGAACCCGCTATACAAAGCGTAATTGTTTATGGCGAATATTCTAGACGCAACCCATACAACAATTGCGCTATTTAAATGACTATGGGACCAATCGTATAAATAAGGCAAGAAATGTTCAGAACAGTTCAGTTGCGAATAAACCAACGATCAGTATAGATCAAACCTGCTTTGTCTATCTTTGTCTATCTATCGATCTCTTCGTTACTCTACTACTAAAATTCTGCTCAGAAACCTCTGTGGGCGGAGACATATTTGGCGCTGTAGACAGGATCTCTACTCTTCATCACTACGGAACTCTGCTCAGAAACTATCTGGGCGGAGACACACTGTGTATACAGTATTCGAATATATACAGTTAGAAGCAATCGGAGACTGTATATAATCGAGTCCGTGCTGTTCTTAGATATGGTTGCCGGTAGTTTTTTAGTCAAAATGAACCCCAAATATCCTACAAACTTCAATGTTGATTATTCTATCCATTTTTTTTTCTCGATTGTTCATAGTTTTGAAGAAATTAGATGAGCATTTCATTACGAATTGTGCTGGAAGTAACAGTTTCCGGGGGCATAGAGACCATATCAGAGAATGTAACGAAGGAGGTGATGGTCATCCCTATTATGTGATCGTTGTGATTACTCAATAAATTGGTCATATACATATTTTGAATAAATATTTTAATCGTTTCTACTAATTGTTCTTGGAAAAAGGGACCCTATTCTCATTCCACAAATATTGTACAACCGTGCAACAAATCTAGAACAAGGACCTAATTTTGATAAAGTCATTTGTGTCTCCAGTGATGCCTTAAAGTTATCATACTCTCAAGATCTTATCGCGATCAAGTATTTTTGTTTCGAATGGGGGAACCGGTGCTATTTATTTTTGGATAAGTTGTGGAAATTTTGAGCCGTCATTGCTACAACAGCTCTTTGTATGACCGAAACTGAAATAATTCGGATCTTCAATTTGATGCTAATATCTTTTCTAGCTCCTGGCTATATTTTGAGTGAGATAAGCAAGAGATGTTGCGATAGATTTTTTTGAAGTGTTCGGATCCTGCAACAGGATAATTTACGTTATACTCGAACAGTATGAATCGAAATATCGAAAGTCTCCGTTATCGAAGAAAAGGAGAAGAAGATGAAAAACAAGAACTGACAATTGAAGCAAACAAAAAAAACATTGACTAGTTTCCCAAAAGGTCAACCATTGTCAACCCTCTTCCGAAAAAAATATATTTATCCACTGTTTTTGCATTTCCAATCATTATCGAGATTTCAAATTCGTCCCACGTCCAACGGGCTTTTTCGATGTTTTTCTCCAAAGTTTCACAACTTTCTACCTGTTACGACTCTGGCACTGGAATTTTCATATGAATTGTCTAGCATTACGATTCCTTATTCGACGGACTTAAAAATTGAACCTCAATTAACATGAATTCAAGGCATTCCCGATTTGTAAAAGGATCACAACTAGCACCTAAAGTAGCGACGAGGCACAATTTGTACATAAGAATATCATTTTGAAGCCAATCGTAGGTATGCATCGTCGCATCACCGTACCTAAAAGAAAATAAAAACACTAACGAACGCGCGGAATAAATAGTGCCTTATCTGCGGCTAACCGTCAGTTATTGTTCTGCTGTTGTGCAGATCGGTCGCACCCTTTTCGCTTTGGAATGCATACTTAGAATATGCACAGCACGTGTTCAGTGCAGGGCTTGTATTCGCACCAAGGGCTCCAAGGATGAATGAAACATTTGAAAATAGAGAACCGAACGATACACCCTGTACCTAAGTTCGAATGCACTTTAAAATTATAAATAAAAATACAAGATATTCTTTTCTGCGTCAATTTTTATTGAGCCAATGTTTATCGAGAACCTTTACGATATATCTGGTAACCATGACCGTGCGTTTCCTTGACTGAGCGATGTTCGAATACACAACGATGAAAAGTTATATAAGTTATGTTGTTTAAAAAAAAGTTCAATCCCTTTTGTGAGTTTTGTCTTTCCCCATTATCATTTTCAGTAGTTCCAGAGCCAGATTTATACGTATACACGTTTATCGTATCGATACATATAATAAAATTACACAATATCGCCTTTTTCGGCGTTAGAGTATTCCTTTTGTTCCACTGTTCTACTTACACTGCAGGGAGAGTTGATAAGAGGCTTCCATTGTTGTGTATTAATTATCACAAATAGTGCTAGCTTTCTTTCTACAAGCAGCAGGACATGTGTTAACGGAGGCAGGGCAAGACTTCGACTATGAATCAATCTCCATCACTGATGTTTGTAGCGTGGTCGTAATTATTCTATGAACGTAGTTATAAAGATAGTCAATTGCTCGCTTAGTATGCAGAAGCACAACCAACGTGGCTACAAAGACCCCAAAGTATAAAAAGTGTAAAGGAATAAGGGAAGCTTGGGGTATGATTGTTGAAATAATTGTTTTTGAATTGTTTTGCTGCCATACAAATGAAACACAAATATTTATGTGCGTTACTCGAGAATAAATCAAGCAAATGAAACAAAATTTTGCATGTGGAGGTTTTAGGGTGCAATAAATGATTCTATGGTGGTTAGATACTCCTCCCCCTCTCTTAGGTGGGGCTGCTATAAAAATGAAACACAAATTTCAGCATAACTCGAGAATTAATCAAGCAAATGAAACCAGATTTGGCATGTGGAGGTTTTGGGATGCAATAATTTTTTTACGGTGGTTGGACACTCCACCCCCCTCTCTAAGGGGGAGCTACCACACAAATGAAAGACAAATTTCTGCATAATCCGAAAATTGATCAAGCAAATGGAGCCAAATGTGTCATGCGAATGATGTAGGGGACACAAGACGTTTCCATGGTGAATAAATACTCCTCCCCTCTCTCTGAGGGGGGGGGCTTCTGCCATACAAATAAAACAGACATTTCATGAATGTTTGAAGGTATTGATAACAAAACTTTGCCGGGTCAGCTTGTTTTCGATAAACGAAAAATATATGCATAAGAAACGAATATATATTTTTTTGAATCGATTATATACAGGATTCGATTACATACAGTGAAAATAAATCGGAGACTCTATATAATCGAGTAATCGAGTCTGCGCTATATCTATCTATCTATATATATATATATATATATATATATATATATATATATATATATATATATATATATATATATATATATATATATATATATATATATATATAAATGGATTTCTGTCTGTCTGTCTGTCTGTCTGTCTGAACCGATCGACATGAAAATTGGTATGTGGGGCTTTTTGGGGCCGGGGAAGGTTTTCATGATAGTTTGAGACCCCTCCCCTCTTTCTAAGGAGGGGCTACCATACAAATGAAACACAAATTTCTAAATTACTCGAGAAATAAACAAGCAAATGGAACGAAATTTGGCATGTAGGGGTTTTGGGGGCCGGGAAAGCTTTTCATGATAGTTTGAGACCCTCCCCCCTCTCTAAGGGGAGGCTGCCATACAAATTAAACACAAATTTCTGCATTACTCGAAAACTAATCAAGTAAATGGAGCCAAATTCGGCATGTGAAGATTTTAGGGGGCACGAAATGTTTCTATGGTGAATAGACACTCCTTCCCCCTCTCTAAAAGGAGAAGAAGTTAGGGGGGTCTATCTTTGTTCTATCATATTTTCTGTATCAAACATTTATTCCATGTAACGGAGAAACATGTTATTTGCATGTTTTTGAAAAATCTTAAACGAGAATTCTGTCTAAAAATAATCTGATATTATAATGATGAGTTTTGGTACAAGTACTAGGATTTTTTTAATTAAAAGGTAAATTCAACGGGGTCGATTAGAAGATCAATCAATGAACAGTTCTGCGATTTTACTCAATAACTTGCGCTTGGTAAAACGTGAATGCTTGGAGGTATTGATAACAAAAAACTAATTTTGGGCGGGACAAAGTTCGCCGGGTCAGCTAGTATAGTAATAAAAAACGAATTATTAAAAAACAACTAGAGTGTGTGTTGCAAGCGCCCCTTGTCAGCAAGCGCACCTCTAAAATAAAACTTTGATGGCAAATACAATTACTCGGTGTATGAGAGATCAATCAGGAGATGGGGATTCATTTTGTTCCAAAGTTTGTTAGGAGTGAACGCATGGGCTTGAAGTCAATAATTTATACAGAGTATAATTTTTATACATACAAAAGTTTTTAAGACAGTAATATTTCCATCCTAAATTACCGATCGTTGATACAGTGAGTGGAGAAGAAGATGAATTTATTTAATGAATTTATTATTTGTTAGCTTATAGGTTAAGTGCCTAGTTGTCTCCACATTGTGTGACTAAACTATTTTGTCACAATATACGGTAAATTTGTATATAATTAAGGAAAAATTAGAATGTAACTAATGTGTTACGAGATAGAAAGCTCTGAAGATGAGGAAAAAGACGAGAAGCAGGATTTTCGTCTAAAAGAATACCCTGATGGCGCCAAAGGCCCATTTATCGTATACTTTAGACGAAAATCCAAACCTCTTAACGTCATTCGCATCTCAAAAGAGTTGACACAGAAATTTTCCGAAGTTACCGAGATTACTCGGATGGGGCCAGACAAATTACGAGTTGTCGTCTCCAGCAGAACCCAAGCGAATGAAATAACGCGCTGTGATCTCTTTGCGATCGAGTATCGCGTATACGTACCCTGTTGCAACGTTGAAATAGACGGTGTAATAAACGAAAAGGGTTTGACTCGAAAAGAGATACTCGATAGTGTCGGTCGCTTTAAGAACTCTTCACTTAAAAGTGTGAAGATTCTTGCATGTGATCGACTGAAATCTGTGTCACTTAAAAATGACAAAAGAGTTCTCAACCGGACAAACTCTTTTCGTGTGACATTTGAAAGTTCCGCCCTTCCAAACTACGTTGCAATAGGTGCACTTCGTTTACCTGTTCGGTTGTTTGTACCCCGGGTAATGAAATGCAACAAATGTATGCAACTCGGTCACACGGCCGCCTATTGTTGCAACAAAAAACGTTGCGCAGATTGTGGAGAGAGCCATGATGAGAATCCTTGCCCGAAAGAGCGCAAGTGTCTTCATTGCGGCGGGACTCCTCATGATCTTACTCAATGCCCGGTGTACATACAACGAGGGGAAAAAATCAAGCGTTCCTTAAAAGAACGTTCCAAGCGGACTTATGCAGAAATGCTTAAGAGTCCCGTTCCAACGACTCAGGACAATCCCTACTCCATTTTGCAGAACGACGAGTCTGTTGCTGACGCTCCCAATGCAGGAAGTTCCGGTACATCGCAGGGTGCCATCAGGAAAAGAAAAATTACTTCTTTTCCATCACTCCCCAGAAAGAAAACCGAAATTTCCCAAGTTGGAATGAAAGCTCGAATCGAACGTGCTGAGAATAGACCGAAGCAAGTACCTCCTGGGTTAAGCGGTTCTTCTACGCACCAGGGGTCCTCAGCACTTCCCGGAGCAGCACCCAACACGTCTGCTCCTTTTTCGCGGTCGAGGCAACAGCCACAATCTGGCTTGCTTGCGCTTTCTGACCTGGTGGACAACATTTTAAATGCTTTAAATATAAACGACCCTCTTAAAAGCATAGTATTATGTTTGCTTCCGATTGTGAGAACATTTTTGAAAGAAAAATGTGGTTTTTTGGCAGCGTTCATTTCCCTCGATGCCTGATTCAGTGCAAGAGGTCAAGGATTTGACCACTGTAATACAGTGGAATTGCAGAAGCATTATTCCTAAACTAGATCAGTTTAAATTTTTAGTTCACAGCTCTAACTGTGATGCATTTTCTCTCTGTGAAACATGGCTTTCTTCAGCCGATGAGCTGAATTTCCACGATTTCAACATTATTCGCCTCGATCGAAATGACTCGTTTGGTGGCGTACTATTGGGGATTAAAAAATGTCACTCCTTCTATAGAGTCACTCTCCCATCGATGACAGGCATTGAAGTTGTTGCTTGCCAGACACAAATCAATGGCAAAGACCTCTGCATTGCTTCGATATATATCCCTCCCAGAACTACGGTAGGCCGCCATCAGTTCTTTGATACTATCGAGGCAATGCCGGAGCCGCGGGTAATCTTAGGTGATTTTAACTCCCATGGAACAGCATGGGGATCACTCTACGATGACAACCGTGCCACTTTGATTTATGATCTGTGCGACAACTTCAAATTGACAGTTTTGAATACTGGGGAAGCAACCAGAATAGCCAATCCTCCTGCACGGGCAAGCATGCTAGACATATCTCTATGCTCTTCTTCGTTATCCCTGGATTGCACGTGGAATGTAATCCAAGATCCCCACGGTAGTGATCACCTACCAATAATTTTATCGATCGCCAATGAATCAAGCTCTCGTGAGTCAGTCAATATTTCGTATGACCTCACGAAGAATATTGACTGGAGAACATTTGCGGAAATAATATCTGAAGCAATTGTTTCAATGCATGAACTTCCTCCACTCGAAGAGTATAACTTTATATCGAGTTTGATTTACGAAAGCGCACTTCAAGCCTAAAAAAAACGTGTAACGGCTACCACTTTCCGACGTCGTCCTCCATCACTTTGGTGGGACAAGGAATGTTCAAAGGTCTACCTTAAAAAATCATCCGCTTTTAAAAAATTCAGGAAAACTGGATTAGTGGAATGGTTTCTAAAGTACCAAGCTCTAGAAGCCAAACTAAAAGGTTTGATTAAAGCAAAAAAGCGTGGATATTGGCGGAAGTTCGTCAATGGTTTGTCAAGGGAGACCGCTATGAGCACTCTTTGGAATACGGCTAGGAAAATGCGTGGCTGGAACCATACAAACGAAAGTGAGGAATACTCTGACCGTTGGATTTTTAACTTTGCAAGGAAGGTTTGCCCCGACACCGCTCCTGCACAATACGTCGTACGCGACATTCCACTTCAAAGCGATTATGAGAATTTTTCGATGGTAGAATTCTCAATTGCCCTCCTCTCATGTAACAATTCAGCTCCGGGGTCGGACAAGATTAAATTCAACTTGTTGAAGAATCTTCCCGACTTGGCAAAACAGCGTTTGCTGAACTTGTTCAACAAGTTTCTGGAGCTGAATATTGTCCCGCATGACTGGAGACAAGTGAGAGTAATAGCCATACGGAAACACAACAAGCCGGCTTGCGATCACAATTCGTATAGGCCGATTGCAATGTTATCCTGTATTCGTAAATTGTTAGAGAAAATGATTCTACTTCGTTTGGACAAGTGGGTCGAAACGAACAATTTGCTGTCAAATACGCAGTTTGGCTTCCGCCGAGGTAAAGGGACAAATGATTGTCTCGCGCTGCTATCTTCTGAAATCCAAATCGCATTTGCTCGCAAAGAACAAATGGCTTCCGTTTTTCTCGATATCAAAGGGGCATTTGATTCAGTTTCCATGGAAATTCTCTCAGAGAAGTTTCATAATCGTGGACTTTCACCAATTCTCAATAATTTCCTGTACAATTTACTGTCAGAAAAGCACATGTTTTTCAATCATGGCAGCTCGAAATCTTCTCGTTACAGTTTTATGGGCCTACCACAAGGCTCCTGCCTAAGCCCCCTCTTGTACAGTTTTTACGTCAATGATATGGATGATTGTCTAACTAGAGACTGCACTCTGAGACAACTTGCAGACGATGGAGTTATTTCCATCACGGGTACTAATCCCGTCGCTCTGCAAAAGTCGTTGCAAGATACCCTGAACAATCTGTTCACGTGGGCCCTCAAGCTGGGTATCGAATTCTCTACGGAGAAAACTGAAATGGTCGTTTTTTCTAGGAAGCACGAACCCGCCCAATTCCAGCTTCACCTATCCGGCAAAACGATCCAACACTCTATGTTTTTCAAATACCTGGGTGTATATTTTGATTCTAAGTGTACCTGGGGGAGACACATTGCGTATTTGAAACAGAAATGCCAGCAAAGAATCAATTTTCTCCAAACAATTACCGGAACATGGTGGGGTGCCCATCCAGGAGACCTCATTCAGTTGTACAAAACAACGATATTATCAGTGTTAGAATATGGCAGTTTTTGCTTCCGATCAGCTGCCAGGATTCATATTCTCAAGCTGGAGAGAATACAATATCGTTGCTTGCGTATAGCCATGGGGTGTTTGCATTCGACACATACGATGAGTCTCGAAGTTTTGGCAGGAGTACCCCCGCTTACTTTTCGGTTCACAGAATTATCCTACAGATTTCTCATCCGTTGCAAGATCATGAATCCATTGGTGATTGATAACTTCGAAAATCTACTACAACTGACTCCTCAGTCAAGTTTTATGTCTTTATACCATGAGTACCTTACCCACGACGTGCACCATTCACCAGGCATCTCCAACAAAGTTTGCTTCCCATACTTTTGCAATTCCTCTGTCATTTTTGATCTGTCCATGCGACAAAAAATCCATGGAATACCAGATCACCTACGCTCCAATGTTCTTCCGTCGATATTTTCGGAAAAATATGGGAAAGTTGGATCTGATAAAATGTTCTTTACTGACGGTTCATACATAAACGGGTCCACTGGCTTCGGCATCTTCAATGAAAATTCCAGTGTCTCTTTCAAACTCAAAGATCCTTGTTCCGTGTATGTCGCAGAAATGGGTGCGATATACTATGCTCTAGGGATCATTGAAACACTGCCCATCGACCATTATTTTATTTTTCTCAGTCTCAGTCTCAGCTCAATAGAGGCAATCCGCTCAATGAAAGTTGATAAACGCTCATCTTATTTCCTAACAAGAATAAGACATCTATTGAGTGTTTTAGTAGAAAAATTATTCAAGATTACCTTAGCATGGGTTCCCTCTCATTGCTCGATTCCGGGGAATGAGAAAGCGGACTCGCTAGCTAAGGTGGGCGCTTTAGAAGGCACACTTTTTGAAAGGCAAATTGCTTATAATGAATTTTTCCACATTCCTCGTCAGTACACGCTCGTAAGTTGGCAGCGCATGTGGAGTGGTGATGAGTTCGGTCGTTGGTTACACACGATTATCCCTAAGGTCTCGACGAGTGCATGGTTCAAGGGATTGAATGTAGGTCGTGATTTCATTCGCGTGATATCTCGGCTTATGTCCAATCACTACAACCTAAACGCGCATCTCTATCGCATTGGGCTCGCAGCAAACAATCTTTGTGATTGTGGCGATGGCTACCACGACATCGAGCATGTTGTCTGGTCGTGTATCCGGTTCCATGCTGCTCGCTCTCAGCTCTCTAGAGCACTGAGAGCACAAGGCAGACAATCGGATATCCCCGTCCGGGATATCTTAGGTAGCCGGGATCCTGATCTTCTGCTTCATCTATACCTGTTCCTCAGAAACGCCGATGTCAACGTTTAATGATGTTTCCTTCGTTGTGTCCCCGTTTCATATCCCTCCTATCCGATCGATAAACTTTTACTTAGTCGCGGCAATACATACACACACTCTTTACAGATGCACGGGCCGAAGGTTGTGCAGTCCACTGATCATTCAACAAGAGCCAAAGGTTGTACCGCTCATGACAACTCTACACGAGCTGATGTTTGCGCCGGCTAGTGACCATTCTATCCTGGATTCCTCGAGTCGAGAAAGACGCACCACGCTATATATGGGGTACAGAATAGGGGGGCGTTGCTGATTAATGGTCAGCTGCATCCCAATAGGAAGTATCCCGTGTCGGGCACACGTACAGAGCATCGAAGACTGCAACATACCAATTATGAGAACACTTGTAATACTAACCTCGAGCCAAACGCGAGTAATCGGTTACATATTACTAACATAGTTGTAAGACAAACATTGTCGAAATATTGAACTCCCGGTCCCGTTAGGCTGACGCCATATGAGCCTTAATAAAATATATATTTTGGATAAAAAAAAATGTGTAACAATTCTCTGAAATAGTGTTTCTCTCAGATTCATTGGAGAATCTATTTAAGTGAATTTCGGGCTAAACGAGAAGAAGTTTACAAAACGTAAGTTAATATAAAAATAGTATAGATTTTGTGAAACTAAAATGAAAATATTACAGGAAATTTTAACGTAAATACAACATTCGTTGAAAATATCGGAACCGATTGTTTTTCTTCGTTGCATAAGCAACATCTTAATTTCGTTTTGCCCGGACCAAGTGCATCTCCCGAAATGCAGCGTACGCAGACATCCGAAGATGACAGCATACTTCAAAGCTGCCCGCTCTGTGTATTGCCAGACATCAGCCAAATGGTTAGGTGCGATAAGTGCCGACGAAAGTTTCATTTTTCATGCGTTGGTGTGACCAAAGCGATTGTCAACAACGATTGGAGATGCCATGAATGCCACAGCGCCATAATTCCTGCTCCCATGTCGCAAGAAGCTGTCACACAGCCACCAGAGAATTTAACGAACGTCGATTCAACGCCACAGCCAGTAATACCATCTGTAGTCTCGAATTCACAGACGTCAAATATGTCATAATTTTCCTACGGATTCCCTGGGAGTCAGTTCTACATTCCGCCATGCGGATCCACACCGTCGATTAGTACGGAATGTCTGAGACCTGCACACTCTGTGCCACAAACGGTGCCAATTATGACAACCGCACCGTCTGCGTCATCATCGCAACCGAATATCGTTTCCCAATTACCGATGGAATTACAACTCCGCTTTCTTGAGGAAGAACAAGCTCTTGAAACAAAACATTTGTTACAACCTTATCAACTGTTGATAGGTGCGCCTTCGGCTGTGACATCGAGTACGTTTATTCCATCGTCTGGATTTAACAGTAGCACACATACGATAATCCCACCTCATCAATATTCGAGATATCAACCACGACCGACAAATTATTTGCCTCCTAGCGGAATATTTTCGAACCCGCAATCTCAGTCCTCACCGGTATACGACCCACTTCACTCTAGAAGACCGGTACAGACCACTGCTAGACCTCAATTTCAACCCTCACCAGTATTGTCAGCTCATCCAAACTTTCCATGTGCTAATCCGATCGATCCATTGCAAGGAAGCAGAATCGGAAATGAATCGACTTTGCTCAACAGAAGCCAGATTGCTGCTCGACAAGCTGTGTCAAAGGACCTCCCGGAATACAACGGTGATCCGGAACAGTGGCCGTTATTCTACGCTACATTCGAGAGCACAACACGTCTATGTGGCTACACCCTTGAAGAAAACATGATGCGGTTGCAAAAATGTCTCAAGGGCAAAGCCTTGGATGCGGTAAAGTGCCAGCTTCTACACCCGAGGAACCTTGAGAGTGTGTTGGCAACACTCAAAATGTTATTCGGTCGCCCGGAGATAATAGTGCATTCACTAATCCAGAAGGTTCAGCTTTTACCCGCACCGAATGCTGATAAATTATGTACATTGGTTGATTTCGCCATCGCCGTTAGGAACATGGTGGCAACGATACAAAACTGCAACCTAGAGGAGCATCTTTGCGACATCACTCTTCTGCAAAGTCTTGTGGACCGCCTTCCACCCATGATTCGGCTAAATTGGGCAACATATCGCCAGGGTATACATCGAGCAACGCTCACTGAGTTTCAGCGCGTGGCTTTACACACTTGCCGAGGCAGCAAGCACGGTAACGCTTCCGCAAGCCCAAATAGTGGCAGATAAATCTCGGCGCATGAAAAAAGATGACGGTTTTTTGAATGCCCATACTGAATCTGCTCCGAAGCGTAAAGAACATGTCAGAGGTTCCCGATTCAGTAGATGTTTGTTTTGCCAAAGAAGCTGTGAAGCCGTGGAAGATTGTAAACAGTTTTTGATACTCGATCATGCATCACGATGGAATGCGCTCCGCGAATATAAGCTTTGTCGCTGCTGCCTTGGAAAGCATCAGGGTCCGTGCAAGTCAATCAAAGAATGTGGTAAAAAAGGATTTACGTACAAGCATCATGGATTGTTGCACAACCACGCGAAAGATAAGCCTTCCCTCTCTTCTACATTACGTCGCCAAGAGCCAGACAGTAGTACAAGCAAATAGGACGTCCCCGAGCATACTTGCAACACTCATCGAAGCAACAGCAAATCTGTGTTGTTTCAGTACATACCTGTCACACTTTACAACAAAGGAACACGAATCAACACTTTCGCCTTCCTCGATTGCGGATCGTCGTTAACGTTGCTGGAAGAAGGGCTAGCTTCGGAGTTGCAACTGAGAGGAGAAAGCCATCCACTTTGTTTACGTTGGACTGTTGATACCTGTAGGTAGGTTTCGCTTGAAATATCTGGTGCAAGAAACGGAAAACCAAAATATCGACTTACTGACGTCTACACCGTGAGGAATTTGAATCTGCCTTATCAGTCCCTGTCTTTCGACGAAGTGTGTACGAAGCATAATTATTTGCAGGGGATACCGGTGGATTCATATCCAAACATTCAGCCTCGTATATTAATCGGTATGAATAACATACGGGTTGTAAACCCTTTGGAAAGCCGCGAGGGCGCAGAGCACGAACCAATAGCGGCCAAGACGAGATTGGATGGTGGATGGTTTACGGGACGTGTCCTGCCGGAAATAAATCAAATCGGAGCATCGCGCCACACAGCGTTCATATGTGTCATCACTCCTTACAAGATGACGCCGAATTGAATTCAGCGGTCAAGGCTCATTTTACTCTTGACAATCTGGGAATATTCAAACCAGAAAAGTTGCTCCTATCGACGGAAGATGAACGTTCCAGTAAGATGATGCATTCAGTCACAAAATTCGAAAATGGAAGGTGGCAAACAGGGCTACTTTGGAAATTTGATGACGTTCGACTCCCCGACAGCAGGCCTATGGCATTGCGACGACACAATTGTCTCGTGAAGAGGATGGAGCGCGACTTAAATTTAGCTGCAACGCTTAGAGCAAAAATGGACGAGTATACAGAGAAAGGCTACGTCCGCAAGCTGTCACTGGAGGAACTGCAGGAACACAGGGATCGTATATGGTACTTGCCGCTATTCCCTGTGTTCAACCCAAACAACCCAAACAAGATTCGAATGGTTTGGGATGCAGCAACGACGGTGAAAGGAGTCTCGCTTAACACAGTTCTCATGAAAGGTCCAGATTTGCTGACAGCATTGCCATTCGTACAATATGGATTTAGTGAGCGATCGATTGCAGTATCTGGAGATATCGCCGAAATGTTCCTGCGTATACTGATTAGTCCACTGGATCAACATTGTCAGCGAATTATCTGGTGTGAGCAAGATGGTACTATTGCAGAATATGTTGTAACCGTAATGACGTTTGGCGCTAAATGCTCGCCAAGCTGCGCACAGTTCGTCATCAACGAGAACGCAGCACGATTTGCAGCACAATCTCCAGATGCTGTTGAAGCCATTAGGAAAAGTCATTATGTCGATGACATGTTGGTAAGCGTCGGCATCGAAGAGGAAGCGATAAAATTGTCAAAGGACATCCAGTACATCCATCTGGAAGGCGGATTTACTATGAGGAACTGGATTTCAAATTCTCCCGCTGTTTTACAAGCTCTCGGAGAGACCGGACAGGAGCAGAAGAATTTAGGAGTGGACAATGAGGCAGTACACATTCGCTATCCAACTCTTGACGAGTAAAGTTCAGTGTCGGTATTGTGCGTTGCCACTTTTGCTATTGTGCTATTGGTACGAGTGAATCGTGTACGAGTGAAGGTCATTGCTGTCCGCTTTCGACCTGATCTTTTGTTAAGTGGAACGAAGGAACAAAGGAACCAGCGCTCTTGCAGTGAGCCGGATTGCGGCTGTTGAACTGATTCGGCATAACGGGATCGCCATCGCGTGACTGTCGCAAACGGGATTCATCATCACGTGGCTGCGTAAACTATTCTTGCGCTATTGTGTTGTCTCCGTAGCCCGTAGCCTCTGTCTCTCCCTGATTAGGGCAGTAGAGCGCATTATTGGAACAACTTTTATATTAAGGTACACATATTTATTATTAATATTATTATTCAATTCATTTGTTCATTGTTTAATATTATTATCATAATTTAATTTAAAACTATTTTTTAAGATTATTGTTAAAATCAATAATAATTTAGAAATAAGACAGAAATTTTTGTAAAATGGAGAATAGTGGAGGATCTCCAGAGATGGAGATCTCCGATAATGAATCTCATACAAGATCTGGGAAAAAACATAAACGAGTCCCTCATAAGGAAGATAAATCTTCTGGGGACGAATCCGCTCATCCTACCAAGCCCCCCTCTAAGAAAATTGCAAGCCTCCCTTCTCAACCCACTGTTACTTCCACTCCCCCTCTCCCATCATCGATTTCGCTTCCCCCTTCTGATGCTTCCGATCCAACCCAATCCTCGTCATCGTCCTCATCCTCATCCTCGTCCTCGTCTTCCCCCCCTGTTGTCTCCGCTCCACGTGTCAGAGTTTATCCAGAAGATGCACCTGGAACTGGCCCTTGGGTTGTTTTCCTCCGGCCAAAACCGAAAGGAAAAAACCTTAACGTGATTCAGATCATGAAAGATCTGGCCAGATACACTTCTGTATCTGAAATTCGCAGGGTTAGACCGAACAAATTGCGAGTTGTCGTGAATGAACGGAAACACGCAAACGAGATTGTTGCTGATCAATATTTCACTCTCGAATATCGAACATTTATATCCTCCCATAACGTAGAAATTGAGGGGGTGATAACTGAAACGGGTCTGACGAGCGAACAAATAAAAGCAGAAGGAAAAGGCAAGTTCAAGAAGCTCCCCTCAATGGAAGTGAAAATCTTGGACTGTCGCCAACTCGGGAAACTTTCCCATGATGGGGACCAAACTAAATTTACGCCGTCCGACTCGTTTCGAGTCACCTTTGCTGGTGCCGCCCTCCCTGACTACGTTATGGTGGACAAATTGAGACTACCTGTGCGACTCTTCGTGCCAAAGCTCATGACTTGCAACAAATGCAAGTCAGTTGGTCACACTTCGGATTATTGTGCCAACAAGGAGCGCTGTGCCACTTGCGGAGAGCAACATGAGGGGAAATCCTGCAGTGCGACTGAGCATAAATGTCCATATTGCGGGGGATCCCCACACGAGCTCTCAGTTTGTGAAAATTACAAGAGTCGCTGGGAGAAACAGAAGCGCTCTTTAAAGGAACGCTAGAAGCGCACATTTGCGGAAATTTTGAAGGGCGCTTCGCCACTGACCCAACAACAAGAACAACCAATCTCAACACACAATACCTTTTCCACGTTGCCAGTTGATGAAATGGAAGCGGACGCAGCTAGCGGGGGCACACCGTTTATTTTCAAAGGGAATCCCCGGCGCAAAAATGTGATCACTCCCAAAGTTCAAGAACAAGTCCCCACGGTTATATCCTCTGTTAGCTTGCCTAAAACATCGAGTGCAGCGGACAAACAAAACCAGGTTCCTCCTGGCTTCCGTGGGAATATTTCATCTTCGAACGACCCAGCACTCGAGGGGACATCAAAAACCCCAACTTTCCCTGTTTCGCCGTCAAGCTCAACTTCCCAATCGGGATTTATAAAGTTGTCTGACCTTTTGGATCAAATCTTCACGTGTTTTAATGTTTCCGACTCCATCAGAACCCTTGTCATCTCAATGCTTCCAGTATTAAAGACAATTTTGCAACAATTGATGCAAACATGGCCCCTCCTTGCAATGATTGTCTCTCTTGATGTCTAATTCAAATAGAGAGGTCGAAGATATCACTGTTTCACAGTGGAATTGTCGTAGTCTTATCCCTAAATTGGATACATTAAAATTTTTAATTCATAACTTCAATTGTGATGTTTTTGCTCTGTCCGAAACTTGGCTTTCTTCGCGAGATGATATCTCTTTCCACGATTTTAATATTATACGCTTGGACCGTGATGATAGATACGGAGGGGTGAAAATGAAAATTTTCAAACGTATTTAGCCCTTGAAGATCAATTTAAAAACTTAATCAAAGGGTAAAAACGTGCTTATTGGCGAAATTTCGTGGGAGGTTTGTCACGAGAAACGTCAATGAAAAAATTATGGAAAGTGGCTCGAAACATGAGAAATCGCTCTTCAACGAATGAAAGCGAAGAATATTCACATCGATGGATTTTTAATTTTGCACGGAAGGTTTGTCCTGATTCCGCTCCTGTGCAAAAAATTGTTCGAGATATACCACAAGATAGGTGCGATCTTGATTCCGAGTTTTCGATGGTAGAATTCTCTCTTGCTCTGCTCTCATGTAACAATTCTGCTCCGGGATCGGATAGAATTAAGTTCAACTTGCTGAAAACCCTCCCTGATGTGGCGAAACATCGCTTGTTGAATTTATTCAATCGGTTTCTGGAGAATAATATTGTTCCAGATGATTGGAGACAAGTACGAGTTATAGCTATTCAAAAACCCGCGTCCGACTTCAATTCGTACCGCCCAATAGCAATGCTGTCTTGTATACGGAAATTGTTGGAGAAAATGATCTTGTTTCGCCTTGATCGATGGGTTGAAACGAATGGCCTGCTCTCAGATACACAATATGGGTTCCGCAGGGGCAAGGGAACGAATGATTGTCTTGCGTTGCTTTCTTCAGAAATTCAAATGGCTTACGCCGAAAAAAAACAAATGGCTTCAGTATTCTTGGACATAAAGGGGGCCTTCGATTCTGTTTCAATAGAGGTTTTGTCGGACAAATTACACTCTCGGGGTCTGCCGCCTCTATTGAATAATATGTTATATAACTTGCTTTGTGAGAAACATTTGAACTTTTCTCACGGAGATTCGGCAGTAAGTCGGGTCTCTTACATGGGCCTCCCCCAGGGCTCATGTTTAAGCCCCCTTTTGTACAACTTCTATGTAAGCGACATCGACAATTGCCTTACACAAATTTGCAGCCTAAGACAACTTGCAGATGATGGAGTGGTGTCTGTCGTAGGATCAAACGAATCCGACCTGCAAGGACCCTTACAAGATACTTTGAACAATTTTTCAACCTGGGCCATTGGGCTAGGGATCGAATTCTCCACGGAGAAAACAGAGATGGTGGTTTTTTCTAGGAAGCATAGACCAGCAAAACCAAAGCTTCAACTTTTGGGTAAACCGATCACTCATGCTATGTCATTCAAGTATCTTGGGGTCTGGTTCGACTCCAAATGTACTTGGGGGCCCATATTAGGTATCTGAGTAAAAAATGCCAACAAAGAATAAACTTTCTCCGTACAATTACCGGCACCTGGTGGGGAGCCCATCCCGAAGATCTTATAATGTTGTATCGAACAACTATTCTCTCAGTGATGGAGTATGGCAGTTTCTGTTTTCGATCAGCTGCCAAAACACACCTCATTAAACTCGAGCGAATTCAGTATCTTTGTCTCCGTATCGCGTTGGGATGTATGCCCTCAACGCATACCATGAGTCTCGAGGTTTTGGCAGGCCTACTCCCACTAAAAGATCGCTTCAATTTATTATCTCTTCGGTTCTTCATCCGGTGTAAGGTCATGAACCCATTGGTGATCGGAAATTTTGAGCAGCTGATCGAGCTAAATTTTCACTCCGGATTCATGAGTTCATATCATGAATTCATCTCCATGCAGGTTGATCCTTCTTCGTATATTCCCAACCGTGTTTGTTTCCCTGACTACATCAATTCCTCTGTGCATTTTGATCTGTCCATGAAGCAAGATATCCATGGATATTCAGATTACCAACGATCGAGGATCGCTCCAACGATCTTCGATGAAAAGTATGGGGGTATCAATTGTGATAATATGTACTTTACTGATGGGTCCTCTATGAATGAGTCCATAGGATTTGGAGTGTTCAACGTATTTTTTAGCACCTCACACAGTCTTCAGTATCCTTGCTCAGTATATATTGCTGAATTGGCAGCAATACACTGGGCGCTGGACAGCGTCGCCTCACGACCTGTTGAACACTATTACATTGTAACGGATAGTCTTAGCTCTGTCGAAGCTATCCGTTCAGTGAGGCCGGAAAAGCACTCGCCGTACTTCCTTGAGAGAATACGAGAAATTTTGAGTGCTTTATCCAGACGCTGTTATGTCATTACCTTTATCTGGGTCCCTTCACATTGCTCCATTCCGGGTAATGAGAGGGCTGACTCATTGACAAAGGTAGGTGCAATTTAAGGCGATATTTATCAGCGTCAAATCGCCTTCAATGAATTTTATTCTTTAGTCCGTAAAAATACCATCGCTAACTGGCAACGCAAGTGGAATGAAGATGAATTGGGTCGGTGGTTTCACTCGATTATCCCTAAGGTTAGCCTCAAACCGTGGTTCAAAAGTCTGGACTTGAGTCGGGACTTTATTCGCACCTTCTCCCGACTCATGTCCAATCACTGTTCGTTAGATGCACTACTCTTCCGTTTCAATCTTGCCAGCAGCAATCTCTGCGTTTGTGGCCAAGGTTATCACGACATCGAGCACATTGTTTGGTCGTGCGAGGTGTATCTGGTCGCCAGATCGAATTAAAAAAACTCCCTTCGGGCCCGAGGAAGACAGCCCAATGTGCCGGTGAGAGATGTGTTGGCTCGGTTAGACCTTGATTACATGTCCCATATATATGTTTTCCTTAAAGCTATAGATCTTCGTGTGTGATTGCCCCTACATCCTTATACCCTCCTTTCCTTCCTTTGCGGGTAATTCGTCCCCTTGCTATAAATAGTAGAATAAGTTGAAATGTAAATACACTATAGATATACGAATAGATTTATAAATTGAGTGTTCATCAACATTGTTACAATTTCCTTATATCCCATCCTTCTCCTAAAAATATGTCACCCTCCTAAACTCGAGTACACCGCGAGTAATCGGTTTTCCACCTTACTAACCATAGATGTAAGAAAATTGTTTATATATATAGTTTTAAAATTATATTTAAGAATTCGGCTCCTTTAAACTTAAGTAACTGAGCCTGTAAAAATAAACGAATTAAAAAAAATAAAAAATGAGGCAGTACTGGAGAAGATTCTTGGAATGTGGTGGGACACCAGAACCGACACATTTCGATACAAACTTTCCACTCAACGGAATCAAGACCTTCTATCCGGCAGTAAACATCCCACCAAGCGAGATGTACTACGTGTACTTATGTCAGTGTATGACCCTCTCGGTTTGATATCACATTACATGATATATCTGTAATGTGTATCTGTGTCTGCTCTTCCAAGAAATTTGGAGAACGGGATCATCATGGGATGACGAAATTGCCGAAAAGCAGCTGTTAAAATGGAAGAACTGGATACGGCTCCTACCGAAAGTTGAATCTGTGCGGATTCCACGTTGTTATCACCTGTCTCCCTCACGTGGCAAGCTTCGTACGGTCGAACTGCATACGTTCGTGGATGCCAGCGAACTCGGATACGCAGCAGTATGTTATTTTCGATTCATTGAAGGTGATAAAATCTCTTGTTCTCTAGTCAGATCGAAAAGCAGAGTTGCACCGATAAAGTTTATATCGATTCCACGACTTGAGCTCCAGGCGGCGGTCATTGGCGCTCGTTTAGCGAAAAGCATTGAAGAAGGTCATTCAATCAAGGTGGATCGGCGAGTATTTTGGACAGATGCCCGCGACGTAATCTGTTGGCTCAAGTCGGATCACCGGAAATACTCCCAGTTCGTTGCGTTTCGTGTTGGAGAGATTTTGGAAGCCACGAATATAGAAGAATGGAGGTGGATTCGTGGAAAAAACAACGAAAGCATCGACCAACGAAGAAACTGTAGAGGAGCTCCGGCCACGGCTCCGGCTCCGGCGGAAACGCTCATCACGTCCAGGTAGCCGATGATATCCTTCGACCGGAAGACTATTCTAACTGGACTCATTTACTGCGACTTACGGCTCTAGTACAGCGATTCCCAAACTACATCAAACGAAAACTAAAGAATGATGAACTTCTTCTAGGACCACTAACCAGCGAAGAACTACTAGCGGCAGGCAACTATCATTATAAGCGAGCTCAATGGAAGTGCTACCAGGATGAAATGTTGATGTTGTCGGCGGGTAGACTCAATTTACCGAAAACCAGTTCTCTGTATAAAGTTGGACCATATATCGATAGTGCGGGTGTCATGCGTATATGCAGTCGTATCGACATTTGCGACTTCACCAACGAGAATACGCAGTTCCCGATCGCACGACAACATCCACTAACTGAATTAGTGCTTCAGGACGCCCATGAAAAATATCACCACCAGTGCAATGAAACATTCGTCAATGAAGTCCGGAGAAAATTTAATATTCCTAGAGTACGTGTGGAATGTGACCGAGTTCGCAGAAAGTGTGTCCGGTGTAAAATCCGCCTAGCTAAACCTGATCCTCCTATGATGGCAAACCTCCCGAAAGAGCGACTAGCAGCCTTCGTTCGACCCTTCTCTTATGTAGGGGTTGATTATTTTGGCCCGTATCAGGTTAGCGTTGGTCGGCGTATGGAAAAGCGTTATGGAGTATTAATCACGTGCTTGACTACACGGGCAATCCATATCGAGTTAGCCCACTCTCTCTCAACGGATTCGTGCATAATGGCTCTCCGTAACTGCTTCTCCAGAGGGGGGACTCCTCTGCGAATTATGAGCGACCGAGGCACCAACTTCGTGGGAGCATCGAATGAACTTAAAGCGGCATTGGCTCAAGTTGAGAACAACAAACTGATGAGAGCGTTCACTACGACGTCTACTTCGTGGAGCTTCAATCCACCCGCGTCTCCACATATGGGCGGGATATGGGAGAGGATGATTCAAACAGTAAAAAAGATTCTAGAAGAAATCAAACCGAGACGACTACCAACCGATGAAATTCTTAAGAACCTCATGATCGAAATCGAAAACATCGTGAATAGCAGACCGTTGACTCATGTTCCCGTCGACAATGAATCGTCTTCCGCATTAACGCCGAACCACTTTTTGGTTGGGTCCTCGAATGGCTCCAAACCTCTAGTGCCATACGATGATAGTGCTTTAGTCATGCGGCAGTCCTGGAAAACGTCCCAGCTTCTCGCTTACTATTTTTGGAAACGCTGGGTCCTTAAGTACACTCCTCTAATCACTCGTAGAGCAAAGTGGTTCCACCCAGTGAAACCAATTGGGGTAGGAGACATCGTCATCGTCGTCGATTCCAACTTTCCGAGAAATTGTTGGCCCAAGGGTAGAGTAATCGCAGTCAAGGATTCGAAAGACGGCCAGGTTCGTTCGGCGACAGTTCAGACAGAGTCCGGAATTTACGAGAGACCAGCGGTGAAGCTGGCGGTGCTAGACATCGGGGCAAACAATAGTATGTCGGACCAGGGTCCAACTACTGGGGGGGACTGTTGCAAGCGCCCCTTGTCAGCAAGCGCACCTCTAAAATAAAACTTTGATGGCAAATACAATTACTCGGTGTATGAGAGATCAATCAGGAGATGGGGATTCATTTTGTTCCAAAGTTTGTTAGGAGTGAACGCATGGGCTTGAAGTCAATAATTTATACAGAGTATAATTTTTATACATACAAAAGTTTTTAAGACAGTAATATTTCCATCCTAATTTACCGATCGTTGATACAGTGAGTGGAGAAGAACTAGCTTCAAGATGAATTTATTTAATGAATTTATTATTTGTTAGCTTATAGGTTAAGTGCCTAGTTGTCTCCACATTGTGTGACTAAACTATTTTCTCACAATATACGGTAAATTTGTATATAATTAAGGAAAAATTAGAATGTAACTAATTTGTAACAATTCTCTGAAATAGTGTTTCGCTCAGATTCATTGAAGAATCGATTTAAGTGAATTTCGGGCTAAACGAGAAGAAGTTTACAAAACGTAAGTTAATATAAAAATAGTATAGATTTTGTGAAACTAAAATGGAAATATTACAGTAAATTTTAACGTAAATACAACATTCGTTGAAAATTTCGGAACCGATTGTTTTTCTTCGTTGCATAAGCAACAGTGTGTGTCAACTGCGAAAAAGATCGCTGTGTGTGACATCGGGCCAAAAGCTATGAAAGAGTTGGTTTTGACCACCTTTTTGTCCTTTCAAAGCTACAGATGGATGGACGTTAAAGTTGGAAGCCTCTTAAATACAAATAATCATACACAATTTTCGCCAGTTGTTGCTCTGCTTCCGTACGGATTATTCGCATTCAAATCGTTCGCTTCGGATCGCATGATCAAACATACACGATGCAAACTAAATGCAATGCGTGCATTGCCACTGGGGAAACAATTTGCGACATAAGGTCAGCTTTTCGATTGTTCCACGAGAGAAGGCGATTGAATCAATCATTTTTAGCTGCTTCTACAAAACCGCTTATCGCCCATTTTCGGCACAACCAAAAATTTCAACTAGAACGTAAACTCTGAAACCTTGTATGCTAAAATAATTTTTGAAGTAATAAACAGGCGAATTGAACAAAAATAAAAGCAGGCCAACATTGACAATGAGGACGTGTCATGGACATCTCTCACAATAGGTTTTTTTTCTACTGGCAGGATAAATCAATTGATGTTTGTGGTTGAATTCAATAATAAAATGTACCGTATGCACTTAAATAATTCAATAAAAAATCTACACAGAGAACATCATCGAAAAATATAGAATGTGAAATGAAAATCATTATTTATTCTACGCACGATATGAACATTTACATCAACAGTTGGGTCCATATTAACGAAGAAGTCAACTCACAATTTCAACGATGGGATATGCATTCATGTATATTTATCTCCCAATCCCCAAGTAGAAGACAAGCATTTGACAAAACCACTGGTTGATTTATGGGGATGGTGCTAAGCGTCTTATAAAAATTCCTCTCATGCCGCATTATGCCAACCACTCCCGGAAGCCCAGAAGTGCTTTATCGTTTCAATATATGCTCACTCGATTTCCTCTTTCGTTTTTCCAACCTACTTCCAGGATACAGACTATGACGGATTTCGCAGATTTCTTGACGCATTCCTGGATTGCGAGACGCCAGAAGAGCTCTCCAAGCATCTGTTCATATCATTTCTCAAGCCGGCTCTATATCAGGATCAGTACAGCCATGGGAAAGCACTCAGCCAGATGGCAGCAATCAGCAGTAATGCGGCCTGCGCTCCGGTGACATCCCACAATCGGGGTAGGTACGGTTTATTTTCGTAATTTCCAAACAAACAGAATGCAATATTTATCAAATTTCCCGGAATGATTCCAACGAAGTGAAAAGTCAAGCAAAAACATCACTGTGCCAGTGATTGGATGAAAACTTGTTATGTTTCTCTTTTTTTATTCGCCAGGGTCTATCCCGAACATAAACAACATAATCGACCTCCCCACGCCACAGCCTTCCCAGGAATCACAGCGTAACAGCTTTGTGGAGCGAATACATGGCATTACGGACAAACTCCAATCGCTGGGCCATCTGGGCCACGAGAGCAGCGAGAGCAGACAGGGCAAAAGCGGTTAGTATGGAGCGTAAACGTGCCCACAACTCGAATATCAATCCGCGCCAAGGTGCCAGGAGACTTCATAATCTAATTGGAAATGTCTTCCAGGAACAGTTCACCCGATGCTGACAGTGACACCGAGCCCGATGGGAGGCAGCACCTCGATCATGCAGGCTCCCTTCCGGCGGTCCACCGACTCAAGTCCTTCGCACAGCCACAGCCACAGCCACTCGCAGATGTCGCGAAACTCCTCCCGGAAGAGCAACAATTCCGTCAACTGCCGGATCGAAGGTACGAAATCAATCGGTCGGAAATGTGTGCACAAGCGTCTTCGTCCGTTATAGCCGGATGGGTGGCGGGATTGCCTTACGTAAGGATGTTCGCTCTTGCCGGGGATGGTGTGCTTCCTGGAGATGTTCGCTATTCGCAACCTTCGCGCTCTTATCGTGCATTTATCCCTCTCTCTACGAGCCTCGTCTATAGACGACATCAGGGTGATACTAGCACTTCGTAGGTTAAACTGTAATGCTCGTTTGAAGTTTGTTGCATGAACTTCGTTCACGCATAAATATGAGCAACTGCAGTTAGTGGTTTGAAAACTAGACTACACATCGTTAAACGATCATGATATTTTGACTATTTTCTCATCTGAGACTTCAGCCTATCTAAGTGTGAATATAGCATTCTGCAATAGTGCAATTCCAGATGAAATCGAACTAAAAATGCAGATTTTAAAAACATGTATTTTTGATTCGAACGAAACTTTGTTTTCCGTTTGGTTTGGAGGAAATAAAGGGGGTGTCACATCAAATTGCATCACGGAAAAAAACGCTGTAGAAATTCGCCCAGTAGACCGATCCTTTTGAAAATTTTAGACAGTAAAATAAAAACTATTAAACAACTTTTGACATTTTCTTTTTATTCATACTTCGAACCCAAGCCCGTATGCTCGCACCTTCCTCTGTACCCCGTCCATAAGGTTCTGTACAACGTCAGGTTGTAGTTTTTTTTGAACAGAAATCCATTTTCTCTTGAAGTCCGCCTCCGATTTGACAACTTTTGGGTTCTTCCGGAGGGCCTGCTTCATAATCGCTCCATATTTCTCTATTGGGCGAAGCTCCGGCGCGTTGGGCGGGTTCATTTCCTTTGGCACGAAGGTGACCCCGTTGGCTTCGTACCACTCCAACACGTCCTTTGAATAGTGGCACGAAGTGAGATCCGGCCAGAAGATGGTCGGGCCCTCGTGCTGCTTCAATAGTGGTAGTAAGCGCTTCTGTAGGCACTCCTTATGGTAAACCTGCCCGTTTACCGTGCCGGTCATCACGAAGGGGGCGCTCCGCTTTCCGCAAGAGCAGATCGCTTGCCACACCATGTACTTTTTGGCAAACTTGGATAGTTTCTGCTTGCGAATCTCCTCCGGAACGATGAATTTGTCCTCTGCGGAGAAGAACAACAGGCCCGGCAGCTGACGAAAGTCCGCTTTGACGTAGGTTTCGTCGTCCATTACCAGGCAATGCGGCTTCGTCAGCATTTCGGTGTACAGCTTCCGGGCTCGCGTCTTCCCCACCATGTTTTGCCTTTCGTCGCGGTTAGGAGCCTTCTGAACCTTGTATGTACGCAGGCCCTCCCGCTGCTTGGTCCGCTGGACGAATGAACTTGACAAATTCAGCTTATTGGCGACATCCCGGACAGAACTTCTCGGATCACGTCTAAGCTGCTTAACTACGCGCTTGTGATCTTTTTCACTGACGGAGCATCCATTTTTGCCGTTCTTCACCTTCCGGTCGATGGTTAGGTTCTCGAAGTATCGTTTTAGTACTCTGCTGACCGTGGATTGGACGATTCCCAGCACCTTACCGATGTCCCGATGTGACAACTCCGGATTCTCGAAATGAGTGCGCAGGATTAATTCACGACGCTCTTTTTCGTTCGACGACATTTTTCCAAATTTACGAAAAATTGACAGTGAAGCATGGCCAACGTGATCTATACACTCTTATCTGATTATAAGCGAAAGCTGAAGATATAATTCCTAAAAATTAAATTTCTACAGCGTTTTTTCCGTGATGCAATTTGATGTGACACACCCTTTATGAGTTTTCCACAGAATTTGGGAATTTTTTGACTCAAGTGTAACTTTTGAAAAGGGTGTATCGATTTTAGTAAGAGAAATCTTTGATAATTTATATCTAAAAAACTATGAGTCGTATCGAAATAGATTCTTAGAAAGAGTTAAAGAGTGTTGATGTCGAAATGTGAAAAATATATACACTGAGAAAAAAATTAGTATCCTTTTTTAATTTACAAAAAAAAATTAATTTGCAATATCTAAAATATCTATTTAAAAAATTTTAATTTTTTTATATAAATCTAGCTGACCCGACGAACTTCGTCCCGCTCAAAATAGATTTTTTGATTTAAATACTTTCAAACAACCACGTTCACGTAAGTGAACGTTGATGAGTCCAATCACTGAACTCTTCATTGATTGATTACCCTTTGACCCTTTACAATTTCCGTCTACTATAAATTGTCTAGTACTTCTACAAAAATTCGTCCTTATAATATAAAATTACTAGCTGACCCGGCAAACGTTGTTCTGCCATATAAATTACTTCTAGTGAATATTTTCACTGTTGAATAAAAAATAACTAATATATTGCAATACATGTACATACATGTATTGCAATACATGTGTAATCAAATGTTTCAACGATCTATACAATTAATTGATTATGATCGATGAAGGATAGATTCCACGTGGATATCGAGCAGAAACGTGAAAATTTGACCGTGTATTGCATTGGACCGTGGGAACTTCCCGAAACTGAGTGTGATGTGGAGATGGAGATGAGATCTATGATGTACAGATAAATGGAACGGATCGATCGGATCTCAGGATTCGTCTTTTGCATTCAGAAATCTGATCATTCGTGCTATGAAATGTAGCAACCTTGCCTCGGCGCGAAATAAACTTCAAAATAAGTAATCCGTATTCGTGGAGCAATTTAATCTATATCAGATTAGCAGACAATAATCTGGTACAGATTAAATTGCTAATTTTTAATTTGCCTCAATTTGGATGAAAATCATTACTCGATGTTGTTTAAATACTTAGAAAACCGAACTTAACGATTCTTCTATAAATCTTGTATACATCCAGCAACATGTTGGACGAAATACGTTTAATTTTGTAATAGAGCCCATTAAAGACTGCATTTCTTTTGTTTGAACACACGTGCTGTCGTTTGAACATAGGGTGTGTAGGAGTTACTCATGATAGCGTCTCGCTATCATTCCTCGAACCGCTTCTGTTGATTGTCTCATAGGAATCACAGTCGTTCGCTCTCTACCTTTGCGAATATGTTGACCATGGATTATTGATACAGCTCAAGACATCCTAGAATGACGTTGTCCTGACTGCGCCAATTCATCAAACGACACACATAAGAATCCATCGAGGGCACTCTTTTGTTTGTTTCGTCTCCTCCAACCACATAATATTAAAATATTAATTCAAAATGAGTAATGATGTTCCTAATAATTAAAGTAACTGTGGCGCATTGGATCTACACACGCGCTCTTCAATCGGTTTTTTATCAGGATTGACGACAATAGCGTGACTGTTATTTTGCATTCCGAGCATGGGTGTGATTAGAATAATTTCAATAATTCATTGTGCTCATCCAAAAAGGCTTCCAGCTTGCGAGCGATATTCCTAGTTTTAGTCGAATTGAGGTTACTTGCGTATGTGTAGGGTTAAATTCGATGAAGAGGACGAAGTGCCATCTGGCATTAAACAACGTAAATAAATTCGTCCTGTTTAAAAAACGAACGATGAATCAATTATTTGGTATCGTTTATATAAAAATACATATATCGCGATAAAAAAGGAGATGAGGGTGAAAATTGGTTATATATGGTTATAAGTTTTTTTTCAAGCCAAATTTATGAAAAAAAAATACGTAAACAAAGTTATTCAGATTTAAGTTATTCAGATTTTATTTGCATGGGACCACCCTAATCGGTATCAAATATAAAGTAATAGGTATCCTAGCGGTATCATATGCAGTTTACGATCTATTATCATGCCTACCAAGTTTTTTGAGTATAATATCATTAAAATCGGTCGAGCCGTTTCGGAGGAGTTTGATCAACATCGTGACACGAGAATTTTATATATAAGTTATATATAAGATTTTCAGACACAATTCTCGTTCAAGATTCTTCAAGCATTTGGAAATAACATGTTTCTCCATTGCATGGAATACATGTTTGATACAGAGAATATTACAAAATTAAGACAGCTCAAATCGGATCATTCCTTCCTCGGGTTTAGGACACACCAACACATTTGGTCTTTCATTTTTGTTTATATAGATAGAAGATATAGCAATGCGTAATTCCGTCTGAAAATCCTTTTCCACTTTCGAACAAAAATCAATTTCGTTAGCGCCAACATCAAATGGATTAACAAAGCTTAGCTAATTGTAGTATGGGAATTCAATTTTTCGAATTTTCCGAATTTCTCCGCTATATTGATCTACGGGAAAAGACGAATACAACGAAGTATAGATGACTCAAATTGAACCATTCCTTCCTCGGGTTTTGCGCTTACCAACACATTTGGCCTTCCATTTTTATTTATATAGATATAAGATATGGAAATGCGTTATTTCGTCTGAAAATCCATTGCCACTTACGAACAAAGATCAATTTCGATAGCGCAAATATCGAATGGACTAACAACGCTTATTATGATTTAATTTTCGAACATGTGGGAATTCAATTTTTCGAATTTACCGTCCTTCTTTCAGGATTTTCCGAAATTTTTCCGATTTTCTTCTCCACTATATAGATCTACGGGAAGAGACGAATACAACAAAATACAGGAGGCTCAAATCGGACCATCCCTTCTTCGGGTTTTCCGCTTACCAACAGCTATTGCCTTTCATTTTTATTTATATAGATAGATATAAGATATGGAAATGCGTTATTTCGCCTGAAAATCCATTTCCACTTACGAACAAAGATCAATTTCGATAGCGCAAACATCGAATGGACTAACAACGCTTATTATGATGTAATTTTCGAACATGTGGGAATTCAGTTTTCCGAATTTTCCGACATTCCTTCATAGTTTTCCGAAAATTTTCCGGTTTTTCTCTCCACTATATTGATCTACGGGAAGAGACGAATACAACAAAATACAGGAGGCTCAAATCGGACCATCCCTTCTTCGGGTTTTCCGCTTACCAACAGCTATTGCCTTTCATTTTTATTTATATAGATAGATATAAGATATGGAAATGCGTTATTTCGCCTGAAAATCCATTTCCACTTACGAACAAAGATCAATTTCGATAGCGCAAACATCGAATGGACTAACAACGCTTATTATGATGTAATTTTCAAACATGTGGGAATTCAGTTTTCCGAATTTTCCGACATTCCTTCATAGTTTTCCGAAAATTTTCCGGTTTTTCTCTCCACTATATTGATCTACGGGAAGAGACGAATACAACAAAATACAGGAGGCTAAAATCAGACCATACCTTCTTCGGGTTTTCCGCTTACCAACATATTTTGCATTACATTTTTATTTACATAGATAAAAGTCATTTAGAGAATTTTAAAAATGGGTACAAGATGGTAAAACTATTTTAGACGAACTTTGTGGAACAACGATTTTTTTATGAATTTTCGAAGCTTCGAAATTTTGTATGTTAACAATAGTTTTTGGTCACAAATTATGAATCTTGATGTGATTTAAAATAAAAAAAACTCTTTATCAATCTCCATCTAAATGCAACCATTCTCGAGATACTTGAAAAAAATATTTCTAATTTATTGTCTTTTTCAAGATTAATTGTTTTTTTTATTTTTTATATAAAATATAAGTAATGTAGAAAATTTTAAAAAATGAGTCCAAGATGGTAAAAATACTTTTGAAGAACTATGTGGAACATCGATTTTTTATGAATTTTCGAAACATGGAATTTTTGTATGTTAATAATCACTTTTAGGAATAAATTATGAATCCTAATGTAATTTAAAACAAAAAAGGCTCTATCTCAATCACCTTCTAAATGCAGCCATTCTCGAGATATTTAAAAAATATTTCTAAATTATTGTCTTTTTTATAGTAAATAGGTTCTTTAAATATGTTTATCTTGTTATACCGCCATAATCAAGAAATTTTTTGAATTTCCTTATAATTCTCAACAACTTTTCCAAATACATCATTATGGTGAAAATATATGTTTAGGAGTTTTAACCCACATGTCTTAAAATATTTTTCAACGTAACTTCTAAACGTATATTTTCACCATAATGATGTATTTGGAAAAATTGTTGAAAATTATAAGCAAATTCATAAAATTTCATGAACTTGCCGGTATTACACGACAAACATATTAAAAGAGCCTATTTACTATAAAAAAAACAATAATTTAGAAACATTTTTTTAAATATCTCGGGAATGGCTGCATTCATAAGGAAATTGATAAAGAGCTTTATTGTTTTAAATCACATTAGGATTCATAATTTGTACCTCAAAATGATTATAATTATACAAAAATTCCAAGTTTCAGGAATTCATAAAAATTCAATGTTCCACAAAGTTCGTCAAAAATAGTTTTACCATCTTGGACTCATTTTCTTAAATTTTTTACATGACTTCTATTTTATATGATTTTTTTTAAATACATATATAAATTTAAAAAAAATAATCTTCAAAAAGACAATAAATTAGAAATGTTTTTTTTTTTCAAATATCTCAAGAATGGCTGCATCTAAAAGGAGAATGATAAAGAGCTTTTTTATTTTAAATCACATCAGGATTCATAATTTGTGGCTAAAAATGATTGTTAACATACAAAAATTCCAAGTATCAAAAATTCATATAAATTCGATGTTCTACAAAGTTTGCCTAAAAAAAATTTTAACATCTTGGACTTTTAGATATTGCAAATTGAAGTTTTTTTTGTGAATAAAAAAAGAGTACTATTTTTTCTCAGTGTATATTTTTTTCACGTTTGAACATCAATACTCTTGTAGCGTTGCCCGAACGGTCTTGGCTTTCTTTCATACAACTAAAACACGACCAATCCTGTTAGCGTGCAACTCTCGACTGTTTTTTATTTTTCCGAAATTAATTCTATAAGCTAATTCTTCTACTTTCGAATTTCTGGGGAAGTGTTGGAGTTATCTTGCTATATCTGCCGATAAATAATTATGCGCCGAGTAATCAAAAAATGTCCCGTGTGTGTTGAACTGCCACGAACCAAGTGGAAACTTGAGATTTGTTTCACTCGCACAAAAATAACAAAATTGATGTCAGTAAAAAAATGTAGACTCGGTAACAACATAAGTTGAACAAAAATGTAATTAGAGAAGTGTTTGATTTTCGACAAGGGTGATGCACTTTTGGAACTTGACGACAAAGCGCAAGTGTGCTTTAATGAAATATGAAGAATGGTTTGGCGAGGTATTCTCCAATCATCTCTACATACATATTTGGAAAAATTAGGGTCGCTTCACTCTATAGCTCTTTCTAAGACACTATTTCGGTAGGACTCATTGTGTTTGAGATATAAATTATCAAAGTTATCTAATTATCTTACTAAAATCGATACGCCCTTTTCAAAAGTTTCACTTGAGTCAAAAAATTCCCAAATGCTGTGGAAAACTCATATTTCCTCCAACCCAAACGAAATACAAACATTCATTCGAATCAAATATACTCATGTTTTGTCATTTGTCGATTTCATTTGGAATTGCTCAATAAACTCCTTGCCCACGAGTTAATAACGAAAGCTGCGGAAGAGGTTACCGGGAAAGTGATTCATGAAGAGTGTTCAAAATGATAGGTAGCAAACGGGAATAGTGCCACATGAAAAGTTGATCAAACTCTTACTAAACTGACTGCAATTCCATAAACAACTCTCTTGCCTCAGATTTCGGAAACATTCCAACAAGACAAACAAGCACTAGCTGCTGCATTGCGAAACATATCTTGTGGTGCATTTATAACATCGTGATCCCCCTGCTGACACATGCATTTATCTTGGGCCAGATTTGACGTGAGCATCCAACATCTCTAAACAATTCCCCAAATAATACGTGCGCACCCGGTTTAACACGGACCCACACATACTTGAGGAAGGTTCACTGCCACCAACAGCACAAAAGCAAATATCAAAGAATTCCACCGACGTTCGCCCAGTGTATAAACGGACGTGTTGTCACGTCTGACAGCTTTTCACACACCCAGCTCACGCAAAACGGCTATATTTGATTCCACTCCCATCAACGGCCACCCACGCCAGCCGCCACCCATCTGTGCCTTTTTTTTGTAACAAACGACCCGCTTCGCCCCTGGTCATTCATTCATTCGTTGTGCACAGCATACCATACCAGCGCGAACCATCGGGGCCTGTCTTAACCAGCCTAGCAACGGATTTATCCACACGACAAAGCTTTTAATTGGAGCTGAAGGCATTCCAACGCAACCACCAGCCAATCCCTTGTCTTCAACCCCCCTCCCCCCCCACATACGGGGCGTTATCCGGAAATGATGCGAACCGCAGAGAAAAGTTTTATGGGCCCGTAGCTTGTGTGTATTCATTACACACCGAGCCGAGTCCTGACTTCCAGCAAAGTAATTCGATTCTACATCAAGCCTTTTCTGTTCTTTTTTTTCGGATGACGCTATGATATCATAGCGAAGAAATTTGTGCCAAAGTTTTCCCCAATCTGAATCTGAATCTTTATCTTTATCTTGTACAGATATTCGGTTACTTCCCCGAAAGCAGTCCTATCTGGATCCGCTGCAATTCAAAGTGCCCCTGAAGGACGTCGTCTGCTATCTCTCGTTGCTGGAAGCTGGTCGACCCGAGGATAAACTGGAATGTAAGTATTGGGAAATCGGTGCTTCGAGCTCGTCATTAGGGACTGGCGGAAATTTATGTTATGTGGAAATCTGCTATTGGAAATCTTTTGATCCGAATTCAATCGACCATTGAGTGAATATTTTCTTAGGAGCGAATCTTGTGGCTATATCAGAGTAATCATTATTTGTGAATTGGTTGCCTCGATCGTTGTTCGGAATACGTCTTACATTTACTTTATTCTTTTGATCGATGTAAACTTTTGCTAAAGGAGGGTCAGCTTAAGCACGGTTCATGAAGCCGTTTCTTCTCGATTTTACGAGGTAAAAAATAAACAAGCTCTTCAAAATTGAGGCATACAGAAACATTCACAAGAACAATTTCTTTCAGCTAAAATATATTATAATGTTTGTTGGAAATGGAAACTTGTCGTATGTCGTATCGGTGAAGTAAAAGCTGCTGCTTGTTGTCGGAAACATCGAAACAAATCGAGTAGAATTTTCATTAGACCATTCCTGCATGACGTGAAAACGTTTTGATTTACTAAAACAGGTTTTTCTCTCGTTTTCATGGATAAAGCATACGATTTCCAAAAAGTAAACGATGTCAATTAAAATTGTGAAATACTAATACTAATACTTTTGTGACGTGACAAAACATAACTTTTTGCGGTTTTCGACTGTTGGATTTTCAGTTCCGTTTCGAAACATACAAATGAACTTTGTTCTATGATTTAACAACAAAAAATTGAAAGTAGATTCCTGTATATTCGGTTTTTCAAAAAATTCGCAAGAACCTTGCAAAAATCGCCATGCATTTTGTGACGTGACAACATGCTCTGTCCGAAAAAACAGTCTCCACAAAGCGTTGTCACGTCACAAAATCAATATAGTGTATTAACTCTTTGCGGTCGTATTAAATTTGGGTATGGGTGTCGTACTGGTCGGAATTATTTTCCCCTGAAATAACAGTGATATATGCAAGGTTATGAAAAATAAACTTTTTTTTATTTTTTTGTGAACTATATATATATATATATATATATATATATATATATATATATATATATATATATATATATATATATGTATTAACTTAACAATGTGTTTCAATGTGATGTTTTTTTATATAAAATTATATTTTAGAATTCATCTTCGTGTGAATTCTTTCGAAACAGTCTCCAAAAGTAAATCATATGAAATATAATCAATACAAACTTTTTACGGATAATCCGTTGAATATGAGATACTTTTGCCATTGGTGCAATAAATGTGATTATTATTCGAAACGAGATTATTCAGATGACATAAGACACTTATGCAAACAATTATTCTGCTTTTTAAAAACAACTACTTCAACATAATTTAGGTAGTTATTCAAATAATGATTTCTGCGTTTTCGAAATGTTCAGAACTTTTCACTCCAGATAAACAAAGATTTTGTCGCTTGAGACACTTATGCGATTATTCAAATAAAATGAGACATTTATGCAAACAGTAATTCTGATATTTATGAACATGTAACACTCCAAAGTGTTACAATGGCTAAATTCTGCTGTTATGATTTTTGTCCCACATTCCTATGCATTCAACGCACTGTGCGTTGTCTTGTGTGGGTGACCACTTTGTTTGATATTGAGTACCGTTATCTATTACTCATAGGATCAACGTAAATTTGAACAGATTCACTAGACATCAAGCTTCGTTTAGGAAAAGCATAAACTGATACTTGGTTGAGTAAAATATGAAATTGGTTGGTTTGTTGCTGTGGTGGTAAAAAAAGGTATGGTGGCTGAGAGCAGACAGACGACCACAAAGAGTTAAACCTTTGCGGTCGTTCATGTGCTGTCAGCCACCAAAGCAATAAAATATTATTCCTATACCTTATGCAACTATACATCAGATCATTCTTTTCCTAAACGAATTTTTTTGTCTAGTGAACTAGTTCACGAATCAAAATGGTGCTCCTTTGAATAATACGGGGTTTTCCAACTTTAAATTCCGAAAGTAAATTGTAATAAAACACACTTAGAATTCGAATTTCGATGAAACTTTTATTTCAAATTAAAGTTTGGTTTATGCCATTATGTGTGAAACACAACATCATTCAAATGTCCACCTAGGGCTTCCTCGCACAACTTGATCCGGAACAGGTAATTTTCGATGACTTTTCGGCACATATGGGGCGGTATCTCGGTCATAGCTTCACGAATGTTGTCTTTCAAATGTTCAAGAGTTTGTGGAGAGTTGGCATAGACACGGTCATTCGCGTAACCCCACAAAAAAAAGTCTAGCGGGTTCAAATCGCATGATCTGGACGGCCAATTGGCATCACCAAAACGCGAAATTATGCGTCCCTCAAATTTCGTTCGCAATATGGCCATGTTCGGTCGTGTTGTGTGGCACGTGGTGCCGTTCTGCTGAAACCACATGTCATCCGTATCCATATCTTCAATTTGTGGCAAAAAAAATCGGTTAACATGCGGCCATAGCACTCACCATTCACAGTTACCGTCTCGCCGTCCTCATTTCCAAAGAAATACGGCCCGATGACTCCACCAGACCATAATGCGCATCAAACAGTGACTTTTGGCGGATGCAATGGCCTCTCAACAATCACGTGTGGATTTTCTGAGCCCCATATACGGAAATTTTGGGTGTTCACATAGCCACCGAGCTCGAAATGTGCCTCATCGCTGAAGAAAATTTGATGCGAAAATTCAGCATTTTGCTGCTGTTGTTCGTTCACCCAATCCACGTATGCCCGACGCATTCCATGATCACCACGCTCTAATTTTTGTACCAGTTGGACTTTATATGGATGTAGGTAAGTCCAAATGAAAAATTCGCCACAATGATGTGTTTGACAAGCCCAATTGCTGAGCACGCCGTGGAATCGAAACATTCGGGTCATCCTCCACACTGGCAGCAACAGCAGCAATATTTTCGGCCGAACGCACATTACGATGATGCACAGGTTTCACAATATCCGCTATGGATCCAGTTTGTTCGAATTTACGCACTACATTAGCGATTGTGTGCTCTGTAGGCCGTCCATGACGACCAAAATCCGTCCGTAATGCTCGAAAAACATTTGCCGGTTTTTCATCTTTTTATAGTATAATTTAACAAAATTAACACGTTGTGCGATGCTAAAACGATCCATATTGTAAAATGGTAGACATCCAACTAACGATATGATGCTTTGGTTGACAGCTATTTCAAACGGTTGTCAGCGCAGGGCTGTATACTTTCGGAAGCCCGAAATGGAAAACCCTGTAGATAACGGGGTTCAGTATAAACAACAGTTGTCGCCCATGCTTGAGGAAAGGTTTGATGGAAAAATCCACGTATCGCGGTACCGCGTAGATGTAAAGAACATTGTTCTGTATTTTCAAACAGAAAGATAAATGGCGGAAGACGCCAAACTAACCATCTTTTTTTATACATGCGAAAACCTGGACTGTTTCGAGATACACTAAGGAGAATTAAAGCATGCATTTTTTATATGAGAACAACACATCAAAACACATTGTTTAGTAAATACGTGTCTGAAGTTTACAAAAAAAATTTATCTTTTATAATCTCACAAGTTATACATATATTGCATATGATCTCACAAAGTTATACAGGGTGTATAAGTGTATAAAAATTGACGCAGAAAATAATATCTTGCATTTTCATTTTTTAACACATTTTTTAAGCGTATTCGAACTTATTGAACAACCTGTACTTGAAAATAATTCCGACCAGTACGACACCTACGTCGACCGCACAGGGTTAAATATGAATTTCACCGTACTGTAGCATGATGTATACTGTTTTTTATGTTAGTTTCGCTGACCCGACGAACTTCGTCCCGCCCAAAATAGATTTTTTTATTTGAATACTTTCAAACATCCACGTTTTCTTACTAAGTGAACGTTAGTGAGTCCAATCACTGAACTCTTGATTGATTGATTACCCTTTGACCCTTTACAATTTCCTTTTACTATAAATTGTCTACTACTTCTACAAAAATTAATCCTTATAATATAAAATTATTTTCAGACACAATTCTCGTTCAAGATTCTTCAAGCATTTGGAAATAACATGTTTCTCCATTGCATGGAATACATGTTTGATACAGAGAATATTACAAAATAAAGACAGCTCAAATCGAACCATTCCTTCCTCGGGTTTAGGGCACACCAACACATATGGCCTTCCATTTTTGTTTATATAGATAGAAGATATAGCAATGCGTTATTCCGTCTGAAAATCCATTTCCACTTTCGAACAAAAATCAATTTCGTTAGCGCCAACATCAAATGGACTAACAACGCTTAGCTAATTGTAGAACATATGGGAATTCAAATTTCCGAATTTCCCGACCTTCCTTCAGGATTTTTCGATTTTTCCCTCCGCTATATTGATCTACGGGAAGAGACAAATGCAGCAAAATACAGAAGGCTAAAAGCGAAATCTCTTCTTTGGGTTCTCCGCTTACCAACAGATTTTTCCTCACATTTTTATTTATATAGATTAACCTGAATACTTCCAACTTTCCTCTGAGGTCTCCCCTTCCCCTTCAAAAAGTCCAACCTATGGAGGAAGGTGGTCATAACCCGTCCGGTGATGCTCCTTGTATCTCGGGAACGTTGCTTCCTACCGAATATTCAGTAGTATCAAATGAAAGGTGTCACAACGTGTTTTTTTTTTTGCTCTAATTTTGCCTTTTTATTGCTTCAAAAACAGAACAGAAATATTTTTTACTTGTATGAAAAATGAATTCAATGTTTTTTTAGATTGCGAAACATTACTAAACAAGGAATTTTCATTGCTTATGGTTCATCAGAATAAGCTATATAAATTATATTTACCTGTTACCTGTAGTACACGACATGTTGTTATTTGGAAAAGTCGAGGTGGTCCTGAACCGACCTCCAAAAGTGGTTCGAAACAAACCCCCTGTTTTTACTTTGAAATTATTGAGCACGTTCATTCTGACGCTTGCCATCAATGACTCGCACAATTCTGGCTCATCGTGCGGCGCTCACTACCGGGAGAACGCATTTGATTTTGCTATCAGAAACATTTGATTTACTCTATGTATGCATCTGTGTGTGCATGCGCACGTATCTGTGCAAAAACGTGTGAAGTCATCATCTTCGATTCCAAAATGGCATCGGAATACGATATTCGACTTCCGCTGCACCCAGCATCCAGAAATCGTCAAGGCTGGACGAGTGCGATGGGCAGGGCATGTTGCAAGATTGTCGGACAGCAGCCCTGCAAAGATGGTGTTCGCATCGAATCCGGTAGGAACAAGAAGAAGAGGAGCCCAACGAGCGAGGTGGTTGGACCAGGTGGAGCAGGACTTGGCGAGAATCGGTGCAGCCGGGAGTTGGAGAACTGCAGTCATAGATCGAGTTTATTGGCGAAAATTGTGAAGAAAATCTAATCTCTCAAGAACCATCATAAATAAATAAAAAATCTAATACCCAAAACGTAAAAATTTTCCATATTAGCAAACTTGAAGTCGAAATAAGATTGTATATTGTATATTGTATATTCTATATATATACACCTATATTCTAGAGTCTACGTTCATCTATTGTTGACAAATCATGGAACAAAGTTCATTTATATGTTTTGAAACAGAACTCTAATTACTTGAATAAATCATTAATGTTCAACAGCCATAAACAAAGTTGTTTCAATCTTTTCAGTATTCCGGTCAATACTACGTGAAAGTAGGTAACTAGTAGACCATGTTACCTTTTCAGTATCGTTGATTTATTTTTCGGAAAAACAAAAAATGACTTTTGTTCTTGAATGGGTACTTTTAGGGTATGATATAAATAAATCCGCTTCATGGTTTATTTTAAAAAATAATAAAACCAAATAATTGATAGTCAATATGACCCCTTTGTCCTCGATAACCAACTAATAATGCTTTGGCATACTCTTCACAGGGTTCCGAAGGTGTTGGGGGTCCAGCTCGTCCAAAGCCTTCTTCTTCGCAGCAATATAGTTTTGATTGTTCGTACCGTCAGTTTTGCCTTGTTGTTCAAAATCGCCCATAAATTCTTAATAGGATTCAAGTCGGGGCTTTGGGGCGGCCACACCATTGGTTTGGTACGGGCCGATCGGAAGAATGCTGCTGTTTTCTTCGCAGTATGCTTCGGGTCATTATCTTGCTGGAAAGTATAGTTATCCTCCAGTTTATCCTCATTATCAGCATTGATTCTTCCAGGTTCTCGTACAAAATGTCGATGTAAAAATCGGCATAATATCCCACCACAGCCCACGAGATACAGCCTCACAACATGATGCTTCCACCACCGTGCTTCATAGTCGATTGTAGATGCCGATCTTGGAAGTCTTCGTCGTTCTCCCGCCACACTCGGAGTCGCCTTTTCTTGTTAAACAACTTGAACTTCAACTCGTCCGATCAAATAACGTGATTCCAGAACTTCAGCGGCTTTTTGACATGATTTCTTGCAAACTTAAATCATTTTTGATTGACATTGCTGATCATCGGTCGCTTTTTGGCGAAGTAGCTCTTCAGGTCCCATTCCACCAAGCCTCATCGAATGGCGCGATTAGAAAGGTGCAGATCCAACCTTTCTTTAATCGCCCGAGTGGATTTTTCCTCACATCCCGTTCTGCTTTCCAAACATTTTCCGCAAGCTTCCTCAGCGTCAAACACATGTCACTACGCAAGAAGTGTTGACGAAATTTATGTTTGTGTTTGATGTAAACAACCAGCTGTCAAAACCGATGGGTGGATAGATGAAGAAAACACGGTGAAACAAATTTACGCAAGTGGATTCCATTATGTCATACCCTAAAAGTATCCATTTAGAAACAAAATTATTTTTTTGTTTTTTTTTCTAAAAAATAAATCAATGATACTGAAATGGCAAAATGGTCTACTAATTACCTAATTTCACGTAGTCTTGACTGGAATACCGAAATTTTTAAAATAACTTTTAATATTAGTATACTTTGATTTCAAATAGGGGTGAATACGCCAATCAGTGAACAAATCTTCCTTAAATTCTACGTTTATTAAGCTTTCAGCCTTTCAGTCTAAATAGAACCACACTCACAATACAATTTTCTTTCTCGTCTATCTTGCATTTGAAAGTAAGAATGGTTTGTAAGATCCCCATCCCCATTATAAAATATCCCACCAAAAATCCAGATCGATAGAAAATTATATATGTTTGATAGTATATGGGTATCAAATAAACTCACAAATAAAATATATAAAGCATTGTAACGCTCACATATACAGTTTCAAGAAAATCGACTTAATGTGTTCATAAATACTGCTGATGGCTGACAAAACAAATATCAAAACGAGCTGAACAACGATTTTCAAGTACCATCTCACTGTCAATTCTGAGCTAAATGGGTTTCGAACAACGTCCATGGTCGTTAAACCCTTTGCGGTCGTATTAAATTTGGGCATGGGTGTCGTACTGGTCGGAATTATTTTTCCTTGAAAAAGCAATGATAAATACAAAATTATGAAAAATAAACATTGTGTTTATTTTTTTCTAAACTATGTATATCTGTTAACTTAACAATGTGTTTTGATGTGGTGTTTTGACGTAGGACTACGTCTTTCATTTCTATACCGGGGTGTAAAACCAAAGTTTCGAGAACGAAAGCGTTACGCTGGAGACCGAGATTTTGAGCGTTAATAGCTCTTAAACAACTGAACGAAATGGTATGATAAACACTTCATTTGAAAGATAAAATGTCTACGCGTCATATACTTGTAACTTTTTCATCCAAAAACTTGTTTCAATAGTCTTAAAATTGCTTTCAAAACAGGCTATTGAAATCACCAATCGGTATATAAGCGAGCGCCGCTCGTAAACCCACTCAGTTATGATTGAACAGCGATTGGAGCATGTTGTCGCTGTTGTTGTGAAGCTAATTTCGTTTATCATGAAAACGCTGATGAACGGTGTCACCAAGAGCCTGTTTGTGCACCTAAGGCCAAAAGGGAATCCATCAGGAGGAGAGTGATGCCACGGTTTCGCTTGAAACATCGGAGCCGCCGCCACACACACATACACACACACACATACACGCGCGGAATTCTCGTTGCTATCATCGTTGCTGAAAAATAATCTGCCAGTTCCCCTGGGAATTGAAAAATACATTCATGCGAAAGAGTTTATTTTAATGTTTTCTATCCATATAACACTGCAACCAAATACATTTGGTTTTGTTATTTTTCAATCAATCGCAATTAACAGGAAAGCTTCTGAATAATTTTTTTCCCCATCAGTGGAAATTATCGTATCCAATATTGGATGCATAACATGAAAAACGGAAAATGTTTCACATCGCGAAAATCAAGTCATTTTCGAGCGATTATTTGCTTTCTACTCATATAATGCTGCGACCAAATACATTTCGTTTTGGATTTTTTCAATCAAGTGCGATCAATGTAAGACCACGTCTTTCGGCAATTTATTAGAGGTGCAATGAATCTTTAGGAATTCCCGCTCTACGCGCACTGGCAAACAATGTTTACTCAACAATTTCTCAAACGAGAAATGGGTGTTGTGAGAAAGGATTAGCGAACGCGAAAACGACAAACGGGAGAAAGATACGTTTGGAGGTTGAAGGAAATTGGCAGAAAACTTCTTCATTCTATCATTCAAATAATGTGATTCATACCACATCGTTTTGCCAGAAAGAGATTATTAATGTTCAAAGGAGGAATCGAGTCCTCCGAGGAAATTACCCAGCGCAAATTAGAGTCGACTATCGATTGCGGCAATCGTACACAAATAATTTTATAATGCAGTTTCACCAAAGTGATTTCTTCGGATATATTCACTACATCATGTCATGTATTTCATATTCTTCATTAAGAAATCCATATCCATGGCACCTATCGGTAACGAATTATTATCGAAACCACGATTTTCGCTAAATGCTCCTTTCAGTTCGGCCTGTAAAAAACTTTTCTGTACTCTAATCCATCAAATTTGGAGCCCTGAAAAGGGCCGTTGATTATATGCTAAGCTAATATAGCACGCTCTCCTCGGATACGATGGGCCAGCTGGATGTCCTTGGGCATGATGTGACGCGTTTCGCATGGATAGCACACAAATTGGTATCTTCGAATAAGCCTCCTGCAGCGTCATAGCCGCGGAACTTTGGAAGCGCAAGTCGGTTTTGAAGTCCTGAGCAATTCCACGATCCAAATGCTGCAAAGGTAGCTTGCGGATCAGCAATTCGGTCGACTTCTGATAGCGATGAATTTCACGCAAAGTTCCCGGTCGATAGCGATGTGGCTTCTCCACCTATCCTGCTACTGGTGCGCTAATCCGAGCTGACTTCGTGTGCCTTACCACCGAATGACTAACGAGCTGTCTGCGAAAGACTAACGAGCTCGAGTCCTCACGGTGCGAGAGTAGAGTAAGAAATGAACGAAAGCAAAGGAAGCGTCATTTTATAAACCATAAAAGTATAGAATCTAAATCCCACCCTTATTATATTCGTGAGTATACAGTAAGCTTATATAATAAAGAGGGTGGGGTTTACATTCGATTCTTTTATGTTTTATAAAATGACATTTCCCTTGCTTTCGTTCATTTCTTACTCTACTCTCGCACCGTGAGGACTTGTTTCATCGGGACTAAGCAGACAGCTCGTTAGTCCTTCGGCGGTAAGGCACCACGAAAGCAGCTCGGATAAGCGCACCAGCCGCAGGAAGCGTGAAGAAGCCACATCGCTATCGACCGGGAACTTCGCATGAAATTCGTCGCTATCAGAAGTCGATCGAATTGCTGATCCGCAAGCTACCTTTGCAGCATTTGGTTCGTGGAATTGCTCAGGACTTCAAAACCGACTTGCGCTTCCAAAGTTCCTCGGTTATGACGCTGCAGGAGGCTTATTCGAAGATACCAATTTGTGTGCTATCCATGCAAAACGCGTCACATCATGCCCAAGGACATCCAGCTGGCCCATCGTATCCGAGGAGAGCGTGCTATATTAGCTTAGCATATAATCAACAGCCCTTTTCAGGGCTCCAAATTTGATGGATTAGAGTTCAGAAAAGTTTTTTACAGGCCGAACTGAAAGGAGCATTTAGCGAAAATCGTGGTGTCGATGATAATTCGATACCGATAGGTGCCATTGATATGGATTTGATAGTGAAGAATATGAAATACATGACATGATGTAGTGAATATATCCCCATATCGAAGAAATCACTTTGATGAAACTGTTTACCGTTTGTCGTTTTTAAGTGTTGGGAAAGGGCATTATTTTTGCTGAGTAAATTCCAAGAAAAAATCCATTCCTTCTTTAAGCGTGATTCATTCTGCTTCGGATCAACGGAACAGTGATAATCATTTCATACAAAAGATTTATTGAGTCGGAAAATTGTTTCAATAGCTTAATGATAGCTTCGAAAACAGGTTATAAAATGACGCTTCCTTTGCTTTCGTTCATTTCTTACTCTACTCTCGCACCGTGACGACTCGTTTGTTTGGGACCAAGCAGATAGCAGGTTAGTCTTTCAGTGGTAAGGCACACGAAAGCAGCTCGGATAAGCGCACCAGCCGCAGGATTGGTGAAGAAGCCACATCGCTATCGACCGGGAACTTTGCGTGAAATTCATCGCTATCGGAAGTCGACCGAATTGCTGATCCGCAAGCTACCTTTGCAGCATTTGGATCGTGGAATTGCTCAGGACTTCAAAACCGACTTGCGCTTCCAAAGTTCCGCGGTTATGACGCTGCAGGAGGCTTATTCGAAGATACAAATTTGTGTGCTATCCACGTAAAACGCGTCACATCATGCCCAAGGACATTCAGCTGGCCCGTCGAATCCAAGGAGAGGGTGCTATATTAGCTTAGCATATAATCAACGGCCCTTTTCAGGGCTCCAAATTTGATGGATTAGAGTTCAGAAAAGTTTTTTGCAGGACAAACTGAAACGAGAATTTTCGTTTGGATGCCATACAGCATCGAGAAAATTCCGGAAAGATCTAATCGTTGCTGAAAAATAATCTGCCAGTTCCCTGGGAATTGAAGAATACATCCATGCGAAAGAGTTTATTTTAATGTTTTCTAATTATATGGCGAACACAGCGACCAAATACATTTGATTTCGTAATGTTTCAATCAAGTGTAATTAACTGGAAAGCTTCTGAAGATTATTCTTTCCCATCAGTAGGATATTTTCGTATCCAATAATGGATGCATAACATGAAAAACGGAAAATGTTTCGTATCACCAAAATTATATAATTTTCAATCGATTATTGCTCAGTCGCCGAAATTTTCATACTCAGAGAGTTCATTCTCCTCTAGTTTGCCTTCCAAATTGCCATCGTAAACCACACCTTCTCTCGATTCAATCACGCACGAAAAGCATACTGAAATGATATTCTGGTGGTGAAACCCATTCATTTTTCGTGAGGCGTCGTGCACAAATTACGTAACGCGATAAGGGGGGAGGGGTTAGATGTTGCGTGACGAAAGGGGGGGGAGGTTCAAAATCCGGATTTTTGCGTTAGGTAATTTGTGCACGACGCCTGAGGACATCGACAAGACAACATCGTTACTGAACGAGCTGAACGGCGAGGGATCGAGGTATTCATTACCTGGCTTGACCTGACCTGAAATGCAATCAGTTTGTTTTAACTGTGAGGGAGCGAAGAAAAGCCGATCGATCAGAAGGAGAAGAGAAGGTGACCAAGAGAGTATCAGCATCGGAATACGGTTCCTCGGGAAGACATAGAAGCAGCCGCCACACACACACACATACACGCGCGCAACTCTTTTCGTTTGCTGGTTATCGAGAGGAAACCTGGAAAGAAATGATCGCTGCTGAAAAATAATCTGCCAGTTCCCCTTGGAATTGAAAATTACATTCAAGCGAGTTTATTTTAATGTTTTCTATCCATATAATACTGCGACCACATACATTTGGTTTTGTGATTTGTCAATCAAGTGCAGTTAACAGGAAAGCTTCTGAAGATTATTCTTCAGAACAAGGTTTTTTGTATCCAATATTGGATGCATAAAACCTTGAGTCTTCAAAGTAACACTCTCGTTTTTGAAGTCACCCAAATATTTATTTATTCATTCATTCAGGATGGATTTAGATTCAACTTCAAACAAATGATCTCTAAATCAACGATAGTCCTACGTCACCCTTGCGGTTATACCATATATATAACCCACTTCCTGTTTTTATATAAAAATTATATTTTATAATTCGTCTTCGTGTGAAATCTTTCGAAACCCTCTACAAGAGTAAATCAAAATTTTTACATTAGATTATTCAGATTACATAACACAGTTATACAAACAATTATTTTGCTCTTTAAAAAAAAACTACTTCAACATAATTTGAACCAGTAGTTATTCAAATAATGATTTCTGTGGTCCAAGATTATCAGAACTTTTCGTTTTAGAAAAACAAAGATTTTGTCGCTTGAGATACTTATGCGATTCTTCAAATAACATGAGACACTTATGCAAACAGTAGTTCTGATACTTATGAACAATCTTTTCCGTCACAGCGAAGTGTTACAATGGCTAAATTCTGCTGTTATGATTTTTGTCCCACATCCCTATGCACTCAACACACTGTGCGTTGTCTTGTGTGGGTGACTACTTTGTTTGATACGTAGTGCGTAGTATACATTCCTTCCGACCGCAGTCGTGACGTAGGGGCTTATGATTCCCATTTAGCTTGTGTGCGCGAGTTGTATGACCGTGCGTCTTCTGATGACACAATCCTAATATGTGGTGACTATAATCAGCCTCATATTGCGTGGGAACTGCATGCCGATTCTGTTGTTGACCTGAACCCCTCGTTGACTACCGCTGCGAGTGCTGCTCTATTAGATAGAGTCACCTTTCTCGATCTCCAGCAACGCAACTTCATTCCCAATTTTCGTGGCCGCACATTCGATCTGGTTTTCTGCGTACCCGACATTAACATAGCTATTAGCGAATCCGTATCGCCACTGTTACCGGTGGATCTGCACCATCCACCATTAGAACTGTCGTTATCAGCCACAGGTGGAGTAGTGTCGGCTGCTGAGGATCGTAACGAAGCCGAAAAACCATTAAATTACTCTAAAATTGATTTCGCTGCATTCAATGAGTTTCTGTGTAGCTGCGATTGGAGTGTTCTTGGTCAGGACGTTAACAACATGGCGACGCGCTTTTGCGAAATTGTCTGTAGCTGGCTAGTAACAAATACTCCCAAAAAAAAACTCAGATGTCTCCAGCATGGAGTACTCCACTCCTACGTGTTCTAAGGCGCGACAAAAATTCCGTCGTCGACGAACTTTTGAAACAAAACACAACTTTCAACTCGCTAGCAATGCATACCGCAGTCTTAACGCAACTCTCTACAAATCATACGTACTTCGTGTCCAGACGAACTTGCGCAGGAATCCAAGAAGTTTCTGGAAGTTTGTAAACTCCAAGCGGAAAACTGCAGATATCCTGTCTAAGGTATTCTTGGGAGATCGAGAGTCGTCCTCTGTTCCTGAAACGTGTGATTTGTTCTCAAAACACTTTGCTTCAGTGTTTGTAGCCGATGCAGCCACCCCGTCCGAAGCCAAATGTGCTACAGCTAATGTTCCGCAGGCTTTAATAAACTTGCGGTCATTCACTGTTACTCCACAGATGATTGAGAGAAGCGTAAAAAAGTTGAAACGGTCAACAGTTCCTGGCCCAGATGGCATTCCAGCAATAGTTTTCTGTCGCTGTGCATCAGCTTCGGCTTTGCCACTCTCCCGTATCTGCACAGCTTCGCTGGATCAAGGAATCTTCCCAGATGTGTGGAAGCACTCCTATATGTTTCCCGTCTTCAAAAAAGGAGACAAGTGCAACGTGATCAACTATCGCGGGATAACCAGCCTTTCTGCCGCATCTAAGCTATTTGAGATGATCGTGAACGATGTGGTCTTCTTCGAAGTGAAGAGTTATATCTCACCAATACAACATGGTTTTATGCCAGGACGCTCGGTTAGCACAAATCTTCTAGAGTTCTCATCGTTTTGTGTCAACCGCCTTGAAGAACGAGCTCAAGTTGATGCTATTTATACCGACATAAAAGCCGCTTTCGACCGAATTGACTACCGCATCCTGTTGAGTAAACTATCTCGTCTTGGTGCTTTTGAAGGATTCATCTACTGGCTGCGGTCATACCTTTCTGGAAGGACGCTCCTTGTTAAGCTCCAGTCTCACACTTCATATCCGTTTGCTGTTTGTTCGGGAGTTCCACAAGGCAGCAATCTAGGGCCACTGCTGTTTGCGATATTTTACAACGACGTGTCGCTTATTCTCGCATCCGGCGGTGTATCGATCTACGCAGACGATTTGAAGATCTATCTGGCTATCAAAACTCTTGAGGATTGCCTTCGGTTGCAGAGCTTGCTTGACCAGTTCGAATGCTGGTGCCGGCTGAACAAACTTACCATCAGCATTACTAAGTGTGTGATCATGAGTGTTTATCGAAAAAGACAGCCAATTATATTTGAGTACATGATTGATGATATCATCTTGGAGAGAGTAAGTCAGGTCAACGACGTGGGTGTAGCACTCGACTCTAAACTCACCTTCGACGCACACCGCTCTGCGCTGATCACTAAAGCTAATCGTCAGCTTGGGTTCATTTCAAGAATATCTAGGGACTTCACCGATCCTTACTGCCTGAAGTCACTCTACTGTTCTCTTGTAAGGCCAATTCTTGAAACCGCATCGGTAGTTTGGAACCCTTACCAACACATGTGGAGCTTCAGGATTGAACGAATCCAGAAACGCTTCATCCGTAGAGCGCTCAGGCATCTACCTTGGCGTGATCCACGGAATCTGCTGCCATATATAGCTAGATGTCGATTACTGAATCTGGATACTCTTGAACGTCGTAGGCGTATTCAACAAGCCACTTTCGTTGCCAAACTAATTTGTGGTGAATTAGATGCACCTAACTTGCTAGAGATGGTTAACTTTCGCGCTCCCAGCCGAATCCTACGCTCCTCGTATTTGCTGCAACCGTTCCCGCATCGTTCAACGTTTGGTCAGCATGAACCGATAACGGGAATGATAAGGACATTTTCATTAGAAGAACATTTTTTTTATTTCGGAGAACCATCACAACGCTTCAGAAACAGGATCGAGAATTCTAATGTGCTTAATGTCATGTATTAATGTGTTTTTAACTAGTTATAAGTATTTTATTTCATTAAGACGATGTTGTCAGATGAATTTAAATTCAAACAAATAAACAAATACTGAGTACCGTTATCTATTACTCAGGTTCACTAGACATCAAGCTTCGTTTAGCAAACGCATGAATTGATACTTAGTGCACCCGTGGCCGAGTGGTTAGCGTCTCACATTGACATGCCGGGTGTTCGGGTTCGATTCCCGTTCTGGCCGGGGGATTTTTCGTCAAAGAAATTTCCATCGACTTGCACTGTGGTCACGCGTATTCTAGAGCTTGCCCCTCGGAATACATTCAAGGCGTGTTATTTGGATTAAGAAATTTTAACTAAATATTAATAAATGACGCTAGTTAATGCATACGTTAAGACAGCAAAAGTTCCATAGGAAACGTTAACGCCATTCAATATAATATAAATATAAATTGATACTTGGTTGAGTAAAATATAAGATTGGCATGGTTTCTTACTGTGGTGGCTGACAGCAGACAAATTACCACAAAGAGTTTAAAAAATGCTCGCGTACTCCTCGTTGGTGATACTCCTTGGACAAAGTATTTGTTGGAAGATAAAACTTTTAAATGGACGAAACTAATTCATTCAGATGCCGTTGCTTATTATACGTCTTGAAGTCAAAAAGGTAAACCACAAACGGGACCATTCTAGACAGAAAGTACTCCGAAATAAAAATAAATCTCTTTCTTGTACCGTGCAAATAGCCTTACTGCGCTGTTTGGGTATCCAACCATCTCAAACTGCTGTCTTTTCTATCCACTATCTCTCATCCAGTCATGTTCCGGCTGTACGACACCGATGGCAACGGCGTGTTGGACACCACCGAAACGGACGCAATCGTAAATCAGATGATGTCGGTCGCGGAATACCTCGGCTGGGACGTAACGGAACTGAGGCCGGTAAGTCAAACTAAAGTATGTGGATCTTCGTGCTGGGAAACAAGGTTCGCCTGGAATGGGAAGGACACGCGAGCCGAATGTGCTGTGCTGTATGAAACGTATCGCGCCCACACTCGGAAACTTGGCTAATGGCCGTTTTTTTTATCTTCCTTTTCTAATTAAGTTGTTTGTTCTCCATTCGCCCCCAGCTTCGGATGTGAGCAGGGCATTACCGAAAATGTGTGTGCATTCACCTATTTCTCTCTCCGGTTTCAGATCCTGCAAGATATGATGACAGAAATCGATTACGACGGTGATGGATGTGTTTCGCTGGAAGAGTGGCAACGAGGCGGACTAACCACTATCCCACTATTGGTGCTGTTAGGTAATGTATATAGGACGAATAGCATATTGGATATTTATGTTTGCTGGTGACTCCATCCACAATGGTCAATCATTTGGGATTGTTAAAACATCACGCATTGTACACCCTCCGATCCGAACGAAAGCGATACATACATTTTGTTTTGTTCCCGTCCCAACTTAATGTTTGAATCCTCTCAGCACTGTAATCCGCAAGAACTCATGTGCTCAATATTTGTCGAAGCCCGAAACGATTCTGGCCATCTTAGCTTTGAAAAGTTTACGCCACATTTATCCCTTCGAAAATCCTATAACGTTGGTTTTCAATTAAAGTTCTAATAGCACACAAAATGAATTGCTGTCATGCCTTGATAGATGCCAATACCTCGGAAGATTGACATTGACATTAGTAACCATGATTTATGAATCTTATATTTGATTGTGATTTATAAAATTTGAGCCTGTATTTCGAGCATTATATTATCGAGTATAAAATATAATCTAATGTGATTTGGTGAATTTGTTTGTAAGGTTTTTATTGTATTTTATTATATTCGCGGCTTATAGGTAGATTTGACGTGGCTTACATTACAATGAGAACCCTTAAAACCAACTGGAACAATAACATGGGCTCGTTTCTAACGCTTGAATCGATTATGCTAAGAACGGTGAAACAAACAATGGCGAGGCATGATAAAGTGATTTTACTAACAGCCATCTATTATTGATCCCATGTCACGTATGGTTGCGTGAAATTTCAATCGTATGTAAACTAGGTTTCATAATCTCCTAAGCCGTTACAGTAAGCCCACTGCGAGCCAATAACGGCTTTCCTCCGAATCATGTACCTTTTAACAAAGGAAACTTCCCGTTACTAATGGATTATGCAATCGTCATGTGCACAAATGGAGAGGCCTGAAACGGAACGGAAGTCATTCACACACCAATCGTCAATGAATGGTCTTCGCTCGTCAAAATCATCATCGTATGCTTTACAGCTTCTCGTTATCCCAGCCCACACACATGTCCATGGATGGAGCTTTCATGTTCCGCCACAATGGTGTGCTCTATGATGGATTATTATTCCGGTTTCCCCATTCGATGGTTTCCAACAGGAATCCCTCGGATTTGTGTATCGAATGTCAGTCAATTCTCATTTCCCGGACACGATAAAGTGGATCGGGCTTGCTGTTGAAGAGCGAAATTCAAACATGACAAAATACACTCAAACATGTCGATTGATCATTTTGAAATTTCTGAAGTTTTTCCTGGATAACCTCTGCTGATCGATGGTATTGATAGACAAAGATTCACCCAAAACAACCTCAAAACTGTTATTTGTAAAATCACATGAAAGGCATACACGCGAGTGTGAAGTTCACACTCGAGCTGTTCAAGCTGAGTTCGCGCTTCGCCCATATTTGATTTTAATTAATTGAATAGCACCCACTTCCATCACTTCCAAAGTCCCTTGATTAATAGGTAAATGTTCGAGCGCGACAAGCTGGAGGAACGAAGCGATATAAATGAGTAAAGTGTTGATTACCCTTTACCCCCCGTCGCTGTGAAGTGGAGTAGAATGTGGCATTGAATTGAACAGCCTGTGTTATAAAACATTGTACCGGCAAACAGTCATCAGTGAGATTATCTTAAACGATTAGAGTGTCGTAATTGCTTTAGTTCATCTTTTCGCGTGAAGCCTTGTTTGCTCTTACCACATACGGGAAGGATTGGGATGAGCTGGCAATCACATTAATACAGTGATTATAGATAAGTAATCACGGGTAAGGGAGTAAAAAGTGCCCCTCAAACCAAATCCCCAGCTCTATGGCAAATATTGTATAGGTTATTAAATAAGAAATTTTGACGGTTTATTTATATCCCTATGTGGTTTAACATAGGATCTATAGTGAAAAACGTACTTTTTCGTGTATTTCACACCATCCTCAAAAGCTTTGAGATAAAAATTTTGAAAAAAAATACTGAGTGTGCATCTTACTACGGTGTATCAAGAAAAATTATCAAAAAAAAATTTCATCAAAAATTTAAGTACTAAAGAAATATTGAACTCTTGAAAAAAAAATTTGTGATTTAGAGATTCAGTACTACTTTAATTCATATTTAAATGTATTCCTACGGCTTTTCTAGATATGTGTGATTTTTTTCCGATTTTTTTCATTGTAGCGCGGTAGGGTAAATGATCTTGGTCTGTCCAATTTGGGGTGTTTTTACGCAGCTAGTAAATGCAAATCGATTTTTCTTCATGAAAATCACACATAATCGATACGAGTTTGGGTTTGTTGAAAAGCCCCAAGTCTCTAGTTGCTAATACTACCATAAGGTGTTGAAATTATTCAAATTTTTATGTTTTTTAACGATTTTCCTTAAAGAAGAATTATGATCATGGTTTGCCCAAAAAAAATGATCATGGTTTGTCTGGTTTTAGAAATCTCCATTTTTGAATGAAAACATTCGAATTCACAATTAGATGTTGCATTTATCATTGCTTGAGTTTACTGTCATCATATTGATTCATTCATAACTTAGGCTTTCTTCAGAATATTGCCTTTTCTTGGGCATTTTAGAAGTGTTCACCTCAACACAATCAACACAGAAAAACCATACTTCTGCTATGCGCGAAGCACACCATAAACAAACATAAACAAACATAAACAGCGCGCCAAGCGGTTGCCATAGAAATCATGTGGACAAAACAACATTATTGAATTGGACAACTCATGATCAGAATTGAGTTCATCAAAATGCGTTAATTTAATGGTTTAGCTATGTAAATCCGATACAAATGGTGAGCAAGCATGATGTTTACAATATTTATAAGTGTTGTAATCCAGAAAAGGTCTGAATACGTGCCAAATAATCATCTGGTGATCGATTAAAAGTTAGCTCGAATGAGGGGCGCATTGACACTAATAGAAGGTGTATTTTATAATCCTTTAAAACATGTGATTTCGTAAAAATATACTATCAAACTACTATAAATCATGTAAAAGGCACTTTCATTCATATGTTTCGAAACATTCGAAGGCCTTATTTGACACAGGAGCGCTGAATTAGAGCATTCAAAAAAGTGGGCAAACCATGATCATATTTTCGACTGGACAAACCAAGATCATTTACCCTACAAAAATTTTTTTAAGGTTTCCAAAGGGTCTGGCTGGGTAAGAGAGTAAAAAGTCCCCCAAACCAAATCACCAGCAGTATGGAAAATATTGTATAGGGTACTAAATAAAACGTTTTGGCAGTAGTACCATATATTTGAGTCCTTATATGGTACACCATAGGATATATGGTGAAAAATGCACCTTTTCGTTTTTTTCACGCCATTCTCAATAGCTTTGAGACAAAAATATGAAAAAAATACTAAAAGTTACTATGGCGTATCGATAAATATCTTCAAACTATTTTTTCATAAAAAAATCTAATAATAAAAAAAAATTAAAAACGCAGAACAAAATTTTTTAATATATTTTCCGGCTTAGATACGCCAGCGTCTTCTTGGCGTAATGGGAAGACGCCTTGTCCGGCCAGAAGACGTACTTCCCATCCGCGTGATGCTCGTTCAGGAACGGCAGCAGGATTTTATCGAGACACTCTTCTCGATAGATTTGGTTGATTGCCAGACCGCTCGGCTTAAACCAAGGCTTTGAAATGCTCCGGTCGGAAATGACGATGTACGACATAACCTTTTTTTCAAACATGTGCTTGAACTTGTATTTCACTTCAGGCGGTGTGGATGACTTGTCGCTGGAGTAGTAATTATCATTTCCTGGAATATGCGTTTTGGACAGCGGAAAATAGCTTTCGTCGTCCAGAACGAAAGATGTCCCGCGGTATTTTTTGGTCATCCACCGACACTGTGATTTAACCGTCTCAATCTGCTTCTCCGTGTACTCCGGCGACCTCGTCTTCTTCCTGCAGACGATTCCCTCCATCTTGAGGGTCTGATGGATCAATACGTGGGAGCAGCCATATTTCCGACCGGTGTCACGCAGACTGGTTGCGTCCTTGTTGTCAAACAGCTTCTTTAACGATGTCTTCCTCTGCTTCGTCATTATCGTCACCGGACGACCACTTCCGACCTTTCGCTCTACGTTCAGGGAACCCAGGATACGGTATACCGCACTGACAGGTACATTTTCTTCCTTAAAATGTGCCACCGTGATTTTTTTTCCTTGCTGGAAATGCGTTTCGTAGAACCGTACAATGCGTTCGCGGAGCACGTGCTGTTTCGACGCCATCTTTGCTTTGACTAAATTCAAAGTAGCAAAACCAAACACGCCTACTGTTTCTAGGGAGCCCAAAGAGCAATTTTCTTGGAGAAAGAAAATTTTACGCTCTTTATTTGAGTTACTGAAAGGTATTGAAAAAATTATCATTTTTTATTTAACACCCGTTAGGAAAGAAAATTTAATACAAAGTAGAATAGTACTGAATCTCAAAATAAAAAAAAATTAATTTAAGTTAAAATTAGAATAAAAATTAATTTGAAATTTTTTTTAGAGTTTGATTTTCTGATGAAAAATTTGTTTGAATATATTGATCGATACGCCTAAGTAAGATGTACTTTCAGTATTTTTTTCATATTTTTGTCTCAAATCTATTGAGAATGGCGTGGAAAAAACGGAAAGGTGCATTTTTCACCATATATCCTATGGTGTACCATATAAGGACTCAAATATATGGTACTACTGCCAAAATGTTTTATTTAGTACCCTATACAATATTTTCCATACTGCTGGTGATTTGGTTTGGGGGACTTTTTATTCCATTACCCAGCCAGACTTTTGGAGATATAAAAAAAAAATTTTTTTGTACCGCGCAACACTGAAAAAAATATGAAAAAAACGCATATCTAGAAAAGCCGTAGCAACACATTTAAAAATGAATTAGAGTAGTACTGAATCTCAAAATCCCAAAAAAAAAATTTCAAAATTAAATTTTTTTTATTACTTATTTTTTTGATGATTTTTTTTTAAACATCTGTGAACGTTTCATATTGATACGTTCAGCCGTTTTTTCTAGCCGATTTTTCAAAGTTTGGAGTAAATTAGAGGAGCATTTAATCGCAATCGCATCAGAAGTACAAAATCCTACGCGACTCTCTAGAAAAAACGGCTGAACGTATCAATATGAAACGTTCACAGATGTTTAGGGAATATAATAGGCTAAAAATTTGCCTGCAAACATTAGAACTTACTGCGATATTTACGAAACTACAATAGATTTTGTAAAACACTATAAACATCCTATTTTTGGCACTTTTTTGAAATCGATGCAAAAATTTAAAATATTGTTTTTTCGTCAAAGTAACAAATTATCCTTGTGCAGAATTTATTGGAGTTTTCAAAACTGCCTTTTGATTTGCGGTGCGATGGTTGTTTATTGATTTTTTCATCATCAAAGACGAAGCGGTAATTTTTCATTCAAACTGAAATATCTCTGTGTGGGAAGGTTCTACAGGAACGTTCTTGGAACCAAGAAAAATCTGATTGATGAGGTTAATTGGATTTACTGTTGAGTTGGTTGGCAAAAAGTTGTGTTGGTCCAGAATATTCTTGAAAAAAGAAACAAAAATCGATTTTTCATTTCTTCCCGATATTGTTGCCCACTACACCTACACACACAAAGATAAAAATATGTACGAAAAATATTCTAATACCTGAATTAGAGCATTCAAAAAAGTGGGCAAACCATGATCATATTTTCGACTGGACAAACCAAGATCATTTACCCTACAAAAATTTTTTTAAGGTTTCCAAAGGGTCTGGCTGGGTAAGAGAGTAAAAAGTCCCCCAAACCAAATCACCAGCAGTATGGAAAATATTGTATAGGGTACTAAATAAAACGTTTTGGCAGTAGTACCATATATTTGAGTCCTTATATGGTACACCATAGGATATATGGTGAAAAATGCACCTTTTCGTTTTTTTCACGCCATTCTCAATAGCTTTGAGACAAAAATATGAAAAAAATACTAAAAGTTACTATGGCGTATCGATAAATATCTTCAAACTATTTTTTCATAAAAAAATCTAATAATAAAAAAAAATTAAAAACGCAGAACAAAATTTTTTAATATATTTTCCGGCTTAGATACGCCAGCGTCTTCTTGGCGTAATGGGAAGACGCCTTGTCCGGCCAGAAGACGTACTTCCCATCCGCGTGATGCTCGTTCAGGAACGGCAGCAGGATTTTATCGAGACACTCTTCTCGATAGATTTGTTGGTTGATTGCCAGACCGCTCGGCTTAAACCAAGGCTTTGAAATGCTCCGGTCGGAAATGACGATGTACGACATAACCTTTTTTTCAAACATGTGCTTGAACTTGTATTTCACTTCAGGCGGTGTGGATGACTTGTCGCTGGAGTAGTAATTATCATTTCCTGGAATATGCGTTTTGGACAGCGGAAAATAGCTTTCGTCGTCCAGAACGAAAGATGTCCCGCGGTATTTTTTGGTCATCCACCGACACTGTGATTTAACCGTCTCAATCTGCTTCTCCGTGTACTCCGGCGACCTCGTCTTCTTCCTGCAGACGATTCCCTCCATCTTGAGGGTCTGATGGATCAATACGTGGGAGCAGCCATATTTCCGACCGGTGTCACGCAGACTGGTTGCGTCCTTGTTGTCAAACAGCTTCTTTAACGATGTCTTCCTCTGCTTCGTCATTATCGTCACCGGACGACCACTACCGACCTTTCGCTCTACGTTCAGGGAACCCAGGATACGGTATACCGCACTGACAGGTACATTTTCTTCCTTAAAATGTGCCACCGTGATTTTTTTTCCTTGCTGGAAATGCGTTTCGTAGAACCGTACAATGCGTTCGCGGAGCACGTGCTGTTTCGACGCCATCTTTGCTTTGACTAAATTCAAAGTAGCAAAACCAAACACGCCTACTGTTTCTAGGGAGCCCAAAGAGCAATTTTCTTGGAGAAAGAAAATTTTACGCTCTTTATTTGAGTTACTGAAAGGTATTAAAAATTATCATTTTTTATTTAACACCCGTTAGGAAAGAAAATTTAATACAAACTAGAATAGTACTGAATCTCAAAATAAAAAAAAAATAATTTAAGTTAAAATTAGAATAAAAATTAATTTGAAATTTTTTTTAGAGTTTGATTTTCTGATGAAAAATTTGTTTGAATATATTGATCGATACGCCTAAGTAAGATGTACTTTCAGTATTTTTTTCATATTTTTGTCTCAAATCTATTGAGAATGGCGTGGAAAAAACGGAAAGGTGCATTTTTCACCATATATCCTATGGTGTACCATATAAGGACTCAAATATATGGTACTACTGCCAAAATGTTTTATTTAGTACCCTATACAATATTTTCCATACTGTTGGTGATTTGGTTTGGGGGACTTTTTATTCCATTACCCAGCCAGACTTTTGGAGATATAAAAAAAAATTTTTTTTGTACCGCGCAACACTGAAAAAAATATGAAAAAAACGCATATCTAGAAAAGCCGTAGCAACACATTTAAATATGAATTAGAGTAGTACTGAATCTCAAAATCCCAAAAAAAAAATTTCAAAATTAAATTTTTTTTATTACTTATTTTTTTGATGATTTTTTTTTAAACATCTGTGAACGTTTCATATTGATACGTTCAGCCGTTTTTTCTAGCCGATTTTTCAAAGTTTGGAGTAAATTAGAGGAGCATTTAATCGCAATCGCATCAGAAGTACAAAATCCTACGCGACTCTCTAGAAAAAACGGCTGAACGTATCAATATGAAACGTTCACAGATGTTTAGGGAATATAATAGGCTAAAAATTTGCCTGCAAACATTAGAACTTACTGCGATATTTACGAAACTACAATAGATTTTGTAAAACACTATAAACATCCTATTTTTGGCACTTTTTTGAAATCGATGCAAAAATTTAAAATATTGTTTTTTCGTCAAAGTAACAAATTATCCTTGTGCAGAATTTATTGGAGTTTTCAAAACTGCCTTTTGATTTGCGGTGCGATGGTTGTTTATTGATTTTTTCATCATCTAAGACGAAGCGGTAATTTTTCATTCAAACTGAAATATCTCTGTGTGGGAAGGTTCTACAGGAACGTTCTTGGAACCAAGAAAAATCTGATTGATGAGGTTAATTGGATTTACTGTTGAGTTGGTTGGCAAAAAGTTGTGTTGGTCCAGAATATTCTTGAAAAAAGAAACAAAAATCGATTTTTCATTTCTTCCCGATATTGTTGCCCACTACACCTACACACACAAAGATAAAAATATGTACGAAAAATATTCTAATACCTGAAAGTTGTAGCTTCAAAATGATGCACCTCCCATCGATATGCGTTTATTTTTCACGAAGTTACAGCATGTCAAAAATCACTCAAAATTTCCGACTTCGCATTCTGTTCCTCTAATTGTTTTGTCAAGTGTATATTGAAGCTACAAGTTTTTAGTTTTAACATCTCCTACTTAAATATCTTTTCTTTGATGTGAATGTGTAATTTCATAAATAGTGTGGCAAATCCCAGCAAACATGAAATCGTATAACTAGCGTATATCGTGTACCACATGACAACATGTATATTGGAAAATATACATACAAAAGTGGAGACGATATACATTAGAGTGCCAATGAAAATGGCCATCTCGAATTTTCAAAGCGAACTTGATTGAAAATGTTGATTCCCACGAAAAACTACCCTGTGCAAAATATCAGCTCAATTGGACTTCATTTACTAGTGTCGCATAGTGGTCAAAGTTTGAGTTTTTTAAGAACCGAAAAATCTCCCAAGGGCGAAGTAAAGGAAATTAAGGTTTTCGAAAAAAATAATTGATGCCAAATGTCTTCAAATTGCATGAAACGTCGAGTTCTAGTGTCATCTCGAAAAAAAAATTATTGTAAAAAATCGACACTCTGGGGCTTTTTTCGGAATACGAAACTAAAAGTATGGTTTAGGGTGTCAATAAAAAAGTTAACTCGATTTTTCGTTCGGAACTTGCTACGAAATGTTAATTTGCACAATAATATTAGGCTGTCAAAAAAGTCCTGCGGTATTTTTTTGAATTTTCATTTGTTCATAAAATTAGTTACAATCATCTGTTTTAAGTCAAATATGCGCCGTTTTGTTCGATGACTTGTTCCCAACGAGATGCCAACTTCATAATACCCCTGTTATAGAAGCTCGCTTCCTTATTGGCAAAAAACTCGGATAGCAAATTTTCACAGGCCTCTTTTGTGGCTAACTTCTGACTACCTAGCTCGTTCGCCATGGACAAAAACAGGTGGTAGTCACTTGGTGCAAGGTCCGGACTATACGGCGGATGCAAAAGAACCTCCCATCCGAGCTCCCGGAGCTTCTGGCGCGTCACCAAAGAAGTGTGTGGCCTGGCGTTGTCCTGATGGAAGACAATGCGGCCTCTGTTTATCAAAGATGGCCTCTTCTTCATGAGTGCTACCTTCAAGCGGTCCAGTTGTTGGCAGTACAGGTCCGAATTGAGCGTTTGGCCATATGGAAGCAGCTCATAATAGATTATTCCTTGACAATCCCACCAAACACACAACACAGCACACCTTCCTGGTCGTTAATGAGGGCTTGGCCACCGTCTGAGCCGCTTCAGCGGGCTTCAACCACGACCGTTTGCGCTTCACGTTGTCGTAAGTGACCCACTTTTCATCGCCAGTCACCATCCGCTTCAGAAACGGGTCGATTTTGTTGCGATTCAGCAGCGATTTATATGCGTCGATACGGTCAAAGATGTTTTTTTGCGTCAACGTGTGTGGCACCCATACATCAAGCTTCTTTGTGAATCCAAGTTCCTTCAAATGGTTAATAACTGTTTGATGACTTATCACCAGCTCTTGGCCGATGCTACGGCTGCTACTATGCCGGTCTTTCTCGGCTAATTCAGCGATTTTGTCGCAATTTTCGATGACAGGCCTTCCGGAGCGTGGCGCGTCTTCGACGACCTCTACACCAGAACGAAAACGTTGAAACCATCGTTGTGCGGTGGAAATGGAAACTGTATCGGGTCCATAAACTGCACAAATTTTATTGGCAGCTTGAGATGCATTTTTGCCTTTGTCATAGTAGTACTGTAAAATATGTCGGATTTTCTCTTTATTTTGCTCCATATTTGCGACACTATAACTCACGACCGACTTAACCAAACAAAACACTGTCAAAGACTATATTATAGCGCGCAAAAATACTTTTCCAACAAACTATAGCATGACTCGATACAATGAATACAACTAGAACTACGCGCTTACAACGACACCTCGCGGAAATACCGCAGGACTTTTTTGACAGCCTAATAATATGCAAAAAATAAGCTCATTCAGACATCAAATTTGAGTTTTTTAAAAACCGGAAATCGGAGTTTTTAAAAAAAATTGATGCCAAATGTCTTCAAATTGCATGACGCGCTATAATATAGTCCTTGACAGTGTTTTGTTTGGTTAAGTCGTTCGTGAGTTATAGTGTCGCAAATATGCAGCAAAATAAAAAGAAAATCCGACATATTTTACAGTACTACTAATATTTAATAATATTTTGCATAGGATATATTATCGTGCAAATCAACATTTCGTAGTAAATTCCGAATGAAAAATCGAGATAACTATTTTTATTGGCACCCAAAACCATAGTCCCAGAGTGCCATAACATAATTTTTGACATAATTTTTTTTTTTAGATGACACTAGATCTCGACGTTTCATGCAATTTTAAAACATTTGGCATAAAAAAAAATTTCGAAAACCCCGATTTCGATTTCCCCCTTGGGTTTTCGATTTTCAAAAAACCCAAACATTGACCGCTTTGCACCACTCTTCCTTAAGTCCGATTGAGCTAATATTTTGCATAGGGTGTTTTTTTCGAGGAGGTGAACCTTTTTTTATGGGGTAACTTTTTTGAAACTCGAGTTGACCATTTTCATTGGCACCCCATTGTATACTAATGTAAAAGGTTACTACTCATATCAATCCTTATTTTTTTATATCTCAAACAACAATATACAATTGGAAATATCATTTTCTTGCAGCCACAAATTTCTTTTGATATTAAAAATGGGATTTTTTGCTATAACCCTAAAATCCTCATTACATGCTCAAATCACAATGTTATGAGTTGTTCAAAGAGTTGGATATGAAAATGAGGAACGTGTGAACGTTACCGAAAACGACTGATAGAATTGAACTGCGCTTTGCTCTAAAAGCGACCAGGATTTTTCTTGATGACAATGCCCCGTCGCACCAAACAAGACTATCCAGGCAAACGCCCGGGATGAACTACCGCATGCGGCTTATTCACCAGACTTAGCGCCCTCCGGTTACCATTTGTATTCATCGCTAAGCAGGTTTGACCAAAAACAAACAAAAAAAAATCATAAATTGCTGGAAGAGAAACATGTCCGGCTTCCAGTGACCAGTACTTCGATTGAAACATTTTAAGCTATTCAAGATTCAAGAACGTGCATTTTCAATAAAAAAAAATCGAATTTAAATGACACCTGGTAACTACGCGGTGACGAA